>NW_026294514.1:13548834-13863834 GCF_007827085.1 Peromyscus californicus insignis | reverse complement strand
TGCTGCTCTCACAGAGACCAGGTGTTTTGTCCTCAGCCCATCCGTGGGGCCCACAGACACCTGTAACTGCAGTTCCAGGGTACCTGACAGTCTCTTCCGACCTCTGCCAGAGGTGCATGCGGTGTGCACACATACACTCACGCACACGTGCATATACACATGAAATAAATATTTACAAATCGATTTATGAAGATTTTTTAAATGACCTGTGTCCAAAGTATGTCCGTTTGAGGAGTAACTTTCTGACCATCCAAGCTCATACCGAACCCCATCTATGCACGATGTAGAAATAAAAAGAGCAGGACAGCAGTATCATCCATAACGCAGACTCCAGCGACAATGTTCAAGCCCCATCAGTCGATAACTGGTTTTAGGAGTTTTCATGTCGTACATACACAACATGTTTTACTACACTTATTGGACTCCTCTCCTTCCTCCCCCTTTTCTTCCTTCATTTTCGTCTTTTAGGTTGTTTTTTAATTTTTTTTTAGTGTTTTAGTTTTTTGAGGCAGTTTCTCTCCCTTAATTTTTGTTAAAAAAAAAAAATACTGTGTGTGTGCATACATGCTGTGCCAAAGCACACATACTGAGGTCAGAGGCCACTCTTTGGGAATCAGTTCTTTTCCAGCGTGTGGGTTCTGGGGATGGAACTCAGATCCTCAGGCTGGGAAGGAAGTGCCTTTCCTGGCTGAGCCAATGACCAACTCTGCTCTTCGTTCCGGTGTGTGTGAGTACCCGGATCTACTCTCTCAGCAAGTCAACAGTCTACACTATTACTACGGATAGACCTCACGGTGTCCATCTCATCCCTGAATTTATCATCCTTACAACTGCAGTTTTGTGCTCCTTGACCAACCTTTCTCCTTTCCTCCAGCTCCAACCACTCCTATCCACTGGTCTATGCGGTTTCTCTGTAAGGAAGGGGTTTCGTACTCCTAGGGAACACTCAAAAATGAAACTTAACATCTGAGGTTTTCAATTAAAAATAAGAAATCAGAGGTCAACCCAAATGAATTTGTCTTATCGCCTTACCCACTGAGCCAACTCTGTACCAACCAGGATCTGGTTTAAGACTAGTCTCGCCAGGTGTTGGGGCACACGCCTTTAATCCCAGGAGGAAGAGGCAGGCAGATCTCTGTGAGTTTGAGGCCAGCTTGGTCCACAGACTGAGTTCCAGGAAAGCTAGGGCTACACAGAGAAACCCTGTTTTGAAAAATAAACAAACAAACAAAGGAACAGTCTCACTGGGAGGGCTTGAGGAAAAACAGGCAATTTTTGGGCAAATAGTTAAGGAATGGACAGAGAAAAATGAACTTGGGAGTTGGTCTTTCTCAGCTGCCTGCTTTTTTAGACTGATCTGCTATTCCCTCCCTCACTGTCTATGTTTCAGAGCACTTTTTCAATTTTGTTTGTCCTGTGTTAGATCAACAGTACTTACAACGCTACACTGCAGGAGATGACTGTGTAACTATCTGCCTACACTGCGCCTCTCCATGAGTTAGATTACTAATCTTTCTAGATCCAACAAGTAAAAGTATCTATCTAGCTTTCAGTAAATCCTCGTCACTGTTAACCATGACTGCAGTAAAACATACTGATTAGTACTAAGTTTATGAACATGAGAAAACCCCGGGCCCTTAATCCAGCACAACCAGTGATGGTAATGTATTAAGACCTATTCACTCAACTACCCACATAGACGCATTCCGAGGACTCTCCCCCATAACCATCGGCACTTTTTTTTTTTCGAGACAGGGTTTCTCTGTGTAGCTTTGTGCCTTTCCTGGATCTCGCTCTGTAGACCAGGCTGGCCTCGAACTCACAAAGATCCACCTGCCTCTGCCTCCCAAGTGCTGGGATTAAAGGCGTGCACCACCACCGCCCAGCACCATCGGCACTTTTTTTTTTTTTTTTTTGGTTTTTTCGAGACAGGGTTTCTCTGTGTAGCTTTGCGCCTTTCCTGGAACTCACTTGGTAGTCCAGGCTGGCCTCGAACTCACAGAGATCCGCCTGGCTCTGCCTCCCGAGTGCTGGGATTAAAGGCGTGCGCCACCACCGCCCGGCCTCCATCGGCACTTTTTATGCATGCCCTGGATTAGATTTTTCTTCTTTTTGTTGTTTTTACTAACTCATTTATTATTACATGTATAGTATGTGTGTGTGTATGTGTTTATGTGTGTTATGGGAGCTGGATTCCAATCCTCACACTTATGGCAAGTACTTCATCAACTGAGACATCTCCCAAGCCCAAGATTTTCTGCTGTTCTAAAAATAAAGCAGAGCAGGAAAACAAAAAAGAGGGGAAGGGTTAATGATCTTCCTTTCTTTTAATCACATGATTCTGTTATCACTTAAATATAGGAAGCAGTGCTTGAAAATAGTATTGTACCTAGCCCGCCGTGGTGGTGGTGCACACCTTTAATCCCAGCACTCGGGAGGCAGAGGCAGGCAGATCTCTGTGAGTTCAAGGCCAGCGTGGTCTACAGAGCGAGTTCTAGAACAGCCAGAGCTACACAGAGAAACTCTGTATCGAAAAACCAAAAAAATAGAAAGAAAATATTATTATTATTATTATTATTAGTTGTTGTTGTTTTTCGAGACAGGGTTTCTCTGTGTAGCTCTGCACCTTTCCTGGGACTCACTTGGTAGCCCAGGCTAGCCTCGAACTCACAGAGATCCACCTGCCTCTGCCTCCTGAGTGCTGGGATTAAAGGCATGCGCCATCACCCCCCGGCTGGAAAATATTATTATACCAAATGTAGAGCCAAAAAATTACTTGTATCTTTTTATACATGCTATTCTATTACAATTTTGGTAACATTTATATATTACTCGTGTGTGTGAGTACGTTAAGTGGTGGTACTCTTCTTCCTTGTGGGTCCAAGAAATCTCTATCAGTGTGATCAGGTTTAATGGAAGTGGCTTTACCTGCTGAGCCATATTGCTAGCCCTTAAAGATTTGTTTTGTAAATTATTATTGTGTAGGCATGCATGTGTGGAGGTCACAGGACAACTTTGTGGAGTTGGCTCCCTTTTTCCACCTTTACATCTGTTTTGGGGGATTGAACTCAGGACATCACACTTGAACCTTTACCCACCAAGCCATTTCACTGATATACACACTGATACACACACACACATACACACGCATGCACGCACGCATCATATATGTATATGTTAGTAGTAGTTAATCCTTAAAAACCACAAAAACTGCCATAAATCTCTAGTTAAAATTCTTAGGTACTAAAGCATCCACTATCTTAAGATGAACAAAACTTCTATTATCTCTAGGAGAAGCATATTTTCAAAAACGAACACATAAGAAAAAACAGAATTCTTTAATGAAAAAATTACATTATAACAAGAACACTGTACATTAAGTTCTAATATCTACATACAGTTTAAAATTTCTTCACAAACCTGGTATAAAGTAAGCATGGTCTCACACCCACATGATTAAGTACAGTCTGACAGGACCTGAAGAAGTTGAGGCACATGCTGGTGGGCCTCAGAATTAAAACCTTCAATGCAGGAGCAGACCCCAAAGCTTGTGTTTCCTCACTTCTGTGTGGTTAGGAAACATTCACTTTGCATAAGATGTTAAAGCTTTTTAAGTACACGAGCTGCTTATGTAGAAAATGACTACTGATGGAAGTCTGTTATGGTTGTTTATAATTTACTGCTGTATATACAACGTTTACTTGCAGGGTTGGAACATGGAAACTACAAAGAAATGAACCAACCTGTGATTATGAATTTCTAACCACTTATTTTAAATGTCCAGCCTACTACTGCAGATACTACATCCTGTAATACATGAACTAAAGAATGTTTGTCAAATTTTGCTGTGGAGTTGTTAAGAGAAAGCCAAATACAGATCCTGAATTTTTATACCCTTGTTTTTAAGATCTAATACATTTAGAAAGAATTAAACATTTCAATATGTAAACACAGTTTTCAAAAACCGATGTCAAGCACCTTTAGCCAGCACTGAGATGTGTGACAGCATATGCATTGAGAAGACAAATGAATTTTTAAATTCATTTTAGACACCATTTTTAATTATTACTCATTTAAATACACAAAAATATTAATAGTTTCAGTTTCTACCTAAAAACAAGAACATACAATTAGGTAATTTAAGTGTTCAGTTTTCTGTTTTGTATTTGTTTGTGGGAAGAATATATGTAACTTACTGTCCTCATGATAAAAATATTAACAGAAGACCCAGTCACACAGAATGAAGTGACAGAACTATTTTTTTGTTTTTGTTTTTTGAGACAGGGTTTCTCTGTGTAGTTTTGGTGCTTGTTCTGGATCTCGCTCTGTAGACCAGGCTGGCCTCAAACTCACAGAGATCTGCCTGGCTCTGCCTCCCAAGTGCTGGGATTAAAGGCATGCGCCACCACCGCCCGGCTGACGGAACTATTTATTTTCTTTCTTTCTTTTTTTTTTCCAAGACAGGGTCTCACTTTGTAGCTCCAGCTGTCCTGGAACTTGCTATGTAGACTAGGCTGGCCTCAAACTCACAGAGATCCACTGGGATTAGAGGTGTGCACCATTAATAGAATGAAGTGACAGAAATATGTGTGTGTGTGTGTGTGTGTGTGTGTGTGTGTGTGTGTGTGTGTGTGTGTGTGTATTTGTTATTGTTGTTTTCAAGACAGGGTTTCTCTGTGTAGCCCTGGCTGTCATTGGAACTCACTATGTAGAGCAGGCTGGCCTTGAACTCACAGAGATTCACCTGCCTCTGTCTCAACGTGCTGGGATTAAAGACTTGAGCCACCACTGCCCGGCTCAGAAATATATTTTAACTGTTTTTTCCTGATGAAACATTAGCACTGAATCCTCTGTTATTACTCATCCTCACAGGAAACTGGCTAGTTTCTTTCTTAACAAGCATTTCTCCTTAGCAATTCAACATCAAAAAGGAATGTCTCCCAAAGAATATAGCTCAATGAATGAAATATTTAATAATAAACCTTAATCATTATTGGAAGGTGAAAACTTTTTTTTTTTTTTTTTTTTTTTGGTTTTTTCGAGACAGGGTTTCTCTGTAGTTTTGTGCCTTTTCTGGAACTCACTTTGTAGACCAGGCTGGCCTCGAACTCACAGAGATCCTCCTGCCTCTGCCTCCCGAGTGCTGGGATTAAAGGCGTGCACCACCACCGCCCAGCGGAAGATGAAAACTTATTAGTACTTGAAAAATAGTTTCTATAACAAGGATCACAAAAGAGCATTACCTATAATACAGTTCTAAATATATACTAATCTGATCTCATTCCTCTTAAGTACACACAGATTAA
Source organism: Peromyscus californicus insignis (assembly GCF_007827085.1). Taxonomy (NCBI): domain Eukaryota; kingdom Metazoa; phylum Chordata; class Mammalia; order Rodentia; family Cricetidae; genus Peromyscus; species Peromyscus californicus. The sequence continues at coordinate 13,858,528 of NW_026294514.1, read as the reverse complement.
GGGAACTCAGGTTCTGAAGTGATTTAGGAGTTGTGGTGAACTTAGTGTAACATACTCAGTCAGATTCAGCAGCCTGCTTCCATAAAAACTGGCACTAGATATCTTGTTCTTAGAAAAGAAAAAGCAGTTCTTACTAACCATTATATATATATATATTAGATATGAAATTTGCATTAAATAAGATAAAGAATAAACTTTACGTTGACTAGGATATAGATGTAAAGATAATGTAGAGTTTCACCTACTTCTAAAGTAACAGTGTTTTATACTTAGATACAGGTCATGTAGCTAAAACAAAGTGAATAAGAATGGGAGATCAGACTTAGAAAAGTCAAAAGTGATGGATATCCATGTAAAGTATTGAGGTCAAATTTCATATTATATTGTTCATGCTTTGAGTATTAACCTTTAATATCCACTTGAAATTCTTGTTTTTTAAAAAATTAAAATTCAAATGCACTCTTAAATGAGTCTCCAGAAAAAAACTTTTCCAGGTGATTCCTTCTGTCTTTCTTAGTAAGGACTTGCTGTGTAGTCCAGGCTAGACTGGAATTTACAATCCTATTACCCCCACCTCCCGAGTGCTGGGATTACAGGTGTGCACCACTACATTTAGCTAGGTTAATTTCATAACAATTACATTTGAAATTTCTAGCTACTCAATATTTCATTAAAAAAAATCTTACAATAAACATATTGATTACTGGCTATTTAGTACTAGGTATAAATATACTTATTTAATGAGCTTATCAGATCAGACATTTTCAAGTTTCAAATATGAACTAAATATATAAATTGTAATACTATCAATTCAGTACGAACTCTAGTATAGAAAAATGTAAATATTATTTAAATTATTTTCTATCCAAAAATTCAATCTTTAAAAAAAAAAAGCCAAAAATTTTGCAAGCAGTAGGGATTATAACATTTCCCCCCATTCTCTGAATTATTCATCTTTCTATTCCTAAGTAGGTATTTACCTCTAATCCCATATAAAATACATTTATTTGTTATTTATCTGATTAATTAAATTTAAACTTTTCAATACTTACCAAGTCATTAAATTTCTGACAGATGACCATTAGTAACATTCATTTATAGTTAAAGGTATAAAGCCTGGGGGATAAACTGCAAATGCAGTATCTAGGGATGTGACTGGCAGATCTGTGCTGCTATGCAAATCTACAGGGATGTGATTGGTGGCTCTGTGTTACTATGAAAATCTATAAGGATGTGACTGGCAGATCTGTGCTGCTATGTAAATCTACAGGGATGTGATTGGTGGCTCTGTGTTACTATGTAAATCTGTAAGGATGTGACTGGCAGATCTGTGATACTATGCAAATCTACAGGGATGTGAATGGCGGCTCTGTGATACTATGCAAATCTACAGGGATGTGATTGGTGGCTCTGTGATACTATGCAAATCTACAGGGATGTGATTGGCGGCTCTGTGATACTATGCAAATCTACAGGGATGTGATTGGTGGCTCTGTGATACTATGCAAATCTATAGGGATGTGATCGGCAGCTCAGTGTTACCATATAAATCTATTGCTCTATCTTTCCAAATAAGACAGATGACAAATGTTCTCTCACCTGTTGGCTAATTCAAACTCTCCTCACAATTCTAAATTTTCTGACACACCTCCACATGCACTCACACTGCTTTTATTGTTGGACTTGGTTGTCTTGTAAGAAGCAATACTCGGTGTTTCCAGGGATGAGCTAACCATTTGTGTTCACGCTAAATTACTGTGATCTTTTCAAACACATGTCTAACTGGATAATAAAAAAATAAAGGAATACAAAATGAAGTAAAATATTTCTTAAGGGGAATACAAATATGGAATTGACAACAAATATTCAAGTTTTAAGTCAAAGCTGCATCATTCAGTTCTGGTCCAGTGACTGACATGCCATGCCCTGGCAATCTCCCCCTTCTAAGACATCAGAAGGTGCCAGAGCTGTCAACTCTGAAAAGCTTTAAACATTTTATGTAGCAGATAATTTTTTACAGTCCAGAAAAGTTTTTCCTCCCATAGACAGTGTTGGTTCTTTGGGTTCTTGTTTAACTTGGTTCACAGACAGAGTATCTTCTAGACTTTCTTCAACTTGAAAACCAAACAAACAAACCCCGAGGGTTAGTATACTTTACAACACTGTGGTCTGTAAAGTTACATAAACTTGAAGCCAGGCATGATGGTGGTACCTGTAATCCCCACACTAGATCACGGAAAGCAGAGGATCAGGAGTTCAAGGCCATCCTTAGTAATGCAGCCAATTTAAAGCCAGCCTAGTTTACATGAGACTTTATCTTTAAAAAATAATAACAAGCCGGGCAGTGGTGGCGCATGCCTTTAATCCCAGCACTTGGGAGGCAGAGCCAGGCGGATCTCTGTGAGTTCGAGGCCAGCCTGGGCTACCAAGTGAGTTCCAGGAGAGGCGCAAAGCTACACAGAGAAACCCTGTCTCGAAAAACCAAAAAAAAAAAAAAAAAAAAAAAAAAAAATAATAACAATCTGAATTTAGAATAACTCAAATATACCACGGTTTAGAAAAGGGTCATGGTGAAATTGAGAAAAATATCTGGCATATTTGAAAACACAGTGGCACATTTTAAAATGATGATTCTGTCTCAGCTGTGTGAACTATGTGTTTGCTGATCTAAAACACTTCAGAACACCTATGCACACTCCACTGTGCTCATAACCACGTGCGTGGAGAGCTAGCACACCAGCAGTAACACTGTCAACTGGCCAATGCAATGCCTAGCATCTTCATCATTTGTTTGTTTTGTTTTTGAGACAGGTTCTCATACGCCAGCCTTGAACCTAGAGATCAAGTGCTGGGATTTTAGGCTTGTACCGTCACACCTGGTCTCAAACCTTCACCCCACTTTGTCAGGAATCTGCTAGTCAGCCGTTCTTAGAAAGCAGAGGTGAGAGGTACTGTGGCTTGCTTAGCGGCATGCTGAACGTATCAGTGTTGTTACAGGTATACCAGACTTTATACTGCAGCTCTGTCAGTGACATGGGGACCCGCAGAGGATGGATTTGAATGACCCCAGGCGCTCACATCCTGTTGGAATACATTGCTGGATGGTTAGAGGTCGCAGTCTGCCCTGGCCTGGCAGCTTATCTCAATAGCTCAGCCACATGGAGCTCTCTCCCTCCAGCAAAGCTTTCTGCTCTCCACCTGCCCTTATCGAGAAAGTCCCTAGGCCTGGAGGACTGACCTTATCTAAAAGCTGTCTCTAAATCAGATGCCTGATTCATCTTCAGCTTGACCCTGCTAAGAGGACTTGTGCTAGGAGCTCTGATGTAGGACACTACTGCCACAAACTAAGCCTTGTGACAGGAGCATGACAGTTAGTGTAAATTAGGGTTTATCCCCAGGCTCCCCAGTGCTATACATTCCTCATCCTCTGGAATACAGTTGAGCTGGTTCAGGAGTCTGTCTCCCGGAGGCCTCCCTCCATCTGTGCTCATGGGCCATCTACGAAGCTTTCTGTCGCCCCTCCTCCTCTTTCCCCTCTCGACCTGGTAGCCAACAGGCCGAGAGTGACAGTGAACCCCATAACATCCTGGTGAAGTAACCCCCAGATTATGACCTCACCAGATAAATCATACAGATTTGGATTCTCTGAAAGCAATTTGGAATTATGCTCCCGGAAATACTATGTGATAACACAGAGGGAGAAAGGAAGCTTTAGAAGGTAAGACATACAATACCTGGGCTTAGTTCCCTCCTCTATCACTTACTAAATGTGAGCACTAGGCAATTACTTAACCTCCCTGAGCCTTGGTTTCTCTATCTGTAGAATGGGAATATAGCTAATTTTCTCATGGCATTAATATTGCATATATATTCATTTCTCTCCTCATCTATAATGTTACTCTGTAGTTACAAAAGTTCTCTGTAAATTTCCTACATGTGTGTTTCCCCATAAATTTAAAAGGCTGTAACTCTTTCTAGAAGGGGCTAGTCACAGTTTTATTTACCAAAATAATGATGATTAAGATAGAGGTAAACACATGTTCTAAGAATAATTTCTGTGAAGATTTTTATACTTCAAAGCAAAATGCATACTTATCTCTTCCCATAGAAGTGTGCCAGCCAAACAGGCTGTGTGGAAGGAATGTGGTGAGGTCAGCTGGGAGCTAACACACTTTATCACTGTGACAACTGGGCTCAGCAGCAAAAGGAAGACATCAGGTCTTCAAATAGACTCAGTGCCCAGATCTTACTGTAGCTTGTAGCTTGTACAGAACTCAATACTTAAGTGTATAACCCAACCTCTTATTTTCAATCTACTCTTTATCTACTACTTACTTCCATCCTTTCTGTGTGCATTTATCAACTTCTTTTTTTTCATAATCTTTGCACTAAAGTAGTTTTCCTTACATGATTTGCTTCTAGCACATTTTATGAATTCTCAAATAACTTTCCTGGTTTTACATCACCATAGATTTTCCATGGAAAATCAGGTAATTAAGAAACGAGTTATGGGGGCTGGAGAGATGGCTCAGAGGTTAAGAACACTGGCTGTTCTTCCAGAGGTCCTGAGTTCAATTCCCAGCACCCACATGGTGGCTCACAACCATCTGTAAGGAGATCTGGCTCCCTCTTCTGGCCTGCAGTCATACATGCAAACAGAACACTGTATACATAATAAATAAATAAATCTTAAAAAAAAAAAAAAAAAGAAAAAGAAACGAGTTATGGGGCTAGGGAGATGGCCCAGAGGTTAAGAGCACTTGTTCTTGCTGAGGACCTGGGTTCAGTTCCCAGCACCCACACAGTGATTTATAACCATATGTATCTCCAGTTCCAGGAAATCCAATGCCCTCTTCTGCCTCCCTGGAAACCAGGAACACATGTGGTGCACACACACACGCAAAATACTCATGTGCATAATAAAGCAAATAAATCTAGCTGGGCATGGTGGTGCATGTGAGTTCAAGGCCAGCCTGGTCTACACAGTGAGTTCTAAGACAGCCAGAGCTACAAAGTGAGACCCTATCTCAAAAAAATAAAATAAAAAATAAAAAAATTACTAAAAATGAATAATTTCCCCTACCTATGCTCTTTCCTTCTTTTCCTGTCTGCACTGGAACTAAACCCAGTCTTAGGATCTGCTAGGCAATAAAGTACTCTACCATCCCAGCCCTCTTTTCATTTTGAGATAGGGTCTTGCTAAATTGCTCAGGCTGGTGTAGGACTTGTTTTGTAGCCCAGACTGTCCTTGAACTTGCAATTTCTCTGCCTAAGCCATCTAAGTGCTGGGACAGACAATGAATAATTTCATTGTGATCAAATAATAACAATTAAACATAATAAGAAAAAATATTAGGTTAATGAAATTCTTTTCCTCTCATAATTTTGTTTGAACTTTACAAATATTATAAACCCACTGGGTAGAAATGACAGATTTTTTTCTGTTGTTTGATAGAGTGATACCAGGCTATAAAAGGTTAAAAATAATCATAAATTGACAGTCACTTACTAAGAGCTGGATGGCTGTCTATGATTGGTATTGGAACAGTTTGCACATCTCCCAACAGAATCCTATTTACACTTCCTTCCAGATTCCCCGTATCCTCAACATCTTCAGCTTCCACCAGCTGATCCATTCCGAGATTTTGAACTGATTCCGGGAGATTCCCCATGGTAGAGGCAGCGCTATTGTTTCGCGTTAGGCATGTATCTGTTCGAAGGCTCTGACTTTGACCAAGCAGCAGAGAATGATTACTCACTACAGCATTTCCTACTGTATCCAGAAGTCCTGAAGGACTGGAGGAGGGATGGCTAGTTCCTGACACCAGAGCTTGTGATCCATCAGGAGAGGAAAGTCTTGGCTGTAACTTCAAACCCTTCCAAAGAGAAAAGAGTTGTATCACAATATTTGGATTTACTATGTATGACATTCTCACTGGATATTCTTTTGACAAAAAAAAAAAAAAAAAAAAAAATGGAACACAAACTAATAGGAATGTAGTTACTAACAAATATTCCATGAAGACGGAAACAAGAACCAAGGAAAGCAGTACCACAGACCTTACTGTGGTCACATCTCCTCAAACTTTTCAAACACAGAACCTGAACTATCATCTTACATCAAGACACAAAGGATTAGAGGATTAACGATAAAGAAATATGTGGCCATTATTGCAACTTCACAGCAATTCTCTGAAATCCTTACAAGAGGAATCACGGAAGAAGAAGATCCCGGACTTAGCTGTTGAGTGGGCGCCTACCTGTAAGTGTGAGAAGATTTTGGGCTGAAATGAAGAGAGTGGGGAGAGCAGGTGACACGGCTCTGGAGACAGAGAAGTCTGTGTCCGACGCGCCCCCACGCTGCTGGCAACTGGTTCTCCTAGTGAGTGTCCTAATAGAACAGGAGACACACAATCATTTCTCTTGCACTTTATAGCAATCATTACTATCAGAATCAGAAGAGAAGACAAGACAAAGTCCGAGGTTGGCAAGGACTCAGAGTCGTCAGGAAGCGAGGCAAAGCGGCAAGTGCGCACAGCCCTCCCCCCTGGTGTGGACACAGGCAGTAGCACAAGGATATTCTTGGCTACAGAAGTGAGTTTGAGGACAGCCTGGGCTACTTGGTGCCCTGTCTGAAAACAAACAAAATCATCACAAATCAACAAGTCAACACATAGTCAGGCATGGCAACACACAGGAGCCAGAGGCCCGTGGATCTCTGTGTGAGGCCAGCCTGGTCTACAGTGTGAGTTCCAGGACAGCCAGGGCTACACAGCGGGACCCTACCTCAAAATTAATGAATTAATAACCCCACACTAGCCTGGCATGGCACCTCATGCTTGTAATTCCTGGCACTTTTGAGGCTATCAAAGGGGGACTACCATGAGTTTGAGGCCAGCCTAAAATATTCTAGACCAGCCTGGGTATAAAGAGAGACCCTGTTTCAAAACAACACCAAAGCAGCAAAAAACAAATGCACATAGAAACACAGCCACACAGCCACAAACCAAGCCCAGGGTATCTAGTTCGCTGTTTCTAGAACCTGTTAAATCATCAGAACTTCCAATGGGAACTCCAAAACTATGGATTTCTAGATTCAACCTTCATCCATCTCCTCCTTCCTTCCTCCATTCCTTTCTATCCTGGTTGGGGTTTTCGTTGTTGTTGTTTTGTTTTGTTTTGTTTTGTTTTTGTCAACTTGACATGCACTAGAGTTATTTGGGAAGAGGGAACCTCAATTGAAAAAAGGCCCAGCCCACTGTGGGCAGTACCATAACTGGGCAGGTGGTCTTGTATAAAAAGACAAGGTGAGGCCGGGCGGTGGTGGCGCACGCCTTTAATCCCAGCACTCGGGAGGCAGAGCCAGGCGGATCTCTGTGAGTTCGAGGCCAGCCTGGTCTCCAAAGCGAGTTCCAGGAAAGGCGCAAAGCTACACAGAGAAACCCTGTCTCGAAAAACCAAAAAAAAAAAAAAAAAGCCAAGGTGAATGAACAAGCCTTAGAGAGGAAATCAGTAATCAGAGCTTCTTCATGGTCTGTGCGTCTGTTCCTGCCCCGATTTCCCTCAGTGACGATCATGACCTAAGAGCTGGGAGCTGTAAGATAAAATAGACTCTTTCCTCTGAGTTGCTTTTACTCATAGTGTTTACCACAGCAACAGAAGGCAAAAGAGGATACCCTACCTTCTGTTCTTCCTCCCTTCCCATCTCCCTCTATCCCTCCCCCGTCCTTCCCTCCCTCCCTGCCTCCCTCCCTCCCTCCCTCCCCCCTCTTTCCATGATGGGGCCTAAACCGGGGCCTGTGCATGTCAGACTAACACTCCACACTGTTACAATCTAGTCCTTAATTTCCATGTATTTTATTCAGTTTCTCAGTCAGGCTTGGCAGCAAATGTCTTTACTGGCTGGGCCATCTCATCCACCCAGATTTTTAATTGAGTACATCTAGAGTGAGGTCTAGAGATATTGTCATTGATAAGCTATTCAATGTGTCTAAGTTCAGAGCATATGCCATCAACTGAGTCCACATTACCGTCATCATTTTCACTGACACAGCAAAGCAGCTGTGTTTTTGTTTTGTTGATTTATTTGTAAAAATTATTTCTTTTATGTTTTGAAATTACAGTATAAATACATCATTTCCTCTTTCTCTTTCCTCCTTCCAACCCCATATATGCCTCCTTGCTCCCTTTCAAATTCATGGCCTCTTTTTTCATTAATTGTTGTTAGGAATATGTAAATACATATATGTACATAACAAAAAATAATCCAGTTTTAATTCCAAACATTTTCTATACTAAATCTATATCAGCCTTCTTAAGTTTCTGTTTTTTTAAGTTTCTTTAAAAAAAAAAAAGCTACATGCTTTTTTTCTTTCTTTCTTTCTTTCTTTCTTTCTTTCTTTCTTTCTTTCTTTCTTTTGTTACTGTTTTTATTCTTAAATGTGAATTGGTACTTTGCCTGCATGCATGTCTGTATGAGGGTGTAGGATCCCCTGGACTGGAGTTACAGACAATTGTGAGCTGCTATATGGGTGCTGGGAAATGAACCTGAGTTGTCTGGAAGAGCGGCCAGTGTTCTTAACCACTGAGCCACCTCTCCAGCCAGCCTACCCACCTCCCTCTTTTTAAAGTTTCTTTTTTTTTTTTTTTTTTTTTGGTTTTTCGAGACAGGGTTTCTCTGTGTAGCTTTGCGCCTTTTCCTGGAACTCACTTGGTAGCCCAGGCTGGCCTCGAACTCACAGAGATCCGCCTGGCTCTGCCTCCCGAGTGCTGGGATTAAAGGCGTGCGCCACCACCGCCCGGCCTAAAGTTTCTTAAACATGACTTTTTTTTTTTGCTTTGGTGTTGACACATGCCATTCCACTGATTAGAAAATTCTGGGCTGGAGAGATGGCTCAGAGGTTAAGAGCACCGACTGTTCTTCCAGAGGTCCTGAGTTCAATTCCCAGCACCTACATGGTGGCTCACAACCATCTGTAATGAGATCTGGCACCCTCTCCTGTATACATAATAAATAAATAAATCTTCTAAAAAAAAAAGAAAGAAAGAAAGAAAATTCTAATTCAGCAGGGTGGTGGTAGCACGTATCTTTAATCCCAGCACTCAGGAGGCAGAGGTAGGCAGATCTCTGTGAGTTCATGGCCAGTCTGGTCTACAAAGAGAGTTCCAAGACAGCCAGGACTGTTATACTGAGAAATCTTGTTTGGAAAAAAAGAAAAGAAAGAAAGAAAAAAAAATTATAATTCATTCTTTAGTTCTCAGGCTTAAAAGTGACCTTTTCTTTTTTCTCTCTCCTCTAGACAGGGTCTTACTATGTAGCTCCGGCTGTCCTAGAACTCACTTTGTAGACCAGGCTGGTCTCAAACTCACAGAGATCTGCCTAACTCTGCCTCCCAAGTGCTGGGATTAAAGGCGTGCGCCACTGCACCCAGCTCTAAAAATGACATTTTCAAGAGCGACACCCTCCCGCCCCTTCCCCCTAGTGTATGTCTCTAGCACAGTTTTCACACGGCACTTTTCACAATACTAATTAATTAGAAAACATTTGTTTAGTGTTTTTTCTTTGCTAACCTTTAGTCCATGAAGGAGGAACCTGCTCACACTTAGCACAGCAACAATAAATTAAAACGCACAGGTGATGCCAAAAAGCATCTGTGTACAGTACCCATGTAAGAACTAGCACAGCCGTGAGGTGACCTGTGGAGGTTAACAAGTGGCAGAAAATACTCTGCATACAGTTATCCATTAATTGATTCTAGAGTGATTATGGTGTTAGCGGTTTAGCAGACATTATCCTCTAGAAACTTAGTTTGATTAACTATATATATATATATACACCCTTGCCTCTGAAGAGCCTGAATAACACCTAAAGCTACAAATGTGTCAACAGCAGCCTATCACAGTAGGTACTGAGGTAAACGTAACATAAACAGGAGCTCCTTTAATGTAAAAGACAAGGTTAGAAAACACTCAAAACCAGAGACTGTTCTGTGTGAGAAGAGAATTTCCTACACAGAAAAGAGAGAAGACATTTCCAGGAGACAGAACACACATAAAAGAGTAAACAAAAACAAACAAACAAATAAAAGAAGCTTCAAATATTTCAGGAACATAGGAGTTAAGAACATATGAGACAGGTGAGCAGTGGTGGTGCACACCTTTATCCCAGCACTTGGGAGGCAGAGGCAGGCGGATCTCTGTGAGTTCAAGGCCAGCCTCGTCCACAGAGCAAATTCTAGGACGGCTGGAGCTACAGAGAGAAAACCTGCCTGAGAAAAGCAAACAACCCCAAGTAGACAACAGTTTGCAGATCAAGATGCATTGACCATTCTTCTGGTTGACTATGCTAATACGGCCTCAAATTTCAGTTACAGACAGACATGGTGGCACATGTTTAGAATCCTAGCATTTCAGGGGCTGAGGCAGGAGAATCACAAGTTCTAGGCCAACTAGATACTATCACTCAGCAACAAACCATTTTTTTTTTTTTTTTTTTTTTTTGGTCATAAAGAACCATAAAGGTTCTAGAAATACTTTGATAAATTCCAACATAGCTACTCTTTCCCTCTTTAGAGTCAGGTCTCCTCATCTATAAAATTTGATTACACGATAGTCAGGGACAGGGCACAGGGAGTAAAGTACTTGATGGGCAAGCATGAGGACGTGGGTTCGGATCCCCAGCCCCCACGTAAATGCCAGGCACAGCCATGAGTGTCTGTGAACCCAGCTCTAGGGGAGCAGTTCAGAAGGGACAGTGCTGTGGATATCACTCTGTATAAATAAACACTGATTGACCAGTGGCCAGGCAGGAAGTATAGGCGGGACTAAGGGAGAGGAGAAAAGAGGAAACAGGAAGGAAGAGGGGACCGCCTGGAGCCGCCGCCAGGACAAGGAAGATGTAAAGTACTGGTAAGCCACGAGCCACGTGGCAAAGTAAAGATTAATAGAAATGGGCTAAATATAAGAGTTAGAGCTAGACAATGATAAGCCTGAGCTAATGGCCAAACAGTTTAAATAATGTAAGAGTCTATGTGTTTATTTTGTAAGTGGGCTCCGGGACTGGCGGGACTTAGAGGGAGCTGGAGAGAAATTCTCCAGCTACAGGACAGCCCAGGGGCTTGCTGACCAGCTCAGTGAGCTCCAGGTTTAGTGATAAAGCCAGGTCCCCAAAAAATAAATAGAAGATATGGGGAGTAATGGTGGACTCCTGACATTGACCTCTGGCCTTCACACACGCATATACACCTGTACACATGAGCACACATACAAAAAATTCCTTAAAACTGATTCTATAAGATAGCTAAAGTTCTTTCCAGATATAACACCAATTGATTTTTATGTTATAAAAATATCCAAAAATAACCTACCTTCTGCAAATGTAACTGTTACAGTCTCTCTGAGAATATTCCCACTATCTGTGGTCCACTGAAGCTGAAATCAGAACATTTGTTTCAGTAAAAACAAAGTAGTTACACTGAAAATTATCTTAAAACATTAATACAACTATCATATCTTCTTTCACAAATTTACACTTATATACTTATTTTGTGTCTCATGCACACACATGCCTTGGCACACATATGGAAACCAGTGGACAACACTGAGTCTACTTCCATTCAGATGGCATCTTTCACGGGCCTGGAGCTCACCAATTTGGCTAGAGTGACCAGTCAGGCAGCTCCACTCCCGTCTCCACCTCCCTAGCACTGGGACTGTAAGTTCCCACCTACCATACTCAGCATTTGTATATGGGTTCTAGGGGATCACACTTAGATGATCGTGCTTATGAGGCAAACACTTTACAGAGTGAGCCCCCCCTTCCTATTTTATTTTCATTACACTTGTGCTTTGTTGTGTGATCACCCTCTACTTGTTTACATTCTTTTTTTTTTTTTTTTGAGCCGAGGATCGAACCCAGGGCCTCTAGCAAGCGCTCTACCACTGAGCTAAATCCCCAACCAACCCTTGTTTACATTCTTAAAGCTTAGGTATGTCTCACTATGTTAGGGTCTGTGAATTCAGATGTCAACAATTTGGATAGGAAGTGTAGATGGCAAATCTATTTATTTATTTCTTGAATTATGTACCGTAATAATTAAGTCTGGATATAATACAAACAAACAAAAACCACCCCAGTAGGTCCAGCATTTGAAATATCCAAGTACTAGGGCTGGAGAGATGGCTCAGCTGATCTTCCAGAGGACCCAGGTTTGATTCCCAGCACCCGTAATAGTGGCTCACGACCACCTTTAACCTGCAGGTTCAGGGAATCTGACACCCTCTTCTGGCCTCCATGGGCCCCAGGCATGCAAGCAGAGCATCCACATACATAAAAAAAAAAAGTACAACTCAAAAATGTTCAGATACTAAAACCTGGCAAGTGAGAAGTCAGGAAGGCAAAGGTTAGTGCTCCTCGGATTTTGACTCCTAAGTTACTACCTCTACTGTAATCACTACGTCTGGATAACTACAGTCAAATTATCTCAGACACGACTCACAGTGACAGAGAAGCTACAACAGACAAATACAAGGCAAACACTGATATTCATATAAGGCACACAGAGCTACATCAGCATTTGTGCATCTGAACCTGAACGACTTAACCCTGACCATCTATTTTTAAAAATGGAGCAAGGAATATACTCGGTATGTGCTCAATAAATGTCTGTAAACTAAGTAAGAAATAGTCCTCATTAAAAAAAAATACTGATTCTTCTCTCTGTTAGACTCAGATTTGGAAATCCACTGTTTCTTTTCCTTGTGAGAGTAGTAAGGAATATTCAGCCAAGTCATTATCTGAGAGCTTGTAGTATTCATATGTTACAAACTTACCTAGTCTATTTCCTTAAATCATAGTAATTGAGATGGTGTAACAAGAGCCCTTTCTACTAGGCCGAGTATTACCGGGAGCTAGAGATTTGCTAATGTATTAACAGGAGCTGAGAAAGATTAATGAATCAAAGAAGTGGGTGTGATCATACCGTTGCTGGAATCACCTCTGAGTTATATACCACATCTCCAGTCCTCAATGATTTCTGTACCTCGTGGATATGATTTTTTATATCATTTACAGTTGGAAAAAATGATAAATTATGTCTTTCAGGTAACTCATCAGGTTTGAACAGTTCTCTTTCCACAAATTTCCTGCGAAGGATATAAAATAAAAATATAACTGTAATGAAACACAGATTGAAAGAAAGGTTCTCTTTCAACATAAGCTTTTATAAAGTATGACTCATAGTTCTGTAAATAATAAAATATTAGCCACTTTGGATTTCTTTCTATTCACTAAAACAGAATTAATACAGGATAAAGAAAGGTGCTATTTTAATTAGTTCAAAGCACACATACTACAGAGCTTTGACATTTTGTTTGTTTTTGGGACATAATTTCTCTGTGTAACAGCCCTGGCTGTCTCGAAACTCACTCTGTAGACCAGGCTGGCCTCGAACTCACAGAGATCCGCCTGCCTCTGCCTCCCGAGTCCTGGGATTAGAAGGCGTGTGCCACCATCGCCCGGCAAGCTTTGACATTTTTATGAATTAAACTTGAACCACAATCCTCAGTTTGAACATTATAATGGTTTTAAATGCTTATCATGTCAGACACAATTTTGAACACACTACAGGTATTTCCTCTATTACTGTGATCATGTGACCAGACATAATGATCAATCCCACTTTACAGATGAGGGAGCTAAAGATTGCCCAAGTTGAAGTTGCCCTGCCTTATATACCTACTTAATAAGTGAGAAAACACAGACCTATTCCAATTTGTATACATAAGCATCATGTTACACTGCTTCCAAAAGGCACCAATTAATATTACATGAAATTTGATGGTTTGAATACTGTGAGACAGTAAGATTTCGGAAGGCAAGATACTGTAAGAAAGGTAGCATTACTACACAATGACATAAAATAAATACATAAATCTCAGTTTAATACATGTGTGCTTTATGCATTATATTTATGGGATCAAACTGCAGTTGTATTGCTTTTCTGTTTTCATTGAGCCTCTTTTTAAATAATTTTGAATAAGTAGATTGGCCACATTTTAGTCAACAGCGGATGGCTTTACTAAATGTTGGCTTTGTTCTGTAAGCCCCTCACTGGGAAAAGCTTCTAAACAGAAAGGTGACTAAAAAAGTAATGCTTGTCTGCTGGCTGCAGCTGTGTGCACTTCTGATCCCAGCACTCGGGACATGGAGGCAAGTGGATCTCCATGAGTTCAAGGCCAGCCTGGTCTATATAGTGAGCTGCAATCTAGCCAGGGCTATACAGTGAGACCTACTCTCAAACAAACAAACAAAAAGTCATTCCTGGAAGCACTCATTGTGTTATTCAGATTTCACTACACAATAGCAGTGAAGGAGCAGGGATTACAACATTACACAGGCTGCAGAACTAGACCCCGCTTTCAACTCTGACTCTTTCAAGTCAATTATTTAGCAGTTCTTAATTTCCATTTTCTCATGTGTCAAATAAGGATAAATGCATCATCTTTACTAAGCTGTTGAAAAATTACATATTTAAAGGTTTGGCAGAATACCTGATATACATAGTAATTGCCTTATTACATTAATTATTATTGTAGTTAATCTGGATAGTTCCTCATCTAGTGAAACACTTTTTTCTTTTTCTGTTTTCAAGACAGAATTTCTCTGTGTAGCCTTGGCTGTCCTGGAACTTGCTCTATAGACCAGGTTGGCCTGGAACTCACAGAGATCCACCTGCCTCTGCCTCCTGAGTGCTGGGATTAAAGGCGTGCGCCACTACCTCCAGTCTAACGGAACTTTTATTTATAGCATTTTGAAGTAACTTTAATGGTACTCAAGATAATTTGTTTAATTAATATTGTAGTGATACATAACATATACATAATTTAATATAACATTACACATTGTTATAGTAAATAGTTTAGCTTATTATCTTTTTTAAAATCAAATATTTTAATTAAGTTTTTTGAGAACTTCATACATGTACATATTCTATTTTGATCATACTCACCTTATAATAAATTTTATTTCATGTCAAATAATTTGAAATAATTATTTTAGACTAGGTTTTTAATTTTCTGATTCTACAAGTTTTTTCTCTCTAAAATATGTATCATGTCATTCAATTCATTCAGGGACAGTAGCTCACACCTATAATCCGAGCAGTTGGTTACATGAGATAGGAAAACTGCTGAAATTTGGAAGTCAACCTGGGAGAGGTAAGTGAATTAAAGGCCAGTAAGACCTTAGCTAGTAAAATAAAATAAAATAAAACAAATTCATTATGTAGAAGTAGTCCAATGTGCCAGATGTAGTGTCTCAAAAGAGTATTTGGAATGATAGTAAGAACTACTGTGTGAAGCTTGCCGAAAATAGCGTTGATAGGAAAGGTGAAGAAACACGCCCCATCCGTCTAACAGCACACGTCCTGGAAAGCTGCTGTCCGGCGCCCACAACCTAGGTCAGGTATAAAGGGACACTGTGCTCCTGTACCTGAGCTGCTTCCTCACTGCGTACACGTGTCCCACGCCCTGTGACACTAGCTCCTGAATCTTATGCGCTACTTGCGGGTGGAGGCGTGAGGGCAACGCACAGTTCTCATCTCTGACTACAGTTTCCTCTTCCTCAGGAGCAGACACAGGAAAAGGAGCCGGTGAGAGAGGGAGGCCCCGAGTCTCCAGTTCATGATACTGATGAGCTTGCTGTGTAGGTAACTGCACATACCATCTGATAAGAGAAAACATTCGAAACTGTCAACATTTAAATATTAAAATTAGACAAAGATGGGAATCCTAATTACTTAGGTTAATACTCATTAAGAGAAGGAACAATCTTTTAAGCAAAAATAATATGATTTTGCCATGTGGAATAAAATTTAAAATGTCTTATGTTCAACTCTTCTAAGATTGACTTTATACTCAATTAAAAAGTAACTTCATAAACTTTCACTATGACCCTAGAGTTAAGGCAATGCAGGGATTTACACATTTACGAGGGTAGAGAGATGCTCGGAAGTTAAGAGCACTTGCTGGTCTTGCAGAGGTCTGGGCTTTGAGTCCCAGCATCAACACGGTAGCTCACAACCATCTGTAACTCCAGCTCCAGGGATCCAAAGCTCTCTTCTAACTTAGGTAGGTACCAGGCATGCACATGTTTTACACACACACACACACACACACACACACACACACACACATGTGTGCGCACGCAGGCAAAACATCAATACACATAAAATAAATAAGTAAATAAACAAAGCATTCTCAATTCCTGTTGGTCCAATGAGTGAGAGAATCAGCTAAATTGTGAACACGTCTCATATACAATAGTGCAAGAGATTGATGCTAGGAAAATCAATCAGTCTGGTAGAGTACCGTTTTAACGGATTTTTCTTTTGTTGTTGTTGTTTTTGTTTTTGAGACAGGGTCTCACTGTGTAGCTCTGACTGGCCTAGAACTTGGTATGCAGACTAGGCTGGCTTTGAACTCAGAGATCCACCAGCCTCTGCCCCCTGAGACCATGCCCAACTTAAGAGATATTTTTGTACAAGTGTGTGTGTGTGTGTGTGTGTGTGTGTGTGTGTGTGTGTGTGTGTGTGTGGTGTATGTGTGTGTTGCTTGGGATTTAACTTTGGGCTAAGCACTTGGCTAAGACAGTGCTCTATCGCTGAGCTCACACCAAGCCCCTTCCCTTTCACATTTATTATGTGTGTATGTGTGTGTGTGTAGTCACACATGTGGAGGTCAGAGAACAACTTAAAGGAGTCAGTTCTTTCCTTTTATCATGTGGGTCCTGGGGACTGAACTCACTGCGCTATCTCACTGGCCCCCTGTATTTCTGCTTGATATAAACAAAACAGAGCCTAATTAAACTTTGTCTAGTATGGAGCTGGAGAGATAACTCAGTTAAGAGCACTTGGTGCTCTTGCAGAGGCCCTGGTTTTGATTCCCAGCACCCACAGGGTGATTCACAACCATCTATAACTCAAGTTTCAGGAGATTCAATGCCCTTTTCTTACCTCCACGGTATCAAACATGCACGTGGTCCATATACACATGCTGGAAAACCTCTTCAACACAAAATAAAATTTAAAAATCTAAGAATTAAAAAAAAGTTTAGAGTGACATGTTTTAAAAATTGAAGGATCTAATTATTGACTTCACTTTTTTTTTTTTTTTTCCCAAGACAGGGTTTCTCTGTGTAGCTTTGCCCCTTTCCTGGAACTCACTCTGTAGCCCAGGTTGGCCTCAAACTCAGAGAGATCCGCCTGGTTCTGCCTCCCGAGTGCTGGGATTAAAGGCGTGCGCCACCACCGCCCGGCTTTGACTTCACTTTTAAATCTTTATAAAAGAGCATACAAAAGTTTTCCTTATATTTGACCTCGTTACACAATAATAAATTCTTCACATGAATTGACATTGACAAGTAAAGGACAGTAAGCCAGAAATATTATAGCTCCTTCTATTTAAAACATGAAGCATAAAATGGAATTTTATGTAGGGCTGAAACTTCACAGATGGCTGTCACAGTAGTCAACGATGTACAGTTAGATTATTTACAATTTTTAGGTGGTAAAGTCAAAACATATACATAGCAAGTAAGTTTAATACTGGCAAGGTATCTAATTTCTAAAACCAGTCCTTAATGAGATCATTGAAAACATAAGTGTAAGAAGAGTGCTTGTTAATGATGCTAATCAGAAAATGAAAGAGCTGTACGAATGCCATACCGAAGGACACCACCAGCATCTACCATGTTCTTCTTCAGCATGGTGAAGGCTTTCTCCTGCTCCATTCTGATGATCTTCCTGTCTATCTGGGGGTCTGTAGGCACTCTATATTCAGGGAACTTCTGTACCTTTTTAATGTAAATCCTTTATACAAGACAAGGAAGAAACTGTTTCTTATAATCTCAAGAAATACCTAACACCAACAAACAGTTCAAACAGAAAAGTTAGAGAATAATTAATTTAGTATTCAGAAGCTTAGGAAAGATGTCATATTAAGTGCATGGTACTTACAAAATTAACAATTATCACAAATTGAGTATAAGTATCTAAATATAGTCAATTTTTTTTTTTTTTTTCGAGACAGGGTTTCTCTGTGTAGTTTTGGTGCCTGTCCTGGATCTCGCTCTGTAGACCAGGCTGGCCTCAAATTCACAAAGAACCGCCTGGCTCTGCCTCCTGAGTGCTGGAATTAAAGGTGTGCACCACCACCGCCCGGCAATAGTTAATTTTTATGAATTTTTTTCGTCTTTACTGTCCTGGAAGCCATAATTCACATTTAGTTTAAGGAACTTCTTCCAAGTTGATTGCCTTTAAACTTCCATTATCTAAATTCATTGAATACAACAATGACACTTTTTCTTTTTTTTTTTCCGAGACAGGATTTCTCTGTGTAGCCCTGGCTGTCCTAGATCTTGCTCTGTAGACTAGACTAACCTCAAACTCACAGAGATCCACCTGCCTTTGCCTCCTGAGTGCTGGGATTAAAGGCGAGCACCACTGCCAGGCCAACAACAACACATAATTTACTCTTGGTGACCAATACCTTTAATCCCAGGCAGGAAGATCTTTCTTTATGAGTTCAAGGCCAGCATGATCTACATAGAGAGTTCCAGGACAGCAAGAGACTCTTTCAAAAAAAAAAAAGTACACAATAGTTCTTCCCATTTATTTGTATTCCTATGTTGAAGAATCTCTCTGTATTTTTAATCAAGTACAAATTTCTTTACAATATTCTAGCTATCTCATAAGACACTAAATTAAAAAAAAATTACTTTGTTGTTTTATGTGTATGGGTGTCTTGCCTGCATGCATGTCTGTGCACCACGTGAGTGCAGCAGTCAGAGGAGGGCTTTGGAGTCCCTGGAACTAGTCCCTGGAACTAGTTCTGGATGGTTGTGAACCACCATGTGGGTGGTGGAAACTGAACCCAAGTTCTCAATAAGATCAGTCAGTGCTCCTAAGTGCTACATCATCTCTCCGATCCCTTAAAGTTTATTCCATTTTATTGACTTATTTATTTTGTGTTACTCATGCCACTTCTTTCTCTACCTCCCAGTGCTGGGATTACAGGTGTGCACCACCACACCGGTCTTTTAAAAGTATTTATTTTATTTTGTGTGTGTATGTGTGCATGCGCATACGTGCGTGCGTGCGTGTGTGCGTGCACGCCTGAGGGTATGTATGTGTACCACAAGAGAGCAGGAGTTCATTGAGGTCAGAAGAGGCATCAGATTCCCTGGAACTGGAGTCACAGATGTTTGCGAGCCACCATGTGGGTACTGGGAACCAAATCCAAGTCCTCTGCATGAGCAGGTTACCATTGAAGCATCTCTCCAGCCTCCAGTCTTTTAAAACACAAGAATGCTTAAGTGTGTGATACATGTGATGCTGAAATGTAATGCTTCAGTTATCCACTAAGTCCAACCATAACACACTATCTTTGTTTTGTTTGACGAAGGGTCCTTGTTGCTCAGGCTGAACTAAAATGTCTAGGCTCCAATGATTCTTTTCCCCTTAACCTTCCAAGCCTGGGATCACAGGCATGAGGCAGCACATTCAGTGCATACTGCTTGATTCTTTTGAAGTGCTGCAGATTTGGCTCAGGGCTTTGTGCACGCTGTACCCCTGAGCTATCTGTATCCCTCAGCACAATATGCCTTTAACAGTTTTCATTTTACTAATAATTTTGAACATTTTCAATGTCTAAAAGAGTATTAGTATAGAACATTAAGAAAAAAATCTTTCATTGGTTCACATTTTTTATTCTCACCCAGAGCAATGACAACCTAGTTCTCTATCTAAAGTTACTACTGCTCTCACACATTGCTGGTGTGAATGTAAATTGGTAAAACCTCTCTTAGAAGCAAGTTTTCTTTGTCAACATTTTAAAAGTACATAACCTTTCCCTAACAATTACCATTCTAGGGATTTATCCTACTAATAAACTTAAGATTATTGATTGTGGTTTTGAACCTAATAAAAGAATTTGTCACTAGTCATGTTGGTATACATCTGTAAATCGCAGCATTAAAGAGACAGAGGCAGAGGCAGGAGGATAAGGAATTCAAGGCCACCCTTGGCTACACAGTGTGTGAAACTAGCCTGAGGGATAGGAGATCCTATCTCAAAAAAACCAATTTTTTTCATAGCTTACATATCTATCCATAGAGGATTAATTAAATGGTATGCTTACAAATGGAATATTACACAGCTATTTAAAAGAAAAAAATACTCATATGCCGATATGAAGCCACTTTAAAGATCTACTAGAAATGAAAACAGAGTGTTTAGTAACTAGTATATGTCGTATGAACACTAGTCAGCAATTTGATATCTGTGCATTAGACACTGTGGTAGTTTGTATGTAACTAGTCCCCATAAGCTCATAGGGAGTGGCAATTTTAGAAGGTGTGGCTTTGTTGGAGTAGGTATGGCCTTGTTGGAGGAAGTGTGTATCTGTGGAAGCGGGCTTTGAGTCTCATATATGCTCAAGCCACACCCAGTGTTTCAGTTCACTTCTTGTTGTTGGTGCAAGATGCAGGACTCTCAGCTCCTTCTCCAGCACCATGTCTGCCTGCATGCTGCCACATCGCACCATGATGATAATGGATTGTACCTATGAAACTGTAAGCCAGCCCCAACTGAATGTTTTCCTTTATAAGAGTTGGCATGGTCATGGTGTCTCTTGACAGCAATGGAAACCCTGACTAAGATAGACACTTACGACAGGCTTTCAGACAACAGGGGAGAGGGAACATGATTATCTCACTTTAAGGAAAGAAAACATTAGTGGGCTTTCCTGACCTTTTAGGGTAGAAGAAGATATGTGTATATTCACACACATACACATTCATATATAGAAAAATCTTTGCAAAATGACACAAAAAACTGTTAAGAGTTGAGGCTTTAATGAGGAATATACAAAACAGTGAGAGGAAAACCTAGACTTCACTGCACACAATTTAACTATTTAAACTTAATAAAAATGCTTCTGTTTGCAATTCAAAAATAAGACTTTAATTAAAAAAATTAAGTGAGATAAAATAAGCTTACCTGGCTGGACAAGTAGCTTTGTAGAGATGACAAGACCTGCTTTCTTGCTCACTGATTCTTTTTAACTGGAAACCTTTCCTTCTTGGTCCATACTGACACTCCATTACTACAGCTCGACTACCTGTGGACCCAAACCAACCAATGCAGTAATTTATCTGCTTAAATAATCTAGACAGATTGTTAAAAACTTGGTTGTGGCAATTTCAAAATCTATACTTTTAATTATATAAGATTATGGAACAAAAACATCAGTATTTCTTACTAAAAATGCAAACAGACAAATTTAAATTTATATAAAATTTATCAAATATGCCATAATCATGGTAAGTAATTAATAAATATCTCATTTACTGATACATAGAGACATATGATTTTATTTTATTTGTTATTTCAAGACAGGGTTTTTCTGTGTAGCACTGGCTGTCCTGGAACTCACTCTGTAAACCAGGATGGCCTTGTACTCACAGAGGTCCTCCTGCCTCTGCCTCCTGAGTGCTGGGATTAAAGGTATGTGCCAAGTGAGACATATGATTTTTAATAATACTGAATGTACCACTTTATAAGTTGAAATTAGCAAATGTTACATTTGGTTAATTGTTAATACTATTTAAAAAATCTTAATTCCCTTAAAAAATTTTTTAGATTTACTTTATTTTATGTATATGAGTGTTTTGCTTGAATGCGCATATGTGTACATGTGCGTGCCTGTTGCCCACAGAGGTAAGAAGAGGCATCTGATCCCCGGGAGCTGGAGTTAATGATTGTGAGCCACCATATGGGTGCTGGGAACAGAACCTGGTCCACTGCAAGAGCAACAAGTACTCTTAAGCACTGAGCCATCTCTCCAGCCCCTAATTTCCTTAACAAACAAAATTAAAAGAAAAAGATTTTTGTTTTTGTGTTTGTGTGTATACCTTTAAGAGTTTATGTGCACCAAGTGTGTGCAGGTGCCTATGGGGGCCAGAGGGTGCTGGATCCCATGAACTTGGAGTTATAGATGGTTTGGGATACCTGGTGTGGAAGTTGGGAACTGAACCCAGGTCCTCTGCAGGGGCAGAAGTGCTCTTAGCTGCTGACTCATTTCTTTAGCCCCTTTACTTCCTGTTTCAAAATTTATTGATTTTCTTATTTCTTCTTTTGGTTTTTCAAGACAGGGTTTCTCCGTGTAGCTTTGCACCTTTCCTGGAATTCACTCTATAGCCCAGGATGGCCTCAAACTCACAGAGATCTGCCTGCCTCTGCCTCCCAAGTTCTGGGATTAAAGGCGTATGCCACCACTGCCCAGTGACAACCGACTTTTAAGACATAAAAAATAGCTGGAGAGATGCTCAGTGGCTGAGAGCACTGGCTACTCTTCCAGAGGACCCTGCACCTGTAAGATCCCAGCACCTACATGGTGGTTCACAGGCGTCTGTAACTCGAGTTCCAGAGGATCCAATTCCCTCTTCTAGCATCTGTGGGCACTGCATATGTGTAGAACTCTAGCAACATATCCATAAAAAGAACCCCAAAAATACATATAAAATTGTCAATCATAAATAAAAAAATTAATAAAGCTGACACTAAAATGTAAGACCTCTGTTTAAAGGGATTGTTGGTGACTTTATAATATTAGTATAAACTAATATTTATTTTTTATTTTTTGTTGTTTAGTGTGGTAGTTTGAATGTAATTGTCCACCATAAGTTCACAGGGAGTGGCACTATTGGGAAGTGTGGCCTTGTTGGAGGAAGTGCGTCACTGAGGAGATGGGCTTTGAGGTCTCTTGCTTAAGCTTCACTGAGTGTTACTCTCTCTTCCTGCTGCCTTCTGATCCAAATGTAGAACTCTCGGCTACCGCTCCAGCACCGTGTCTGTCTGTCTGCCACCATGCTCCCCACCTTGATAACAATGGACTGAACCTCTGAACTGTAAGCCGTCACCCCAGTTAAATGTTTTCCTTTATAAGAGGTGCTATGGACATGGTGCTCTTCACAGCAATAGAAACCCTAACTAAGACATTTAGGGACAGGATCTCACTAAGTAGCCTTGGTTGGCCTATAACTCACTATGTAGACTAGGCTGGCCTTGATCTCACAGAGCTCTACCTGCTTCTGCCTCCTGAGTGCTAGGTTTGAAGGTCTGTGTCATCAAGTCTCACTCTATTAATTATTTTAAAGTTTGATGTCAGGGTTGTCACATGTTTGGGAAGGACAAAGATGAGACAAGAGTAACCTGGGCTAGGATTTTGTAGGAATGAAGGTGGAAATAAACAATTAAAAAAAAAATAAAGCCAGGCCGGGTGGTGGTGGTGGTGATGGTGGTGGTGGTGGTGGTGGTGGTGGTGGTGGTGGTGGTGGTGGTGGCGGTGGCGGCAGCACGCCTTTAATCCCAGCACTCGGGAGGCAGAGCCAGGCGGATCTCTGTGAGTTCGAGGCCAGCCTGGGCTACCAAGTGAGTTCCAGGAGAGGCACAAAGCTACACAGAGAAACGGTTTCGAAAAACCAAAAAATAAATAAATAAATAAATAAATAAATAAATAAATAAATAAATAAAGCCGACAGAACAAACACATACATAAATAATCATATCACAAAAATCTGGTTTAAAAACAGCTGACAGCTGTTGAAGCTACATGATAGATTCCAGAACATTTTTTATATTCTTATCTCCATTTTTGATACATATGAAAATTCCCATAACATAATCTTTTCGTTTTATTTTTTTGACAGAGGGTCCACCATGTAGCCCTGGCTGGCCTTGAACTCCTAGAGGGCCTCCTGCCTGTTTCCAGAGTGCTGGGTTGTAAAGTTATGCTCCAGTGCTTTAAAGTCTGGATATACTAAACCAAGGATTGAATGTAGAGACATTTATAACATTGCCAACAGGAATGAAAATCAGCATGTTAATGCTTTTTTTTCCTTAAGATTTATTTATTTATCATGTACACAGTGTTCTGTCTGCATGCCAGAAGAGGGCACCAGATCTCATTACAGATGGTTGTGAGCCACCATGTGGTTGCTGGGAATTGAACTCAGGACCTCTGAAAGAGCAGCCAATGCTCTTAACCTCTGAGTCATCTCTCCAGCCCACCCCTCAAGCAAATTAATTCTTTATGAGTAAATCTGAAACGTAAAAAATTCAGAAAACAAAGGTTTTGGAACTTACTTGGCTGCAGAATCTGATCTAAACAACGAAATTATGTGTTTGTGTGTCTGTCTATATAGCTATCGTCTATCTATCTGAGAGATGATTTATTTCTGTTAGTGTGACTATAAAGGATTATTTTTTTGATTATGTGATATTGTCTATAGGTCTACTTGGAATTTAAAGTTCTATTTATTAACATACTATACAAGTGAAATATTATTTACTTGGTATTATGGATTAAAACATAATTTTATGACAAAGTAATTGGTTATATTTGCTATGTTTTCTTTTTAGTTTAATATTCATTCATTTTCAGCAATTAAAATTCAATTCTCACCTACCAAAATGAAATGTATCTCACAAAAATCCTATTTTCACAACAGAGCGCAGCTGCTGGGCCTTTAAGTAACTAATGGAGTTACCTGCATTGACAAATGGGATGCCATCGTAGGGCACATACTGGGACTTCCACATCAAGCGCGTGGCAGGTTTGGCTGGGCTTGGAGACTGGCGAGTGCCCCAGACACTCCGGGTTTGCTGCTTATGAAAAGTGAGGATGCTTTCTAGTTCAGTCTCACTGACACAGTAGCCACGGTAGGAATCTCCAATTTTCTGTACAAGGAGAAATCACATAAGAAAATCATTGGTTGGAAGGATGGGAGGCCAGCAGGATTCTGTCCCATGTGTCAGCCATGACAGATTAAAGCTGTTACCGCCCCCACACACACAAAAAGAAAGAAAGAAAATCATTGGCAAATACATTTCAGTGAACAGTAAATTTAACAAGATAATTCTCTAAGGTGAAATAGCATCAAGTCACTTCCTCACCGCTGGCCTGTAGTGGTCTGAACTCAAACAGTACCATCAAACAGATGGAAGAGTATATAATAACACATTCACTGCCATACGAGAAGTAAGTTTTAGAAGAAAAAGCTTGAAGAATATGTAATATATCCATCCTCTTGGATGTCTAAAATTCTACCCGAGATCAAATCGAGTACTGATTCTTTGTGATTTTTTTATATGATGCCAAGAATCTATCTAAAATCCAATGACTATGTGTTCTAAAAAAATCTTGCACAAGAACTTCATTATATCTAATACTCTTTTTTATAACATTTAATTTTGGGGGGATTTTATTTATTTTTATTTTATCTATATGGGTGGTTTGCCTACATATATATCTGTGCACCACATGTATACAGGGCCTACAGAGGCCAGATGAGGGTGTTATACTCATATAGTTTCTGGAATTAAACACAGGTCCTCTGCAAGAGCAGTAAGTTATCTTAACCATTTTCAAAAGAATTGTGACTTGGACATGGTAATATACATCTACAATCCCAGCACTTGGAAGGTTGAGGCAGAAGGACTAACACAGTGTAAAGCTAGCTTTGTCTGCATAGTGAATATCAGGCCAGCCATGGCTACACTGTGAGACCATCTCAAACAAACACACAGTCAGTCAAAACAACAAGAACAACAAAAACCAGCCAAGTATCTCGGTGAAACCAAGATATTAGTCTAAGACTCTGTGTCTGAATATCTAAGGAAATGGTGTTTATTAATGTTAATTAACAGGCAAAGAATTTAGGAAGCAGAGTTAACTGGTATGGTCACAGTAATTTTAAGGTAAAATCTAAGTAAAACTTCAAAAAGATGCTGAAGGTCTGGGGCTACACTACAAATTACAGAACTGGTGATATAGATTTGCAAATTATTTTATAGACATGAGAGCTGAAAGTCAACAAAACAGGTAAAATCCTTCAAAAGATAAAGTGAACACAGGTCAAAAGCAAACCTGAGGAATTTATACTGAGACTATAAGAAGAAATAAATGCAAGCAGAGAGAGAGGAGGTCGTCCAAAGCAGAAGGTAGAGAGGGATGCTAATGGAGTGAGCCACTCGAGAGGAGATGGCAGCCACTCAGCGGAGCTTCACACGACTTCTGCCTTTTCTCTTCTTCCGTTGGGTCCTTTCAGGGACAGGGCTTCATGTAGCCCAGGCTGGTCTCGAACTCACTCTGTAGCCAAGGAAGAGTTTGTGGGAGCCCATTCTCGGGTTCCTCGTGGCTTTACCCAGCAGGTCTGCATAGAGGATGATTGGACCACGGGCCTGAGTGCAGGTGTCTGAGATGGTCTGCACTTGGCTGTGCTGGGGGAGGAGGTCTTTTGCTCCACCCCTTGGCGTCTCTATAAAAACCCTGGGGCGGAGACAGTCGGGGCCCGTTGGAATAGGTTCCAGGCCCTCTCGAGGCTATCCTTTATTTTCTATCTGTTTATCTCCGCGATATTCTCCGCAATAAATCCTTCTATCTAATATTTCCTGCTGCTCGCACTCAAGAAAACTCTGGGGAACTGTGGGGGTGGTTGGGTAAACGCCCCACAGAATGGCGCCATGAACAGGGACTAAAGAAAAAAGAAAAAAAAAGGGACTAAAGAAAAAAAGGGGGGACTAAAAAAAGGGGGACTAAAGACAAATGAACAGGGACTAAAGACAAAGTAATAGGGACTAAAGATAAAGGAAAATAAGTTTTATTACAGAGTTTTTGGCGAAAGTGCTGAGTTCAGCCCTGCCAGTGGATAAGGCATGCCGGTGTTATGGAAATATATATTTTTTATATATATTGAGAGGCAGGGGTTTTATCCTCGAGAGAAAAGGAAAGCGGACTGGAAGGATGTCCGATGCTGCAGCGAAATTCTCTTCTGTCAAAATTTTCTATCTTGTATCCCTTTCTCAATTTCTATCTGTGAAAAATAAGGCATAGGGTAGTAATATAGTCTAGGAAAAACTTAGAAGTGTAAGATTGTGTAGGAAAAAATAAGGCAACTAGACAGAAAAACTCTTCAATTTTCTAACTTTGGGGGCTATGAATGCAAACTGGGGGGAAAAAAATCTTTGGGCTTTATGGGTAGTAAAAAGCTCTTCTTTGAGCTTATGGGGAAGAAAAAGTTTCCTATGGAAGCTTTTGACCTGGGGACAGCTGAAATGCTAAGTCCAAGTGGCAGGAGAAAGTGATTTCTCCCTGAGGCAAAAATGGAGGTGTAAAAAGCCAAAAAGTTTAAAGTTGGGAAGTTTTGGGAAAAGTTGGTCTTTCTCTTGGGGAAAAAAAAATCTTTTAAACTATAAAGCTTTTCTTGGAAAATTTGGGGAAAAAAAAATCTCTAAAAAGCCTTAATCTTTCTCAAAAGCTCTCAAACTTAAAAACTAAAGCCTTTAAATTTCTCAGAAGGACAAAAATTAGAATCACCTGAAGATATTAGTGTGGGGACCATCTGTGATTAGCTCTAAGGGAAAACAAAACAAACTTAAGACAGCAAAACCTCTCCAAGTTCTCTTTCAAGCTTTAAAAATCCTCCCTGCAATGCAGGAGGCAGGGACAAGTTCCTAAAAACCTCCTCTAAGCTGTCTCTTCAAGCTGGTAAAAAACAGTGGGTCAGAGTACCCTGAGGGAAACGCTTGGGAGAGTGTGGGTAAAGAGCTACAGAGAGCCCAAAAGGGCCGGAAACTTTACCTGAGAAAAGCAAAAAAGCCAAGCTTTTCAGTTACAGCCGAGCTGAGGCATCAAGGGTTTTGTTTCTGAGTGAGCATTTCAGAATGAAAAGGTGCTCCTAATCGTCCTAATGCAAAGATCCCCTAAAGCAATGCAAACTGTTAGCATTGTATCCTCACTTCTGACCAAAAACCCAGAGGCGACTGGCCAGCGTCTCTGAGTTGGGGTGCATGTCGGGGATACTAGGGTTCCTGCAGTGGTAAACTTACTGGAGCACAGAGCTGAGGCAGGAAGGTGCAGGACCCAGGGGAAGATTGCTAATGAACAAACAAAGCTAAAGCCTGTGGGAACGGCACAGTTGTCCACTTTCCTACAAGTCCCGGGTTGATAGGTCCACAGCTGCAAAAAAATCTGAGAAAAAGCTTTCCTATTAGAGAAAGGACCTTTCTGGGAAAACAGTAAAGCTGAACTGTGTCTGAAGCAGTTGTGCTGCTGAGTCAGAACGCTGTCTGGGGAAAGAGCCCAGCCAGGGCAGAACAGAACTATCCAGGAGTAAAGCTTTCTTTTCTGTCAGAGAAAGCACCTCTTTGAGAAAAGCTTTGTTTCAACTGACTCCCTGAGATGAGGGAGTGTAGCCTTGAGGGGTGATTGCCTCTGGCATAAGCTCTGTCCTTGAGCACCCAGACAAGCAAATGCAACCCCCTGGGGGACTGGGTCAGGTGAAGGCCGGATAAGGCAAAACACCTGTCCTAATGGGAGTTTAGAAATGGCAAAAACCTCCCTTGCTAGATTTTCAGTCTGTATGCAAACCACACAGACCCCGAAAACGGACAAAAAGCCCCTACCTTCAGTAGCAGGGAAAGCCACCACTGTAGTGTCGGAAACTTTCTGGGGTAGAGGGGATAAACTGAGACCAAACTGGGAACTGTCTGGGAAAAAGACTCTGAAGAAACAGAAGGGACATAATCCTCCCCAGAAATATGACCTGAAAAAGCTGCTAGAATTTAAGGCAGATTTGGGGAGAAAAAAGCCCCTACCTCCAAAGGCAGCTAGCAGAGGAACAGAGCCACAGACAAATACCTGAAGCTCTGCATCTGGGGAAGGAAGGAACAAGCAAAATGAGAATAAAATCAGTGGGAGAAAATCTTTGAAGGAGCTATGGAAAAGCTCTGTTGTAAATGTTTTTCACTGACTGGCTAAGACAAACACAAGCCCCTAGGAAAGTTGCTATCAGAAATGCCAGCCTCAATGTCGGCTAACGAGGCAAGTGCGGTTCTGATTTGGGGGCCTGTGTCAAATGAAGGAGAGACACCTGTTGAAGCCAGCTGAGAGACCAGAAACCTCCCAATGTCCCATAATTGAAAATGTAAAATGCTCGTTCAAATCTCCCATTGCAAAAGCAAAAAACTTTGTTCAAACCTCCCGGGCAAGAATTTGTAAACAAGTCTGGTAAAAGAGAACAAGTTGACTCTCAGACCCGAAAAGAACTATGGGAAATGACTGATATAAGGGAAATGATATTATTATGGACTGATATAAGGGAAATGCATTCTGGGAAAGGTAGTTTTTCCATTAAAGATGGCAACATTGCCCTGAAACACTTGTCAGCTCGAAAATACGTTCATGGTAAACTTAAAATACAGCTTTTAAAAGAATAAGGAGAAAAATCGTCTAAGTTTAAGTGTCAGTTCCAATGAAAAATTGAAAGGATATGGAACTAGGTGCTTCACGGTTTGGGGCTCCTTGGTAAAATGCCTTATTTACCCTAATAGTTGTGCAAAGTTTTTATGGCAGTTGGATGACAAAAAGCTACCTTTAAGAGCAAATAAGCCACTTTAAAATCCTTAAGAAAGCAAGAGAGAGCAGTTTATACACTGAACGTTGTCTTAGATATGAAGACACTTTTGTTGAAATTAAAAAAGTTCTTTGCCTTTTGAACAAACTGCCTGCAATGAGTGATTCCTTTGCAAATCTAATTAAGGGGATAAGAAACAGGCATTCAAAAAGAAATGACTGCTCTATAGATGGGAAACAAACTTTAGAAAATCTAGCTGTCTTACAAAAGAGTTGCTTCACCTGAAAGTTCCTTATAAGAAATCAATGCTAAATATTACAGCTGCTAGTAATATCAGGAGTTAAAAGCTAATGAAGTGAAAATACTAAATCCTGAAAATGCTTTTTCTCAGAGTAAGCTAATGAAGGATATGTTTCATGAAAGAACATCTATGTTCTTGACTCCTTTTGAATAGTAACAGTTTTGGTAAAAATACTGGAACTAACAACAATCCGGTCAAAATGTTTCAACAAATTCAAGATGCTATTCACAAAAAGAAAGCTGCCATGCTTTGTGGGCCATATTAGAGCTCACTCCAATCTTCCTGGTCCTTTAGCTAAGGATAATTCAAAATGGAAAGATCCCTGCTCGGGATTATGAAAGGGTCCCGATCCTGTGTTAATATGGGGTCGAGGACATGTTTGTGTTTTTTCACAAGAGGGGAATGAAGCTCGGTGGTTACCGGAGCGTCTGGTAAGGAGCGTGGAACTAAGGAAGGTCAGCTCCAATGATGTTCCTATAAAGGAACCAGAATGAAAGTGGCTCGATTAGTATTTCTGAGGTTTTGTCACTGTTTAATGCAAACAGTGAGGAAACAGAGTTAGGAGCTGTGCCGCTTGTGGCTTTACTAGCTCCTTTAGAAAAATACTTTATATCACCTTATAGCTGTGCAGTATTTGGCTTTACAGCTTTACAGCAGCTAAATACGGTAATTTCACCCCCAGCGTGAAGTGAAGTTTTTTGGTAGAACGAACCAAATGTACTGCTATAATAGAAATGTTTGTCTGAATTGAAGCACTTAGGGAAACTATTATGAATTTGGGTGAAGGGACAGCCTCTAGTTAAAAACTGTCTACTGCTGACAGTGCATCTCTGCCGGTCCGGAACGGCTGAGAGAACTGGCAACTTTGGAGTGTGGCTTCGTCCCGAAGATGCTACAGTCCCCTAGCAACAACTATCACAATTCTATAACAACACTCACTAAATTCCAGTGTTTTATAACAAAGCTGACTATAAACTCTAAACTTTAGAAATGATGTATGTACTTCCTGTCTAGTTAAGAGAATCTTTCTAATAGAGATAGTGATAATAATTAAGAGTAAGAAGTAGAAAAGGATGAAAATAAGATATGTGAGTTTGAAAAAATTCTCTTGTTAGATCTGTGTTAAGAAATCTTTAGGTGTTTGCTAAGTTAAATATATGCTAATGGTAACCCTATATAAGTTTGTAAAATAGATCTATAGAGTTCCTTTAAGAATATAAGCTTGCAAGAAGTATCTAATGCAGTCTTAAGACATATAGTAATAAGCTTGTAAGAAGTAAAGATGCTAGTTGTAAATGTAAGTTTAAATAAGAATAAGATGGAGTGAATATAAGAAATATATAAGTAATAAGAAATATATTTGCTAAAGTAGTTCTATAGTTTCCTTAAGGAGTATAAATAAGTAGATGTTAATATGTTATATGTGAGTTTGTAAACATGTAAATGTGAGTCTAAATGCTTTGCAAGATGTTATGTGTTTGTAAAAAAGTGTAAATGTTAAGTGTGAGTCTATTCTTAATGTATATGGTGAAAGAACCTGAGACACACAGAACTTAGTGTCCTAGCAGACTGCAAAGCAGGCAGTCTGAGCGGTTTTCAAAAGTTCCAGAAGCCGCTAAGAAGCTAAGAATGGCGGACGCCAGAGCCAGCACAACAAGGCATCCGCAGCTGAGATCCGTGGAAAATCGACACAACACAGAAAAACCTAAGCTAACATCAAAAACGGTGCTGTTTAGAATACTACTGTACCTAAAAAAGAATAAGTTCAGAGACGCTTGTTTGAACAAAAATTAACTGCAAAAAGTTTTGGTTGTAAAACGTCTCTTCATATTTTGAAGTGAAAGCCTGATACCAGAATTTATTTCTTGTTTGAACTTTTTGAACTTAAAATGAGATAAAACTACAAAAAGATCTTGGTTATGGATTTCTTCATATTTGGAAGGCTAGTACCAGAATTTATCCTTTGAATTTTGGGACTTAAGAAATGAACAATAGAGATTTCATTGCAATGGGACAATTTTGAGTTTATTCATAGTAATGACCTAGGAACTGTTTTCTGGAATTGTGTTATAAATGGAACTGTTTAAATGGAAAAGTTTGGGTTTTATAACTAGGCTTGAGATTTTGCTTAAAAAATTATAAAGAAAAGGGGGAGAGTTAATATTCCTTAGTCTAATTTCAAAAGTTGTTTGAGTGGATTAATGTCATGTTTTTGTTAGTAAGAACTGCAAATGGGGTATACTAAGACACTACTTTTAAAGTGTGTAAAGAATTTTATTAAGAAACTGCTTTTGATTGAGAATTTTGCTTTTCAATATGGGTTTGTAGAAATTGTATAAGTTTGGGTTCCTCTAACTAGGTTTGAGATTTTGTTTAAAAAATTATAAAGAAAAGGAGGAGTTATGAGGTTGAATTATGTTTGCAGAAATTATATTTACCCTATTGATATTAATGCACCCTGGTTTTGTGGAGTTAAGGAAATATTTAAGTTTGATGTGAATACATCGAAGTTTTTCCTATGTTTTGTTAGCAAGGAAATTTAAATGATTAAGAGTTAAAGTTGTAAGACGGAGAAAATTGTTAACTATATATAGCACCATATATGCTAATTCAAATGGTTCTGTTAAGAGTTTGCTTTGAGTTGTAAGATTGAGAGAATTGTGACTATGTATAGCAATATTTATGTTAACCTGTTAATGGTAATGATGAAGCTAAGGGATTCTTTAAGTTTGTAGTCGCCTTAAGAGATTTTGGTTTAGAAAGGGCTTGAGGCAGTTAAGACTGCTGTAGTCACTTTGGACCTAATTCAAAAGAGAAATGCCATCTTTATCATCCTCTACTCCCATACTGGGAGGTGTAACAGCTATGGAGATTTCTGTAAGCTATTAATAGTTATTTTTTTATATATTAAGAAAGGGGGACCTGTGGGAGCCCATTCTCGGGTTCCTCGTGGCTTTACCCAGCAGGTCTGCATAGAGGATGATTGGACCACGGGCCTGAGTGCAGGTGTCTGAGATGGTCTGCACTTGGCTGTGCTGGGGGAGGAGGTCTTTTGCTCCACCCCTTGGCGTCTCTATAAAAACCCTGGGGCAGAGACAGTCGGGGCCCGTTGGAATAGGTTCCAGGCCCTCTCGAGGCTATCCTTTATTTTCTATCTGTTTATCTCCGCGATATTCTCCGCAATAAATCCTTCTATCTAATATTTCCTGCTGCTCGCACTCAAGAAAACTCTGGGGAACTGTGGGGGTGGTTGGGTAAACGCCCCACAAGAGTTTAAACTCTCGATCTTCCTGCCGCCACCTCCCCAGTGCTGGGATTACAGGCTGCCCCACCACAATAGAAGGCATAACTTCTAAAGCAAAAGGCGAGCTTAGATTAAGCAAGTGCATACAGACTATGACAGATACTGACTGTATTATTTGTATTAAAAAATATTCATCTGGGGATGAAGTGTTGCCATAACCAGGTAAGGGAGGTAAGGATTCTCTTAGACTCACCTCACAACTCCTAAGACGGCAGGCCCAGATCGGTGTGTTACAAGACAGTGGCTGAAGAGGAGCCGGCAAAGGTTCTTCGAGCATTCTGGGAGAGGAGAGGAATAGATGTAAATCCGTGGTTACACACACACACACACACCATTTAACTGCTTTATCTTTTTCTTTACTTTGTATGTGTAATATTGTAATATATGGACACATGTGTGTACATATGTGTATCGAAACCAGAGCCTGACATCAGATGTTTTCCATAGTCACTCATCTTTTTTTTTTTTTGGTTTCTTGAGACAGGGTTCCTCTGCATACCCTTGGCTGTTCTAGAACTTGCTCTGTAGACCAGGATGGACTCGAACTCACAGAGATTCACCTGCCTCTGCCTCTCAAGTACTGGGCTTAAAGATATGTGCCACCACCACCCGGCTCACCTTATTTTTTGAGACTGTGTTTCTCACTGAACCTGGAGCTCATCAATTCTGCAAACTGGCTGGCTGTAAACTCAAAGAATCTGTCTTCCTTTGTGCCCACTTCCCAGAGGTCACAGATAAGAACTACTACACCTGGTTTTGAACGCAGGGCCTCATACTTCATGCTGAATGTTTTACTAAGCCATTTCCCCAGACCACCTCTTTAAAAATATATTTTATGTGTCTTCATAGTTAGCCTGTATGCATATAAGTATGCATACCACATGTGACTGGGGTCAGAGTGGGCACTGGATCCCCTACAACTGGAATTACAGCTGGCTGTAAGTCACCATATGGGTGCTAGGAAGCAAACCCAGGTCTCTACAAGAACAACAAGTGCTCTTAACCCCGGAACCATCTCTCCAGCCTCCAACTCCTCCTTTTTTTGTTTGTTTGTTTGTTTTTGTTTTTGTTTTTTGAGACAGGGTTTCTCTGTGTAGCTTTGGCACCTTTCCTGGAACTCACTGTAGACTAGGCTGGCCTCGAACTCACAGAGATCCGCCTGGCTCTGCCTCCCGAGTGCTGGGATTAAAGGCGTGCGCCACCACTGCCCGGCCCTCCCTCCTTTTTTAAAACAAACAAACAAACAAACATTTCTGTACATTTATTTAATGTTGTTTTTATTCCATGCCATTGATTTATATTTCTTTGGGTTTCTTCTGGGAATCCCTTTTTCTTCTGGGAAACCTTCTATTTTGCTTTAGAAACAAGTCTTCCTTTTCACAAAGGATCATCTCAAGGAGCTCTTAATTGCAGAGCAGTCTCTCCTGCCCATGTTAACCTTTTTTTTTTTTTTTTTTTTTTTTTTTTTGGTTTTTCGAGACAGGGTTTCTCTGTGTAGCTTTGCGCCTTTCCTGAAACTCACTTGGTAGCCCAGGCTGGCCTTGAACTCACAGAGATCCGCCTGGCTCTGCCTCCCGAGTGCTGGGATTAAAGGCGTGCGCCACCACCGCCCGGCAACTTTTTTATTGGTAATCTCAACATACAGTTTCTGAACTGGCTAAAGGGATTTAACAGTAGACTCTTCCTGTTTATGGCCAAGAGGTGACCTATGAAAATGGTCCACCAATCTCTTCACTCAGAAAACCCTACAGAATCATGTAAATCAAGAGGCTCAGATCTCAAGTTCATTTTAAAATATACTCAAGGAACTGCCCAGACCATCAAGGACACACATATCTCAAAACCCATGAAGCATGTGTAAGGTGTTACTTTAAAAAAAGCAATGTGTGCCAGCCATTCTGGCAGAACAGTGGTCAAGTTGGTGGCCATGCACAGGCCTAACAATGGGGCTAGACAGAGTCAGCAGTTGTGGGAATTCTGCCAGCTTCTAAGTATATCTATCCCAATTATACATTCGAGAGTTGGGGAAATAACCAAAGCATGAGTTCAGGGACCCACTGGTTCTACCGTGAGATGGACTTTAGCTAAAACTCCATTAGTCAAGTTGACCTCCAGAAGTCCCTAATTTTACCGGAGGACCACAATGTTTCTTGGGATGGCCTGCAGTCAATGTCAGTTCAGAACTAGTATCCAAAACATCCTGGACAGTCTAATTGTCTCTCCAGTGTACATTTACCTGTGTAAAAAGCCACAGGTCTCTCTGGGCTAACAGTAAAAGTCTTAGGTCCTTTCCTCAGGGGAACCTCTCCTTCTCTTCATTCAAGGGGTTCTGGATCTGCAAACTGGCTCAAGTGGAAACCAGTTGACTGGCTGAGATTCCTTCTTGCCACCATCCAATGTAGCCTTTCCTTCATTTGAGAATTTTTTGCTTATACTGCTCAAACAAAAACACAGTAGGCGTCTTATCTAGTTCATTCCTGGAAACACTATGATTGTTTAGCTAGTACCAGAGCTCCATACAAGTCATGCCACCACAAAAATCATTTTGCCTGTGCTGTCCATTATGGGTCAGGCCATCATGGACACTGCTTGTCTCTGCTGCCCATTATAATAACTACATTCACCTTGCCGAATTATAGAAGAAAGGGTTTACTTTGCCTTACAGTTCCAGAGAGTTATTCAAGTCGCTCATGGCAGGGAAGTCAGCATGGCTATAGGACCAGGCCTGAGAGATCACAGCTCAACCCCACACAGGAAGCAGAGAGAGATAGCAGGAAGTGGGGCAAGGTTGCAAACCATCCATACCTGCCCCCAGTGACCTGCAAGGTTCTATAATCTCTACAAAGAGGGCCACTAATTGGGACCAATGTGTTAGAAAACATGAACCTATGGATGGCATTTCTCATTCAGACCATCACACCCACCAAATATAGCTCATCCAGTTTTGTGAAGCAAACACTACAAGATTTAAAAATCACAGATTAACCACCAAACAGTTGTGATTGCAACACCCTATTCTCACTATTGGACAGATCAGGTGCACAAAAAATGAATAAAGAAACACTGAAATTAAATGACATCACAGATTAAACTAACTGATGGGCCTAACTGACATCTACAGAACATTCTGCCTGAACAATGGGGAATACACATTCTTCTCAGCAACCCATGTAATCTTCTCTAAAATAACTCATATATTAGGACACAAAGCAAGTCTCAACAAATACAAGGAAATTGAAATACTATATTCTTCCTGATTATGATGGGATAAAGCCATAATAATTATTATTGTTATATATAATAATATATATTATATATAATAATTATACTATTATAATTGCCTGCCTCTGCCTCCCAAGTGCTAGGATTAAAAAGGTGTGCGCCGGGGCTGGAGAGATGGCTCAGAGGTTAAGAGCACTGTCTACTCTTCCAGAGGTCCTGAGTTCAATTCCCAGAACCCACATGGTGGCTCACAACCATCTGTAATGAGATCTGCTGCCCTCTTCTGGCCTGCAGGGATACATGCTGTATACATAATAAATAAATAAATCTTTAAAAAAAAAAAAAAAAAAGGTGTGCGCCACCACTGCCTGGCATAAAGCCAGAAATTAACAGCAATAGAAACTTCAGAAAATATACAAACTCATGGAGAGTAAGCAATACAATGTTGAATGATGAATGGGTCACTGAAGAAATCAAGAAGGAAATTTTAAATTCCTAGAAGTAAATGATAATGAAAATTGAAATCTATGTGATACAAGAAAGGAGTCCTAAGAGAGGAATGTGTAACTCTAAATGCCTACATTAAGGAGTCAGACATATAGCAAATGTACAACCTGACAGTAAAACTTTAGGCACTGGGAAACAAGAACAAGCCAATCCCAAAGCAGTAGATGGGAAGAAATACCAAAGGTCAGGGCAGAAAATAATAAAATAGAATGAAAATGACAAAAAATTCAATTAAACCAAGAGGTAATTTTTGAAAAGGTAAATAAAATTGACATAACCCTAGCCAAACTAATCAAAAGAAAGAGACAGAAGACTCAGTTAATAAGACTAGAAGAAAAGGGAGACACTAGAACACACACCGAGGAAATCCAGTGGATTGTGAAGACATACTTTAAAAATTCATGTCCCACTAAACTGGAAAATCTAAAAGAAAAAGATGAATTTGAGACACATATGACCTACCAAAGTTAAACCAAGCAAATAATTTCAATAGAGCCATAACAACCAATGAGATCAAAGCAGTAATCAGAAATCTTCCAATGATGGCTCGGCAGTTAAGGGCTCTCTGATTCTTCTTCCAGAGGACCCAGGTTCAATTCCCAGCAACCACATAGCAGCTCACAATTGTCTGTAACTACAGTTCCAGGGGGTTAGACACCCTCATACAGACAGACATACACATGGAATAAAAATAAATAAACTAAAAAAAAAGTTACAAAAAGATACTTTAAATATTTTTCTAAAATTGTTATGAAACATGGTTTTTTTTTTTTTTGGTTTTTCGAGACAGGGTTTCTCTGTGTAGCTTTGCGCCTTTCCTGGAACTCGCTTTGGAGACCAGGCTGGCCTCGAACTCACAGAGATCCGCCTGGCTCTGCCTCCCGAGTGCTGGGATTAAAGGCGTGCGCCACCACCGCCCGGCTGAAACATGTTATTTTTAAGAAAAAAAAAAAAAAGGTAAAACCGAAGGAGAAGTTAGCAAAAAGCAGGCTGTGTCAGGGCTGGAAAGACGGATCAGCAGTTGAGAGCACCAGGGGCTCTTCAGAGGTTCTGAGTTCAGTTCCCAACAACCACATGGTGGCTCACAACCATCTACAGTGGGATGTGATGCCCTCTTCTGGCATAACGTTGTATATGTAGATAGAGCACTCATATACATAAAATAAATAAAAAACTTTAAAAACAAAGAAAAAAACAAAATAAAAAAACAGGCTATGTTTTTGTGGCTGGGTGGAAAATATTTGCCTAGCATGTCCAAGACCCTTTGCTCAATTTCCAGAGAAAGCACATACACGCACACAAAATACTAGCAAAAACATTTTAAATACTTTATCATCTAAGAATTATATCTATATAAATGTGGCTAACTATTTAAAAACCTTAGGAACATTTCTCTGAAAGGACAGGAAACTGTCTTGTCAAGATGAGCTGAAATAAATGAAGATATATGTGATGAACATTTCCTCTTTCTGAACTTCTGATCTTTTCCACTGTCTGCCAGATCTGATCATTTAAAAACAGACTTCCACTGTGACCCCAAAGACAAACTCCTCTTTCCCATGATTCACCTGGTCCCTGACTTTTTGGGAAATGCAAGGGATGCTTGAGAACGAAGAATGTAGTCATTGGTGCTGGCTTCTAGAGTGTCTGCTCTTACAGTTGGTAAGCTTCTGTCAGCGGGTTTCTCTTCAGAGGCATCTTAACAACAAAAATAAGAAGCATCAGTATCTTCAATAACACTATGAAGATTACTTAACTAGAATTAAATCATTTTAATGGAAAAAGAAGAATAGTTCTGAAGTTAAAAAAACAAAACTTTAAATGATTTATTGAGACGGTCACTGATAAACTTACTTTTAAATTATATACTGACTATGAAATTTTGTAGTTAACTTTTTATACTTATATTTAACAGCTATGATTTTAAAACAGTAGAAATAATTGTTATATTAAAGAGTTTCACATGTAATATGAAAACAAAAAATTTACTTCTACATTGTGCTTATAATGTTTTTAGTTTAACTTTTAATGACTATTAATAAAGACAATAAATCATAAAACAAGGTAAAAATAACTATCTTAAACTACTACATATAAAAGAGCAACAAAACAGTGTAGCAATGATGTTAAAAAGAGATTCAACTACATTGCAAAGGGAAGAAAGAAAATTACTAGAAATATTATCAAACAGGCAAAGGGGGGGATGGGAAGTCTGATCCTCTTTTCTGAATGTGAAACCAAGGGAAGGAGGGGGAGATCCAAATAACAGTTCAAAAACGGATAGGTCACAGAGCTAGCAAAAATCAATAAAGGACCAATATAAAAAACTCCTGTAGCTAGGTCCTATATTTGTGCTACTGTTGCTATTTCTATTGTTTCTATAACTAAGAAGAATTTAGTTTACGCTCATTGGTTATCTGGGAGGAAGCAGGAGTCAACCAGCTTCATAGAATCCCAAAATGAAACAGACATCTAACCTAGACAGGAGTTGAAAGGCGAACTTAAGATTTACTGGGGCTAAAAAAACCTTCTAATTACTCAGTTCACAACCTCACCTAAAGAGATGAACTTTAACATGGACTTCCTAGGGAATTTTCTAGACTATCACCTTAATCTTTAGAGCACTGTCAACCCCCCCTGCACCCATCCCATACTGACTCACCTTGAGGACTAGTCACATCCACAAGCGGCTCCTGAGGTATGATCACTTGAGCCATTCCTGTCTGGGTAGATGGAATTACATGAAGCACCTGTCCGTTTTCTGATGGGCTCGTAGCGATCATCTTGGAGGCATTAAAGAAATGATATGCTGTTCTGATTTTCCAGGGCTACTAGGTTATTTAAGCTCACACCTACTCCTAGGATGGCCTTATTACTTCACTGTGCAGACAGAGACTGAGACTGTGGCAATTTTCCAAAGGTCCCACAGCTGACAAGTGCTGAAGCTAAGATTCAAAACAATCAGCTTGACTATAGCCTATGGTCTTAAGGACCTATGATCTTAATCGTGATAGCACATGCATGGAGGTTAATAACACAGACAGTGAAAGGACAGTTTGGGCTACATGAAACCTTGTCTCAAAAGCAAAAAGTAACCTTCAAGTACACTTTAGTATATAAACACTAGCTGTAAATCACATCTGCCTTATCACAAGTACCAGTGTACCTGACATGAGCAGTAAGGACTGCTCTAAACTATTGGTAGCCTTTGCACTCCTAAAAGAAAAAAATACCTATATTTCCAATATAATGTATAAGTCAATAGTATCAAGAAACTAAGTCCCTTTAGGATGATTAATACATATTGTTAAATACCATAATAGCCTAACACTCGTTAGTTATAAAATATACTCACCATTTGTGCATTAGAATCGCCCAGTGACTGAAGGTCATATCGAAGAGGCTGCCCATTTGGGTCCAAAAGACGAAACTGCTCCTCATGAAGGGTCTGTGCATCGGTCAGTGTCTCTGGCATGTCCTGTGATGTGAGTGACTCATCTGTTTCAGGAGCAGGAATGGGCAAAATAGCAGGGGAATCATTCTGTCCAAAGGAAGAATCCCCAGAGTCCATACAGGTCAGATGCTTTTGAAAAGTCAATAAATAAAGAAATAAAATGACATTAGTCTTTGTAAAATATACCATAGTTTTACAGAGTTTTTTTTTTCTTTTTTTGGGGCGGGGAGACAGGGTTTCTCTTTGTAACTATCCTGCTGTGGAACTCCCTCTGTAGAACAGGCTGGCCTTGAACTCACAGAGATCCACCTGTCTCTGGTATTTCTTCAGTCGGTGCTGCTCCACCTTCCTCATCTGCAGCCCTTTAACACAGTTCCTCATGTTGTGTGACCCCCAACCATAAAGTTATTTTCATTGCATCATCATAACTGTAGTTTTGCTACTGTTATGAATCATAAATATCTGTGTTTTCAGGTGGTCTTAGGCGATCCCTATGAAAGGGTCATTTGATCCTGGTTGAGAATCGCTGTCTTAAATGAAAGTGTTCATTTTTATGTTTTAACTCTTTATTTTCTCAGGAATGCATTTGGAAATGATGAAATATAATTCAATATGTATGTATTGAGTACAAAATGTTATGGCTATATATAAGCATTATTAAAAATTCTATGTTAAAAACTAAATATATGATAGATATGTAATCAAAACCTTTTTGAAACAGAGTCTCAAATATGCACCCCAGGCCTGACTTTGAACTGCTGGCCCTGTGCTGTGCCTCCTGAGTGCTGGGAAAACAAGTGTATACTACCACTTCTGGCATATTAAAAACCTCATATCACTGAATAAAAGAACTATTCTTTAAGCAAGAACAGTTGTTAAATGGCATGCTGTTCTTCTTCAGATTAGAAAGCTTTCCAGCCGAATCCCTACCTCAGGTTCCCGAGTTTCTCCTGGGGACTCTCCGCCATCACTATGGCTGACTCCTAATGAAGGACACTGGTCCATGCTGCCTCCATCTTCGGTTTCATTGTCTCCTGTTAGTTAACAGCTGAAAGATTAGACATCTGGTCAACTGTGCAACTAACACTTAATGGGGATGTTAATCCTAAATGAAATGTTCATCTTCCATACTACACACAATTTAGGTAAAACAATTTCCATTCTATAAATAGAAAATTATTGTTTTTATTAATTAACTTGCCAAGACACCAGAATACATTTAAGGCAAATTAAACATTAGGGTTATATAGTTCCCTCATTCTGTCCTTATTACATTCTATATTATTAGTTCATTAAAACTGAATTTGTGTTATAAAGTTATGTTACATTCACTGCACAATTATATAATGCAAATAAAAGTTTAATTTTATGGGTTGGGTATAACCTATATAGCATTTTTTTGAAAAGATGTCTTGGTGCAAATGGGACCATGCATGTATCAGAATATGTGTCCTTTAGGAATGTTAATCTATATAGTCTTATGTAATTTTAGAAAAGATGCCTTGGTACTAATGGGATTATATACACATGGAAATATGTGTCCCTTGAGATATGTTAAACACATAGCATCACATAATTTTAGAAAAGAGGCCTTGAT
Source organism: Peromyscus californicus insignis (assembly GCF_007827085.1). NCBI lineage: Eukaryota > Metazoa > Chordata > Mammalia > Rodentia > Cricetidae > Peromyscus > Peromyscus californicus. The sequence continues at coordinate 13,816,670 of NW_026294514.1, read as the reverse complement.
GCTGACAGGATTATGCATGCATGGGAATATGTGTCCTATAAGATACATTCCAGGGGCTGGAGAGATGGCTCAGAGGTTAAGAGCACTGGCTGCTCTTCCAGAGGTCCTGAGTTCAATTCCCAGCAACCACATGGTGGCTAACAACCATCTATAATGACATCTGATATCCTTTTCTGGCATACAGGCAAAACATGCAGACAGAACACTGTAAAATAAATGTTAAGAAAAAATAAATTAAAAAAAAGATACATTCCAAATACTCCAGTGGATGTCTAAAACCTCAGAAAGAATCAAATCCTCCATATGCATTTATAGACGAGGCCCATTAGCACTGTAAAAGATAAGTAAAAACAATAATAAAATAGAACAATTGCACTATACTACAATAAAAGTTATCCCAAATTTCCTGTTTAATACTTTCAAGTCATGGTTGACTATAGGTAACTGAAACTACAAAGGATGAGCAGGGTGGTGGTGGCCTGGCGCATGCCATTAATCACAGCATCTGGGAGGCAGAAGCAGGCGGATCTCTGTGAGTTCGAGGCCAGCCTGGTCTACAGAGTGAGTTCTAGGACAGCCAGGGCTACACAGAGAAACCCTGTCTGAAAACAACAAACAAACAAACAAACAAGAGTGAAATGGGGGCCTACAAGACAGTTCAGCAGGCAGAAGTCCTCTCTCATCTCCACATGAACTCAGTGGTACGTGCACACACACACCCTACACACAACTAACAGTAAAAGGATTTTTTTAAGTTAAAACTTCAGAGGAAAGCACTAGACATATTTATGTAACCACCCAAGGATGACTTTGTAAGGCCCTACTGCTGAAGACACAGCACACTTTTGTTGTAGGGCCTAGAGAACTCAATCCGGAATTGACCTGAAAACTTCCTCTCTACAGGGGTAAGCTTCACAGGGCTAGAGGTTGCTATTCCAGTCCCAGGGTGCGACAGGAGGAGCCGTCAATGGACTTACTCAGTAGTAGCAACTGTATGCTAAAATAGTGACCTGCCAGGTGAAATGTACCCACAGGCACATCAGTGGCATGATTGCTGTGGAGGTAACCAACAGCTTCCTATTTGGATCCAAGGCCCATTTCATAGGCGGGAATTTATGTCTGGTACTCTAAACTTAGCCCAGACCAGGGCTAAGGAGGTCATAGGCACCAGAAGGAAACTTGCCATTGTTTTGCTAAATGTACACGTCAAACTGACTTCTAAATATTTATGTTTCTAGCCAGAAACTTGTGCTGCCCTCAATTCTCATCAGGAAAGTCTCTTTCTACGGTGGTATCAGTCACAGTACTCAGAATTAGTGACTGCTGAGTGCTTAGCTGCAGATGGGATATGTATACCATCCTACCTAAACCCCAAGGCTCAAGAAACATCAAGAAAAGAGAGAGGCACAGAAGAATGTAGGAGCCAGGGATGGCCAAGAGTGTTATGAAATATTATTGCCCTGTGAACATCTAGCAGCTACAGTTATCAGAAAAAAAAATCAAGCTAGTCAATATTCTGGCATGGATGGAAGAGCGGCTCACAAGCCTCCATCATTAGTGAGGAACTGCCGGTAACTGGCTGTTCCTGGACAACGGGGCATAAGTCTTCTCCAGGGTTGGGGCCACTGGTAGGCCAAGTGCATTCACGAGTCACTCACTGGACTCAGTGGATTATGAAGCTGACATGGACTGGGGATGTCTGGAGGAAGTGGGATTTATTATCAACAAATCAATATTAAAATTCCTGAAGGAGACAATAATAGCCTGAACCTTCTGTTCTTCCTGTCTCCATCCACCAACCGAGTATGGCTGTACGTGCTATAATCCCAGTAACCAGGAGGCTAGAGCAGGACTGAGTTCCAGGACAGCCTGGGCTACATAGTGAGACCTAGCTCAAAGCCAAAACTAAGCACTCATACTATCAATATTAGCTTGACAAACTTGGAAATGAAAAATTATGAATAATATAAACTTTGAGGCACTTAGATCTAGTATCATGATTGTCTTTAGCATGAGTTTATAAGATAATAAATGAGTCCTATTTTAATATATAGTTATAAGGCACATTTAAATAATTTCTCATTTAAGATTTTAAATAATCAGATGTATCCTGATCTAATTTATCATAAAAATTCAACAAAACCTATAACCTACAGTTACTTAACCTATTAGGCTATAGAGAAGCAATTTTATTGTCTACTTTTCTGAATTTTGTGTATCACTTGACAATAGAGATTTTTAAAGTAGTTTACAAACAAAAAAAGATATTTTAATGGTAACAGAGGGGGTTAGGAGACTGTGTACTGCAAAAGAACCTTTTGCTACAGAAAAAAATAGGAAGTGGATCTAAAACAAAACTTTATTTTGTATCTAGAAGATTAGAAGAAGTAACAATAACCAAACAAAAATAATCCATTCCATATCCTCCTAAAAATGAGCAAAACCCAAAAGTGAACATCTGAAAGAATGTATAGGAATACATTTAAGTATGGGGATGAAATGTCTATATTCAGTAAACCCGTAATACATTACTAAAACCAAAAACCTAAGTAAGTGGGAAAATTATACTATGGTCATGGAAAATACTGTTGTAATGCCAATATTACTCAAAGCAATTTATAGATTCAGTACAATCCCTATTATAGGATTCCATGCATCTGTGAACTGAAAGAATATCCTCAAATTTATATGGAAAAATCTCAAGGGATTCTAAAAACCCAAATGATATTGAAAAAGAACAAAATTGGTCTCACTTCTAAATTTCAAAACTTAGCATAAAATTATAAATAATGGAGCCATATTATTATTGAGCCATAGAAAGAAAAGGATACTGGTAAGCTACCACATTGATGAGACTGAAAACCATGCTAAGTTAGAAGCTAGGCACAAAAGGTCACATATATCATTCTATTTAGATAAAATATCTCGTATAGGTAAATCCATAAAAAGAACAGTTTAGGGAAATTACAGGTACGGTGTGTATAAAAATACTGCAAAACCAGAGGTAGCCTTCCATACCCTACAAGTGCTCCAAATGCCACTGAGTTGTTGATTTTACAATGGTTAGTTTTACTAGGTTGTGCTGAAATATGCCTATTATCCCAGCACTGGGAAGGATGAGACAGAGGGATGATGAATCAGAGACAGGAAATGAGAAACTGTGAACAGGGACTGGATATTTGATGATACTAAGGAACTTTTCTAGGTATGAAGATGATATGGCAATATTAATATTCATGGATGAAACCGCATCATGCCATAATTAATGACCAGAATTTGTTTAAAAATTGATCGAAGTCTGAGAGAAAGAAGTATGACTAGATAGAGCTAGACATAAAACAAGGTCAGCCTTGAGATGATAATGTGAGCGCTCACAAATGGCTATCACACTGGCTTTGTGCCACTATTCTGCTGCTATGTATTTTGAAATTTCCCTTCAGTAAGTTATAAAAACTGGATAGAATCTGGGGCCAAACTGACCTCATCATACCTACCTCACATCAAGAAAACAAACAAACAAACAAATACGAAAACAAGGAAAACCAAAACCCTGAGCAAACTGGATTTACTAGATATACTTAGACCTCCATTCCAGCCAGGAACTGTAGTGTACACTAAGCTCTCTGAAATGGATAGGTCCACGGTCAGCCTCAGGTACACAGTGAAGTCAAGGCCACATTCAGCTATATGAGACCTTGTACTGCTGTGGGATAATCCTTCTGTACACTGTGAATATGCATTACTCTCATTGGTTAATAATAAAGTTGACTGGCCTGTAGCAAGGCAGGAAAAAGTTAGGCGGAACAATCAAACTGGGGACTGGGATGAAGAAGGGCAGAGTCAAGAGAGATGTCAGAGAGACACCCAAGAAGCAAGATGCTAGAGGACAGGTAAACCACGAGCCATGTGGCAATACACAGACTAATAAAAATGGGTTCATTTAAATGTAAGAGCTAGTTAGTAGTAAGCCTGAGCTATTGGCTGAGCATTTTGTAATTAATATAAACTCTGTGCGTTTATTTGGGACTGGGTAGTTAGGACAGAAAAACTCTGCCTTGTTTACACTGTACCAAAAACAAAAACAAAAAACAAACAATAAAAACCCATTCTACTCTGAATGATTAGAGAACCAGGACCTCAAGTACTAGCCTTGAGTTGTCATGAACATGGAGTATCAGGCCACAGGTGCAACTGAATGAAATTGCAATGTTTAGGCCCTCAGAAAGCAAATGCAAAATTTCAATATAGACAAGTTCAAAAGAGCTATCATATCTCACAGTGACTACAGTGTTGGATATCTGAAACCTGTTGAGAGTAGCTCTTAAGTATTCCTGTTTTTATTTTTACGAATATTGGTATTTTACCTGCATATATGCCTGTATGTTGGTGTTAGATCCCCTAGAACAGGAGTTACAGACGGTTGTGAGCAGCCATGTTGGGCTTGGGAACTGAATCTGGGTCCCCAGGAAGAGCAGTCAGTGCTCTTAACCGCTGAGCTATCTCTCCAGCCTCTTAAGTATTCTTAAAACAAAAAGACTAATAGGAGCTGGAGAGATGGCTCAGTATTTAAGAGTACTGGCTGCTCTTCCAGAGGACCTGATTTTAATTCACAGCACACACATTGGGTGGCTCATGACCACCTATAACACAAACTCCAAGGAATCTGATGCCTCTGGTCTCCAACGGTACCTACCACAAATGTACAATTGTTTTTACACACACACACACACACACACACACACACACACACACACACACACACACACAGAATTAAAAATAAAATTAATTTAAAAAAGATATACCATTCTTGTGTGTGTGTGTGTGTGTGTGTGTGTGTGTGTGTGTGTGTGTGTGTGTGTTTTCTTTTTTGGTTTTTTTAGACAGTGTTTCTCTGCATAGCCTTGACTGTCCTGGAACTTGCTTCCTAGACCAGGCTGGCCTCGAACTCACAGAGATCCACCTGCCTCTGCCTCCTGAATGCTGGGATTAAAAGCATGCACCACCACCACCTGGCCAAGATATACCAATTAAAAAAAAAAAAAAAAAAAGGCTGGTATTTGGAATGGGGCATGGTTCAGTGGTAGAGCACTTGGCTTAGTATATACAAAGCCCTTGGTACAATCTTTAGAGGCTCTCTCTCTCTCTCTCTCTCTTTCTCTCTCTCTCTCTCTCTCATGCACACATGTGTGCAAAGAAAATAAAGTCATGAATATGTTAATTCATTTGATTTAACCACACCATGTATACATATCAAATATGTTCCCCTTCATAAATATATTTTTGTCAATGAATAAAAATCTTTCAAAAGCCGGGCGGTGGTGGCGCACGCCTTTAATCCCAGCACTCGGGAGGCAGAGCCAGGTGGATCTCTGTGAGTTCGAGGCCAGTCTGGGCTACCAAGTGAGTTCCAGGAGAGGCGCAAAGCTACACAGAGAAACCCTGTCTCGAAAAACCAAAAAAAAAAAAAAAAAAAAATCTTTCAAAAAAGGAAACAATAAGTATCTAATGAATAACATTAAAAAATGACAAATACAAACACATAGAAGAAACATATACTAAACTCTTAATATTATTAAAATAAACAATAAAGACAATAACCAATCAATAATATTATAAGCAGTTCTCTAGGGAAAGAAAAGATTTATCAAGAAAGAATGAGAGAAACCAGGTGTGGTGGTGCATGTCTTTAATCCCAGCACTTGAGAGGCAGAGGTAGGCAGATTTCTGTGAGTTTGAGACCAGCCTGGTCCATGAACTGAGTTCCAGGACAGCCAGGGCTATATGGAGAAACCCTATCTCAAAAAACCAAAAAAAAAAAAAAAGAAAGAAAAAGAAAAGAAGAGAGAAAGAGAGAGAGAGAGAGGGAGGGAAGGAGGGAGGGAGGCTGGAGCGATGGCTCAGTGGTTAAGAGCTCTTACTGCTCTTGCAGAGGACCTGGGTTTGGTTCCCTGCACCCACACATCAGCTCACAAACTGCCTGTAACTTCAATTCCAGGTGATGCAATGCCCGCTTCTTACCTCCACAGGCACCAAACATGCACACGATACACACATATACATGTAGCCAAAACACCCATACACATAAAATTAAAGAATAAATTTTTTTTGCCAGGTGGTGGTGGTGCACATCTTTAATCTCAGCATTTGAGACGCAGAATCAGGTGGATCTCTGTGAGTCTGAGGTCAGTCTGGTCTACAAAATGAGTTCCAGGACAACCAGAGCTGTTACACAGAGAAACCCTGTCTCAAAAAACCAAATTAATTAATTAATAATTAATTATTTTTTAAAGAATGAGGAAAAAGGCACAAATTAATATCAGAAATAAGAGACTAACTAAAGTAGACATTAAGGTGATGATATTATGGACATGTTCCTAGAAGAAAAGAAAGCTTACCAAACAAACTCCAGAACTATAATGGCCACACAGTCCTACACATGCTTAAAAACATTGAAAGTGAAAAATCTTCCCACAAAATGAATAAACTAATTTTAATTGTTATCTTAATCGTGGTTTCTAACTTTTGTTATGACCGTTTGGCATCTTTGGAGTCCCACTGACCAGGGAAGGACTGCTCTGATCCAGACTAATCAATTCTTAGAGGTATAAAAGATGCTCTCACAAAACCAACCTGCCTATGAAAACAAGTCCAAATACTAGACTCCTGCAGCCACCTTCGTTATGAGCTCTGACCCTCTGGGGCATCGTTCCCCAGCTTCAACCACCCTAAGGCCAGCCATCAGCCAATACAACCAGAGTCTGGTGAGTTCATTCGGTTTCTGATGGAAGCCAGCTTAGTCAGCATAGGCTTCTTTGCCCACTCTTTCTCTAAAAGCCAGTGCAAGGCTCTTCTGCAGCCTTCTGCCCCGTCTACCTGCCACCAACCTTGGCGGTGCGGTGTGTGGCTCTTCGTAACGCACCATGCCTCACTCCTTCTGAGACCTGGGAATAACAGGCTACCTTTTCTTCATCTGTTGGCCTTACCATACCTGAATGAAAAACAAAAATCATGAACACACGAATGCAAAACTCCCAAAGAAAATCACAGTGAACAAACTCAGCAATGTCTAATTTTAAAAAGTCCTCTGACTGGACCTCTGAGATGGCTCAGTGGGTAAAGGTGCTTGCTGCCAAGCCTGGTGATTCCTGTTTGATTTCTGGAACCCCGATGGTGGAAGGAGAGAGCCAAGTCCTGCACGCTGTTCTCTGGCCTCCACATGTGCATAGTGGTGTGTGCTTGAATGGGCACATGCATGTGTGCACACACATATGTGCAAGTGAGCACACTAGATATGTCAGTAAATAAATAACAAATTTAATTATTCAAGTCTCTGATATTGGGCTGAAGAAGCAGCTCAGCACTTGTTGCTCTCTTGACCCAGGTTTGGTTCCCAGCTCCCACATGGCAGCTCACAACAGTCTGTAACTCCAGCTCCAGAGGACACAACACTCTCCTCTGGCTTCTTAGGCACTCTACACACATGATGCACAGATATACATGCAGGCAAAACACCCACACATGAGATAAAAATCAGTCTAATAAAGCCCCCGCATCACTAAATTCAATTAATCCAATTACCACTAAGAAAGAAAACCAGTAAGAAACCATGATACATACTCTTTCACTACTTAAAGCTTCTGTTCCATACTTAAAGTCTTTTAAATTTAAATGGATTTTTATTACATAAAACTCACACATTTATAAAAAGGAAACTATATGCAAAATACATCTGCTATACCATCCCTTTGCATGCTGAATCTGATTCTTTTGAAAAAAATTTTTTTAAAGATTTATTTATTTATTATATTATGTATACAGTGTTCTGCCTGCATGTATGTCTGCAGGCCAGAAGAGGGCACCAGATCTCATTACAGATGGTTGTGAGCCACCATGTGGTTGCTGGGAATTGAACGCAGGACCTCTGGAAGAGCAGCCAGTGCTCTTAACCTCTGAGCCATCTCTCCAGCCTAGAATAGTTTTCAACTTAGAGTATCTGGTGTCCATGTTAAAGTCATTGTGGCCACAGGTAGAACAGATATCCCCCCCACCCCCATTTTTCCATGACAGGGTTTCCCTGTGTAGCACTGTCTGATCTGGCTCTCGCTCTGTAGACCAGGCTGGCCTCGAACTCACAGAGATCTGCCTGCCTCTGCCTCAGGTGCCACCACCACCTGGCGAATAGATATTCTTATTCCAGCTTCTGATGTATTGATAAAATATGGCTGATATCTTCCTTCATCCATCTAGAACTCTTCCTTACAGTTACTAGGTTTCAATGAACTCAGAGAGTGTTCTTAAATCTTTAAGCCATGGAACCCATTTTTCAAAGAGTTGAACACCAAACAAATAATCTCAATAAACAAATAATCCTCCTCCTTTTCCTGTATCTCTGACAGCATCTGTTTGCTTTGATCTTAGCCGTAGTTTTAATTTGAATTTCCCTGATGGTGAAGGATGCTTGTTGAACATTAAAAAAAAAAAAAAATTCCTAGCAATTTGTATTTTTTCTCTTATGACCTCTCTGTTTAGTTCCACTCCAAGATTTTTTTAATTGGATCATTTAGGGTTTTAAATAAATATTTATTTATTTTTGGTGTTTAGTTTCTTGAGTCATCTGTATATTCCAGACATCAGCCCTCTGTCAGACAGACGGACAGTCCGTACATAAATTGAAAGAAGCTATAACCGCATGCATAAGACCTGCACAAGATTAAGCTATACGAAGTCCAGGAATGGAAGGAACTGAGTCAGGAAGTTCCACCCACAACGGGAACAGTCGCAACTGATGGGTCCTGTGGGAGGGAGAGTTACTTTCCTGCAGGGATTCGACCCTTGAGGGGTTACTCAGGCTCCAGTAGATGGCCTGTATTCACGAACCCCCACACCACACATACGGCAGCAGTAAGATGACTCTGAGGGTTAAAAAAGGTGGGGTGAGAAACTGGGATGGAGGGATGGGAATGGGGTGAGAAACTGGATGGAGGGATAGGAATGGGGTGAGAAACTGGGATGGAGGGATGGGAATGGGGTGAGACTGGAATGGAGGGATGGGAATGGGGTGAGAAACTGGGATGGAGGGATGGGAATGGGGTGAGAAACTGGGATGGAGGGATGGGAATGGGGTGAGAAACTGGGATGGAGGGATGGGAATGGGGTGAGAAACTGGGATGGAGGGATGGGAATGGGGTGAGACTGGAATGGAGGATGGGAATGGGGTGAGACTGGAATGGAGGGATGGGAATGGGGTGAGACTGGAATGGAGGATGGGAATGGGGTTGAGAAGTGGAATGGGGGGATGGGAGTGGGGGTGAGAACTAGAATGGAGGATGGGAATGGGGTGAGACTGGAATGGAGGATGGGAATGGGGTGAGACTGGAATGGAGGATGGGAATGGGGTGAGAAACTGGAATGGAGGGGGATGGGAATGGGGTGAGAACTGGAATGGGGGGATGGGAATGGGGTGAGAAACAGGGATGGAGGGGGATGGGAATGGGGTGAGAACTGGAATGGAGGATGGGAATGGGGTGAGAAACTGGAATGGAGGGGGATGGGAATGGGGTGAGAAACTGGAATGGAGGGGGATGGGAATGGGGTGAGAATTGGAATGGAGGATGGGAATGGGGGTGAGAACTAGAATGGAGGATGGGAATGGGGTGAGACTGGAATGGAGGATGGGAATGGGGTGAGACTGGAATGGAAGGATGGGAATGGGGTGAGACTGGAATGGAGGGATGGGTACGAGGTGAGAAACTGGAAGGGAGGATGGGAATGGGGTGAGACTGGAATGGAGGATGGGAATGGGGTGAGAACTGGGATGGAGGGATGGGAATGGGGGTGGATTTGGTAATTTACTTTGTTAAAACATAAAAATTTAAAAAACAAAAAGACAACAGATGAATTTTAAAGAAACAAAGTGTTGTTTTTTGTTTGTTGTTTTTGTTTTTTTGTTTTGGTTTTTCGAGACAGGGTTTCTCTGTGTCATTTTGGCGCCTGTCCTTAAACAAAGTTTAAAAACATTATTACCTTCAGGCAGTAGCTCAGGTTTCCAGTTCAGGTTCCTACATTCTTTGGCCTCAGAAACGTCCTTTTGTGTTCTCGGACAGTCTTCCTTTGGAGCACGAAATTATAATAGTGCCAGCTGTGTTCATGTGAAAGCTGTACCTACGTCTTCATGGCAGCATGGTTTCTGTAAGGAAACGGTAGTCAGTGGATATTTTACTCTTCTACACACAAATAAAATGCTGAATTTCACTGTACACATTTCATTTATTACCAGGCTAATGTGGTAGGACCTTAGTCTACTCAGTTGAAAAGAGCTGAAGTGTGACTACCACTTGTGTCCTAGAACAGGTGACTTAACCCTTGTCCTGCTTCTTTATCTAACCATTCGATGTTTATTTCAAGCCCAATGGTCTATAATTATCGCTGAAAGAAAGATTTCTGTAGCCACATACTCTTTTCCCTCAATGAAAATAATTACCAGTAGAGCATCTTTGGGAGCCGCAAGAAGCTTTAAAATAAAAAGTTTCCATATCTACATCCTCCAATGCTAGAGCTGACAGATGTACCTTGTAAGCAGGAAGTACCAGGACTGGGGAACAGCAAGAAAGAAGCGGAGGACCCGAGTTCAGCTCCCAACACCCATGGGAAGTGGCTCCCAGTACCCTAGCCCCAGGGGATGTCACACCCTCTTCTGGCCTCTGTGGGGACTGCACTCATGTACATAAACCACAAACAAGACACACACACATCATATATACAAATCACGAAACATCAAAATCTTTTTTTTTTTTTTTTGGTTTTTCGAGGCAGGGTTTCTCTGTGTAGCTTTGTGCCTTTCCTGGAACTCACTTGGTAGCCCAGGCTGGCCTCGAACTCACAGAGATCCGCCTGGCTCTGCCTCCCGAGTGCTGGGATTAAAGGCGTGCGCCACCACCGCCCGGCCTCAAAATCTTTTTTAAAAATAAAGGTTTGGCAGAAACTGTCAAGTTATCATTTCTGTGTTTTTACTTTAGAAAGGCTGTCTGTTTACACATGGGGATGCATGGCAGAAGGCTAGAGATTAGTCAAGACACAGATTCTTCTCTATAAACAGCATTACTTGGGATATGGATGTTTGATTTTGTTCAACAGCAAATTTATGTGTTCAAAGATTTAAGTGTAATTTCTCAGGTGTACTTCCTGGAAAACTGTCACCATCAATCTTGTATTTCCCCCATAACCTTTATGGATTAAAATATATCCTTTAAAACTAATCATCTTAAGCCAGGTGTGGTGGTGCCTGTCTTTAATCTCAGCATTAAAGAGGCAGGGGCAGGCAGATCCAACTTAAACTTTTTACTTTTTAGTAGAAAAGTGAAGGATTGTGTTTATAACAATTCTTACTTAAGGTTTGTCTTCCCTAAAAACGTTTATAATCTTGATTTCTACAGTTCTTACCCTGCACACACATACCCTTTTATTTCTTTGCTCTTTGTGAGAGCTTAAAAAACACTTAATTTAATTTTACACTGATTCCAAAGTGATTTTATTATCTGTTTAAAGGTAAGGGGAGCACAGTGGTGCCCCGCCCTCTTATTCTTGGGGGACACAATCTGAGCTCATAGGAATACCTGAAATCAAGGATTCCTAAAGTGAGTACAAACCAACAATGGTTAACTTAGAACTAAGCAGGGAGATTAAAAACAAGTTGTAACAATATACTATAGTAAAACTTCCGCGATGTGCTCTTTGTGGACTGTCCATGTTACTAAACTAGCCTACAGCTTTTCTTCCCAAATTAAAAATTCCACTTTGCTTAGAGCACTTCAAAACGTCTCTCTGGCACCTGTGAGTTGCTACTGTTACCACTTTTGCACTTACTGTACCACAAAGACTGTGATACTGACTTAACCACAAAGGTTACTATTACCAATGGGTGGGCAATAGAGTGGGTACTCTCCCTGGATGTGATATCTCAGACAAGACATATGTTACTGAGAAAGACATTCAACCTAAAACTCATGAATTATTTATAGGATTTCCATTTGATATGGACAGCAGGTAACTGAAGGGGGGAACACAAAACTACAGATAAAAGGGAATTACAGTCATTCTCTTACGATCCCAGCCTTGGGCTACGATGTAGCTCAGCAGTGGTTGCCTGGAACTCGTAAAACCTTGAGACTAATTCCAGAACTTTAAATTCAGGTTCAAAGCAAGCAATGGCCAAATGTGGTAGCAGGCATGTATAATTCCAGTATTCAGGGAGTAGAGGCAGGAAATGTCAAGTTCAAAGCTAATCTGGGGAAACACAGTGAATTCAAATCCATCCTGGACTACACAGAGAGACCCTGTCTCAAAACAAAACAAAAGACTGTAACAAAAAGAAATATTTTTTCATGGTGGGGGTTCTCCAGATAATAGTGAGTATTCCTGAGGACCACAGTAAATGAATCCCAAAGGTTTGCAGCACATATTAACTAAACTTAAAGAAACCAAGACTCAAAAGCATTAGCTATCTGGGCACTGCCGGGAAGCAACACCAGAGAAAGACATCTAAGTCACTGTTGGGAAAAAAAAAAAATCATGCGGGGTATTCTGAATTTTGCAAAACCTAATTTTTCTTAAATAAACATCTTAGCCAAATAAAAACATCTTTTAATGAATTCAAGATTTCTGCCTTGCAAATTGACATCTTTCCTTGAGTAATTCCAGCTCTGCATCTTCCTAATCACAGTGTTCCATTCAAATTAAGATAAAAATGTATTGACTTTCAAGTACTGTTAATTTGATAAAGTCCAAATTAAGGAAAGTTTAAAAGGCTATTTAATCAATCATACGCTATCAGTAAGATTTCAATAATTACACTTCAACTAAGGAATTTCAAGTTTCAGATGTCCCATCTTATTTAATGTAAATCTTCAGCACTGTAATGACTTATCCTCTTATCGAGTGATTTCTTTCTGGAACCTGGGCAGAGGTTCTTCTCATTTTATGCCTCCACCTACGTCAGTTAAGTTTCTAGTTAAAATTTGTACTGCTAGCTCTTACGAGGGCAATAGTTAACATTTACCGAGTGCTTCTCATGTGACATTTAATTCTCATGGTTGATCAAAGTGTGGCACAGAGGTTAAGTAGCACAGGCAGAATCAAATTCAGGCATTCCTGTTACAGGGCATGCAAATCTGTAACGTGGATACACTGAAAATACGACATGCTTTCACTGTCATTGCTCACTTAACAAATGATTGGTTTCTCGCCTCCAGCTGTTTAGATAACTTCTAACTTTCTACAGATGATTTAAATATTAGGCAACTATAAAGCTTTCGTTGTTTTCACCTGCCCACACACTTTGCAATCCAGTTCTGCCTGACTCTCAATTGCTGTCTCAGAGGAGCCCCCACCCCCGACCCCACTTGGGAGGTTTTCGGGAGAATGCCTTAGAATGTGACCTCGGGATCTTAAAAATATCCCCCATCTAGTCTCCACTCAGGAAAATAAGTAGAGTCATAATCGGGGCCATGGAGGCCGAGACAGGCCTTTTGAGTAACTTCAGGATTCAAAAAAACAAGAACAGTCTGAAAGCAGGGGAGCGAGCGGTGCAGAGGAAGCTTTTCCAAACATCAGACTGGGAAAGGAGGGGAGAGGCCCCTCTCCGGCGGGCAGGCGGGCGGGCGGGCGAGCCCGCTCGCTCCGTGGCGGTGGCGCGTTCCTGGGCTCAGCACCCTCCGCGGGGCACCGAGCCTCGCCCTGCTGCAGCCTGCTGCAGCCTGCTGCAGCCTGCCTGCCTGCCTGCCTGCCTTCCCCCGGCCGCGGGGCCCATCCCGGGACCAGGGTGAAGGACCCGCAGCCGAGGCCGGCGAGGGCGCCGGGACAGCACGCCTCCGCGGCGGGCGGCGGGCGGGCGGCGGGCGGGGGCGGGGGCGGCGGTTGCTCCAGCCCGGGAGGGTCAGGAGGTGACGGGAGGAGGCGGAGGCAGGAGGGAGAAGGGAGGTCGAGCGGGAGCGTCGTCCCCGTCCGTGGGGGCAGATGGCTCTGCCAGACCTCCGGCTCCCTCCCCCCCCGCCCCAACCCTGCCGCCGCCGTGAGCCCCCACAACGCGAGACGGGGGGCGGGGGAGGGAGTCCGCCGGAGCAGAAGGGAGAAAATTCAAAACGAGTCTACTCAACCTCGTCTTGGCTCCGAGGCCCCGCCATGGAGACCAGCACACTGCGCACGCGCGCGCGCCCCGCCGGGAGGCGCGGTACAGGCTCAGGAGGTTGGACCCTTCTCGGCCACCGTCGCCCAGTTCCCTTTCCGATTCGTTCTCCTTTCCCATGCTTCCGTTCGGCCCCTTGAGGTAAGAACGCGTGGTCTCCGTGGAATCCGGCTGTTGTTGGGACTGTGCATAAAAAGTAAATAGGCGGGACCTTTGTCACCCAGAGTTAAGGAGCAGGAAGTGGACTATCTGGCCAGAGAAGGGAGTTTAAGAGCAAATAAGAGAACCTGAGTACGGTGCGGCTGAAGAGATAAATGAATAAAGCCTACAACTCCCAGTGTTCAGAGCGCCTGAAACGCGCTCCCTTCTGGGGTTTGTAGTCTCTGAGCGCTGAGTCTAAAGTATCCGGGCTAAGGACACCCTTAAAAAAACAAATAATAATAATAAGACTCTAATTAAATCTTTTCCCTGTCGTCCTAATCGATTGCGGATCTAAATAGAGAGTAAGAAACAGAGACGTAGTCGGGGACTGGCTGCTTTGAAGACTTTGCTTAACTAATCGATGTTTCCTAAATCTCGGGATAGGTGGTTGATGTGTGCGGGCTGGGCGCGTCTGTGGAAAGGGAACCTCGTGGTGTGAGCTGAGGAAGCCGGAGGAAGGCAGCAGAAGCCTGCCTTCCCCTGCACTGGCCGCGCACTCGGCTGATTGAGAGCTCCCTGGTTGTCAACAGATACGTTCTCGTGGAGAGGTCTCGCGTGTGCCCTCCCGCCATGGCACAGCTCCAGGCGCGTTTCTACACGGAGAACAAGAAGTAAGTCCGCGTCAGCCCTTACCTTCCCGGAGCCCGTCTGGTTCTAAGACCCGCTTCGGTTCGGACCCTTGTAGGCACTGGCAATCCTTGTCTGGGAATAGACAGTCAGTGAGAAAGAGCCAAGGCTTTAGTAAATCAGAGCTGAAAGAAGTTTAGCAGGTATCTGGCTGGAATTAAAGGGACTTCATGCAAATAAGATAACCTGAGTGCCGGATAGAAAAAACAATTAAAAGAGACTTCAGTCGCCCTCCCTTCCCGGCCCCTCACGTCTGCCCTGTATCATCATCCCATTTGGAAGCGGTGGGCACGTCTTAGATGGCTTCCCGAATCTCCATTTTTCTACCCACCTTCGTGAGCTCTTTATCATTTGACTTGTGTGTGGAGGGAACCGGGCTCTGAGTTTGCTTTCTGAATGATGTGCACACTTTTTCATGATTTGAGGGGCGAGCTTGGCACTTGTGTTCACAGGCTGTCTGTTAATGGTGTCTCAATGGTTTCTGAAAGCAGGACTTCGTTTGCTTTTCTCAACCTCTGTAGAAGCTGGGTCTCTGAATATGGGGTTCCTAGAGCTGATTTTTTTATTAGTATGAGGTCAATTTAGTTACTGACCTGACTAGGTGTATGTGTTCTAGTTAGTGTGATAAAACACTATGACCAAAAGCAGCTTGGGGGGAGGAAAGGGTTTATTTGGCTCACAGATTACAGTCATCATCAGAGGAAGCTGAGGCAGGAACTGAAGCAGAAGCCATGGAGGGATGCTGGACTGTAGCTTGCTCTCTCCATGTCCAGGGTTTCTCTGTAGCCCTGGCTGTCCTGGAACTCACTTTGTAGACCACCTGCCCAGGGGTGGCACTTCCCACAGTGGACTGGTTCCTCCTACATCAGTCATTGATCCAGAAAATGCTCCACAGACTTGCCTATGGGCCAATGTAATGGAGGTGTTTTCTTAATTCAAATTCCCTCTTCTCAGATGACTAGCTTCTGAGTTGATAAAACAACCAGGACTGTGTGCATGTATATATTTATATGTGTGTATTTATGTGTCTATGTATAAATAAGTCACAGATCGAAATTTACTAGTGATACATATATAGTGTTGTGAGATTCAGGTGCATCATATTAGTAGAATTGTACAACCATTTACATGATCCATTTTAGAAAAAAGTTCATCTCTCTTTAGATGCTACTCAACCCCTTAAATGCTTCCCATCCAAGTCGACCTACCTATGTACCATCTATCTCTGTGTAGGTGTCCATCCTGGACATTTTGTATAATGAAATTATACAAACTTTGTGGTCTTTTGTGTCTGGCATCTTTCACTGACTGTTTTTTATAGTTTAACCATTAGGCAGACTACCCTAATACTTCACTTATTTTATGTCTAATAGTCCATTATATGGCTCGTTGTCTCTCTTTTTTTTAAGATTTTTATTGATGTATATGAGTGCTTTATCTGCATGTACAACTTTATGCCAGACGAGGGCATCAGATCCCACTAGAGATGGTTGTGAGCCACCATGTGGTTGCTGGGAGTTGAACTTAGGACCTCTGGAAGAGCAGGCAATGCTCTTAACCACTGAGCCATCTCTCCAGTCCTTGTCTCTTATTGTCCAGTTAAGACATTTAGGTTGTTCCAGTCTTTTAGCTGTTGTGAATAGTGGCTGTGGAAGCATTTGTAGTGGGTAGCCATTCCAGCTTTGATCTGTAAGTTCCAACCCCCATTGAGACTTCGGCAACTGTCACGCCTACAAGGCGGGGCGAAAGGAGGCGCCTGGGGACCCGAGATCTGGATCGGCTGGCGCTCTCTCTGTTGCGGGACCCTGTAGGCGTTCCCTGGTTATATGGAACTTTGCAGGCGGGTTTAGGTACCCGCTAGCCGGGGAAGAGGCTGAGGGTGGGAGCCACCCAGGCCTTTGGAATTTGCCCCACGTGAGCGCCAGATATTGGTGAAATTATTAAGGCCACTCCACGTAGATAAAAGGAGATTTATTTAATGGCGTAACTTACAAATTAAGGGATAGGTAGGTCGCGGAGTCTGGGGAAGGTGTATCGCAGTCCAGCGGCGTTCTCTGGAGCTCTGCTTGGTACACCTCTCTAGTCCAGGGTCCCGCAACAGAGAGAGCGCCAGCCGATCCAGATCTCGGGTCCCCAGGCGCCTCCTTTCGCCCCGCCTTGTAGGCGTGACAGTTGCCGAAGTCTCAATGGGGGTTGGAACTTACAGATCAAAGCTGGAATGGCTACCCACTACAAGCATTAATGCACAGTTTCCATGTGAACATGTTTGGCCCTGGCTGCCTGGGAACCCACTGTGTAGGCAAGGCTGGCCTCAGAACCACTGATCCACGTGCCTGTGCCCTCCAAATGCTGGGATTAAAAGTCCATGCCACCATGCCCAGTGAACATGTGTTTTCATTGCTCGTTGGTGTGTACCTGAAAGTGTCGTTCTTGGGTCAAATGGTAAGTCCACATTTAACTTTCAGGGCAGCTGGCACACTGTTTTCCAAAGTAACCGCACCGTTTTGCATTCCCACCACCGATGGATGAGGTTTTCCTTTCCCTGGATTGTCACCATTGCTTTAGTTACATCCTGATGGGTGTGAAGTGATGTTCACTGTGGTCTGGTCCTGTGCCTGTTGGTCATTGCTCTTTCTCTAGAAAACTATCTATTCAAATCCCTTGCCCGTTTTTTTTTTTTTTTTTTTTTAAAAGCGCTTTTATTACTGAGATATAAATGTTCTTTATATATTGTGGATACAAGTTCCTTATCAGATAAATGATTTGCAAATATTTTCTTGTCTCTCTTTGGGTTCTGTTCTGCCTCCAGTCATATATTATTCTAATGTAGTCTGTGGCACAGCTGTAAAGATCTGTCTAAACAGAGTCCTGCTGTTATTCTTGAACTTGGACTGCTACAGTGGTTCCTTGTTGCCTACACAAAGAATTAAAAACTATTTCATAGTATATGGGACCTAAAACACTCCGTGTGTCATTAGGCTTATCTCTGAACACTGCCTAGAGGAAAATCAGGGCCTGAAATAGGAGCAAGTTCCTTTGGTCTGCTGTCCTTACTTTCCCACGGTCTCATTTCCAGGCCGTCCCTCCCTTATCTGGCCAACGTCACTTTTCGTAGCTGCGTTCTTTTGGGTCCTGCACTCATACCCCTTTTCTCTGGTTGAAGTGACTTATTCCTTTTTTTTCTTTTTTTCTTTTTTTGGTTTTTTTGAGACAGGGTTTCTCTGTGTAGTTTTGGTGCCTGTCCTGGAACTCACTCTGTAGACCAGGCTGGCCTCGAACTCACAGAGATCCACCTGCCTCTGCCTCCCGAGTGCTGGGATTAAAGGCGTGCGCCACCACTGCTCGTGACTCATTTCTGATAGTCTCACCATTTATGACACTGTGTTCACATGGCTTCATTGTGCTTGATTCTTTTAAGAATAAAGACATTGGGTGAGGGGATGGGGGAAGGCGGGGGGGTGGGGGGGGGGTGGGGGGTGGGAGGAGGGATGAGAGGGGGATCTGTTGTTGGTATGTAAAATGAATAAGAAAAAAGAAAAAAAAAGAAAACAGTTCTTCTGTTAAAAAAAGGAATAAAGACATTTCACCTCATTTTGTTTATGCCATGTAGCGAGTGTCTGAGATGATGTGCTCAGTGAATAGTTGTTGAGTGAGTAAATGCAGATTTGCCAAAATGTATAGACATAATACTAATATATCACTTCCCTCTTACAGATATTCAGTAGATGATGTTCCTTTCTCAATCCCTGCCACCTCTGAAGTTGCTGACCTTAGTAACATCATCAATAAATTGCTGGAGACCAAAAATGGTAGGTGTATATGCTCCAAGGAGATAGGAGAGGGTACAGCACCCAGCTACACATAAATATGTTTGTTGTTTGTTTTTGTTTGTTTTTCTTTGACAGGGTAATTATGGCTGTGTAGACCAGGTTGGCCTCAAACTCAGACATTCACCTGCCTCTGCTCACAACTGTCTGTAACTTAGGATCCATCACCCTCACAAAGACATACATGCTGGTAAACACCAATGCTCACAAAATAAAAATAAATAAGTTATAAGAAAAAAAATAAGGGCTGGAGAGTTGGCTTGGTGAGTAGGTGTTTGTGTGGACGCACGAAGCCAGCGTTCAGATCTCTAACCCCCACATAAAGGAAGGTTGGGGTGGTTAGCTGCCTGCCATCTTAGCACACTGGAAACAGAGGTGGGGGACTCCAGAGCAAGCTGGCCAGCCAGACAGCGAAACTTCAAGCTGTGGGTTCAGTGAGACCTTGCCTTAATATTTAAGGTGGCAAATGAGCCAGGAAGACATTCAACATCAGCCTTGAACTTCTACACTCATGCACGCACATGTGCTCACACACACGTGCTCACACACATATGCGAAAAAAGAACACACAACTAGTTAATGCATGCATGTTGATGTGAGGCAGCCTGAAGTCTTAACCATTGAAGGCTCACTGATTAACAGGATATAGTAGAGGATAGAGGAACGTATTAAAAGATACTCTGTAGGGCCGTGACATAGCTCAGCTAGCTGAAGGTGCTTGCTCTCCAATGGTGCAAGCCTGGTGACCTGAGTTTAATCCTCACGACCCAAATAAAAGTGGAGAGACCCAACTCCACAAGTTGTCTTCTGACCTCCACATGGGTACCATGGTACACATGCCCACACACACTTGCATACATACACAAGACAATAATAAAAATTTAAAAAAAAGACACTTTGGAGATGTAATTAAGCAAGCCCAGAATGTAGGAAATAAGATAGTTGACACATTTTCCTCAATGAAGAAATGACAAGAAAAAGGAGGTGCCTTTTAGGGGCCTTTTAAAGATTGAAGGGACACATTAACCAGTTAGGTGCCAGCTTTAAAATGTTTGCTCTAAAATATGAGCAGCTGTGCATGATGGGACACACCTGCAATTCCAGTAGTTTAGAGACCGAGACGATGAGTCAGAGATAGACCTCTATCTGTCTAGCCTCTGGAGGCTAGCCTGGGTTATATAGTGATTTTTGAAGCCAGTGTGGGCTACACAGTAGGACCCAGTTTCAAAATAGAAGTTAAATTAATTTAAAAAAAAAAAAAAACATGAATAATGACTAAGTATATGATAGTAGCATAGTTAATATTTTAACATTATGTTTTAATTCCTTAGATTTTAGAGATGTACAATAAAGCCATTTACACATGAAATGGTATGGTTTCTGAGGTTGCTTTAGAAGAAGCTAGCAAGAGAATGGAGACAGGAATAGAAATAAATGATTCTTCACAAACTCTTGTATTGGAGTAGGGTGTGGGTGTTCACTGTTGTTTATACTTTTGTGTATGTTGTACATTTTCTGTAGAACAAAAGCTTTTGAAAATGAGGTGATAGGCTTCAGGTGGTATTCGAGCTACTGTCCAGCCTGTTGCTCTCTTTTGTCTACTCAATAAACCACTCTTTCAAAACAAAAGACAAGATTAGTAGGGTGTAGTTAGCTCAGTGGTAGAACATGTGCTGGGCGTACATATAACCTGTCTCAACCCCTGGCCCCTAAAGTCATTACACCACCGTAAAACCAAGCGTAATAAACAGAACAAAGTATATTGGTTCTTTAGAAATCGTGTAGCCGAGTGTCATGGTGGCGCACACCTCTGATCCCAGCACTCAGAAGGCAGAGTCAGGTGGACCTCTGTGAGTTCAAGGCTAGCCTGGTCTGCATAGTGAGTTCCAGGACAAAGACCCTGTCTCAAAAAACCAAAACCATTCAGTATGAGAAGTTCCAGAGCAACTGGGGCAGCAGTGGGTACTTGAGACGTGATTGCTGCAGGGTTCTCATTCATATGGCACTGATATTATTAAGACCCTTCCTGTTTTGCAGAGCTCCACAAATATGTCGAGTTCGATTTCCTTATCAAGGGCCAGTTTCTTCGAATGCCCTTGGTCAAACACATGGAACTGGAAAACATTTCATCGGTAAGTCCAAGTACTGCTTATGTTTGATATAATACATTACTAGAGTAACTGCTTATAGAATCAGCCTAAATTGATTTCAACACCCAAGGTTTTTGCCCTTTTTTGTTTTTGTTTTCCAAGACAGGGCTTCTCCGTGTAGCCCTGGCTGTCCTGGAACTCACTCTGTAGATCAGACTGGCCTCAAACTCAGAGATCCACCTGCCTCTGCCTCCCAAATGCTGAAATTAAAGGTGTGCACCACCACTGCCTGACCTTTTGACTTTCTTTGGGAGTCTTAGAAAACATTCTAAAGTTATGTTCACTTATTTATTATTATATAGTATGTGTAGGTGCGTGCACAGCCTGCATGTGAAGGCTGGAGGGCAGTCAATGGGAGACTGGGAGTTCTAGGCTAACCATGGTTATATAGTGAGACCCTGCCTGGGGAAAAAAGGATTATTTGGAGTCAGCAAGATGGCTGACTGAGTAAAGGTGCTGGCCACGAAGCCTGATGACCTGAGTTCATCCCTATGACCGCCACAGTAGAAGTAGAGAACCAACTCCCACAAGTTGGTTCTTCGACCTCCATGTACACTGTGGAATACATGGATGTACACACACAATAAGTAAATGTAATAAAATTGTTTAGAATATAATTTGTAATTTCCCCTATATTTCGTGATTTTAAAATACTATGATGAAATATATGTAAGAGCAAACTCAACATGTTAGCTGTTCTCAAGTGTGCAGTTCAGTAATATGAAGTACAGCACTGTGCAACTGTCACCGCTCCCATTTCCAGAACTCTTTCATCATCCTGAAAGAAAAGTATGCTTGTATGATCTTTCTGCTTATCTAATTTTGTTTTTAACATAGAAGCTTTCTTGTAGGGGTTAGAGAGAAGGTTCAGTGGTTGAGAATGCTTGCTGCTCTTCCTGAGGACCTGAGTTCAGTTCCCAGTACCCACATTGGGCAACTGCCAACTGCCTGTGATTCCAGCTCCAGAGGGATTCCATGCCTCTAGCCTCCACCCACACTCGTGTGCACAAGCCCACACATATACACATAATTTAAAATAAAACTGAATAACTTTTTAAAAATATCTTTTTATTCCCACTTTTAATATAAGTTCATATTCTTAGCTTAATGTGAGGCCAAACGAAAACTCTTGACTTTTTAAATGGCTCCAAAATTTTCTTCCTTCAAAGTAACATTTAAAAGCTGTCCCCTCAGCCGGGAAGTGGTGGTACACACCTTTAATCCCAGCACTCAGGAGGCAGAGGCAGGTGGATGTCTGTGAGTTTGAGGCCAGCCTGGTCTACAGAACATGTTCCAGAACAGGCTCGAAAGCTACACAGAGAAACCCTATCTCGAAAAACAAAAAACAAACAAAAAAACCACAAACTGGTTTATTTTCTGTTCTCTGTGTGACTAGGAAGAGGTTGTGGAACTAGAATACGTGGAGAAATACACCGCGCCCCAGCCAGAGCAGTGCATGTTCCATGATGACTGGATCAGCTCGATTGAAGGGGCAGAAGAGTGGTATGCATGGCGTGTACTTTTGTTTCTTACGTGCCTCCACAGTGGGACTGTCTCTCTCTGATGCCTTTGCTTTGTTAAAGCAACTTCGTGTAGTGATTACCAGTGACCTTACCAAATAGGCTTTTACAGTCAGTATAGTCAAGAAGAAACAAGTGTTTATTATTAGGGTTTCTTTGTTTGAAAATGTTGTGATATTTGTATTCTATGTAAGTCAGCAGTCATTGATATTTAAGACCAGAGATAACATTGCCTCATAGAGGAGAAAAATTAATATTATGGCCCCAGATCTCCCCACCCACTACCATGAAGATGCAGTCATGCTATTGTAGGGCTAACATGGGCAGCCTGGAGTCAAGGAGGTATGGATGTCTTACTACAGTGATTCTCATTCTTCCTCATGCTGCGACCCTTTCATACAGTTTCTCATGTTGTGAGAAGATTATTTCATTGCTACTTCATAACTAATTTTGTTACTGTTTTGAATCATAATGTAAATATCTGATATGCGACCCCCTCCTTAAGGGCTCTCGACCCTGGGTTGAGAACCACTGTCTTAAAGCACATGCCTACTACTGATCATGCTCCTAACTGGCTGTACTTATAGAAAAAACATCTTAGGAGTTGATGGGGGTAGCTTACTTCTGTCTTTCCTTTTGGGGGCCATTTTATTTTTATTATTATGTGTTTTGTTTGGGGGGGGGGGTGTGCGCCATTGCACATGTGTATAAAAAGTGTGGCAGTCAGAAGACCACTCTGTGAAGTTGGTTCTCGCCTTCCACCTTCACATGGTTCCGGGGACTGAACTCAAGTCCCTGGGCTTTGCAGCAGGTGCTTTACCATCTTGTCATCCTGAAAAGAACTTGGAATTATTATATAAAGTTAGATTTTTTTTTTTTTTTTTTTTTTTAAGACAATGTGTCTCTATGTAGTCCTGGCTGTCCTGGAACTTCTTATGTAGGCCTCAGACTCAGAGATCCTCCTGCTTCTGTCTCCCAGATGTTGTTATTAAAGGTGTGCCACCATGCCTGGCTTTGTTTTTCTTTTGTTCTTCGTGATTTTCCTTTTTGCTTTGGTATTGTGTGTGTGTGTGTGTGTGTGTGTGTGTGTGTGTCTTTGTGTGTGTGTGTGGTGCTGGACATCGGTGCAGATCGAGAGGCTTCTGCTTGCTGGGCAAGTGCTGACCACTGAGCTACATCTCATCTCTGTTGTTCTCTTGAATAGTTTTTAGTGGTTAATTAAGGAATGTTAGGCTTTACAAGCAGTGTGTATTGCTTTGGTGAAATTTATATCATATGCAACAATAAAAGTGAAATCTCACATTGTTTTAGTGGTTCAGAAAATTAGTATAACATCTGAGCTGTTATGCTTTGAAATCTTGTTCTTCGTATTAAAGAAGAGTTTCTTCCCCAAGTTTACTTTGCCATTGCCATAGAAACAACTAATTTTCAGGCCTACGAAAGTCATCTTTTTGTATTTCATAGCATTTTTTCCCATTGTAGGATCCTGTCTGGTTCTTACGATAAGACATCTCGGATCTGGTCCTTGGAAGGAAAGTCAATAATGACTATTGCAGGACATACAGATGTTGTGAAAGATGTGGCTTGGGTGAAAAAAGGTAAGAGTCTACTTAAGAGGAATCTTAAGAGTCTAAAACTGAACTAATTTTAGTCTAGCAAAAGAATGATTGGGTGAAAATGTTTCGTGGCTCAGTTGCTAGGTTTCAGAAACACAGTACTAAAAGGGAAAGATAAATATATATGTTTTTTGAAACAAGGTTTCTCTGTGTAGCCCTGGCTGCCTGGCTGTCCTGGAACTCACTCTGTAAACCAGGCTGGCCTCGAACTCACAGAGATCCACTTGCCTCCCGAGGGCTGGGATTAAAGGTGTGTGCACCACCAACTGGCAAGAATTAGTATTTTTTTTTTTTTTTTTTTTTTTTTTTGGTTTTTCGAGACAGGGTTTCTCTGTGTAGCTTTGCGCCTTTCCTGAAACTCACTTGGTAGCCCAGGCTGGCCTCGAACTCACAGAGATCCGCCTGGCTCTGCCTCCCGAGTGCTGGGATTAAAGGCGTGCGCCACCACCGCCCGGCAAGAATTAGTATTTTTAAAATCCATAGATTGCTGTTCGTTCCCCCCGGTCCTGGAGACTGAACTCAGGATTTTGTGCACGCTGGGCAAGCACACTGCCACTGAGCCATATACCTAGCTCTAAGTCTATAAATTTAAGGAGGAAGTCTTTACTAATTATCTGTACATTTTCAAGTTAGTAAGTACATTGAACTCATTTTTCCTGTTTTCAAAGAGTCTTCTCTTTTTGGTGACAGCATGGGGTGGGGCTGGGGTGGTCACAGTGTAGCCTAGGCTGGCCTCAACCTGTCCCCCTTCTGCCTCAGCCTCCTGACTGGAATTACAGGTGCACACTACTAGCCTTGGTTTAAGAATTTTTCCTTTTTACCATGATAGCTCTCTTTTAAAAGTAGCCCATCTTAATTATTATTAAAACAGTTACAAAAATACTGACTGATAGAAAAGATGCAGTTAAGATTTTTGTACTGTGTTTCTCGTTTTCTCTTTTCTTCAGACAATTTGTCCTGCTTACTCCTGAGTGCCTCAATGGACCAGACTGTCCTCTTATGGGAATGGAACGTGGAGAAGAACAAAGTCAAAGCTCTCCACTGCTGCAGAGGTCATGCTGGGAGTGTGGACTCCATAGCAGTCGACAGCTCAGGAACCAAAGTGAGTGGTCCCTGTTAGAACAGTGTGGCCACTGTTGTGTTGAGTTAGAATTTCAGCAACTGAGTAAACATACTCTATAGATATGTTCCTAATGGTTGTAACTTCCATAACAATCAGAGGCTAAAAATGATTAAAAATTGGATTAAGCCGGGCAGTGGTGGCACACGCCTTTAGTCCCAGTGTTTGAGAGGCAGTGGCAGGCCGATCTCTTGAGTTTGAGGCCAGCCTGGTCTACAGGGTGAGTTCTAGGATAGTTCTAGAGAAACCCTGAAACACCACCCCCCCAGAGAGAGAGAGAGAGAGAGAGAGAGAGAGAGAGAGAGAGAGAGAGAACAAGTAAAGATAACCTTAAACGATAGTAATTGACAGTGTTTTCAGTTCATCAGGTTCTCTTAAAGTGCTGTCATCATTAAATGTCTTAAGTGACACCCAGGCCTTAGTACACGAAGGCTAATGTTAACAGTGTTTCACCATCAGTGCTGACATGCAGCTTGTACTTGCACTGGAACTAAATCCTCAGTCCCTTATTTTTGTTTTTTGATGCAGGTTCTCACTGTAGCCCAGGTTGCCCTGGAATTCTCCCTGTGCAGTCCAGTCTGGCCTTATGTCCCTGTTGATCGGCCTGCTTCTGCCTCCTCTAAGTACTGGGATTACAGGCATGAGCCACCATGCCCAGCCTGGCCTGTTCTTTGTTACAACAAAATGGATACAAACCAGAAAGTGATAACTTCATTGACTTATGAAGGTTTGCAAACCCTCTTAGTCTGAGAAAGTTCCCTTTGCTGCATTGGAGAATTCCAGATTTAAGAATGTTCTGCAACTTGGAGTAACACAGAATGTTTGATGTACTCAGTAGAGATAAAGGTTTATGACTTATCTTGAGTCACAGAAAGTTTATATGTTATTGAGTACAGATTTAGATGAATTAACCTTTCTTGTCTTTTGGCTGGGAATTTAGACTATATTTTGCTTATACATGAGCAGAAACATCTTCAGTGTGTTAAAACTCAAGAGAAAATTTGATTGTGATAGCCAAAGAAAGAATGAACGAGCCAGAACAAGAAGGTGATGATACATTTGGGCCTCAGGAAGTCTCTGGAATGGAGGCTAAATGTAGCTGACATACCCCAACCTTCTCTGTTCCCAAGTCACTTTGGTTCATTTTGAACCGTATACTGGTTTTCTCTACATGAAATACTTCCTAGTTTTATCCTGTACTATTTGTCCCTTCGGGGGGAAAATCTATTTTGTTTCCCCTAGGAAAGTCTAACTTCATTTCTCAGGTTTATTGTAAAGGTTCTAGAAGCAGAACAGACCTATTAGTGTAGTAGACCTATTAGTGTAGTCTAGCTTACTTTCCCACTTTGAGCTAAGCAGCTGTGCAGGACACAGGTGCATATAGGAACGGCAGCTGGTTGCCATGGAGATCAAGGCTACAGCTTCCAGAAGACTGGGAAGCCGAGTATGTGATTATCCAGTAGTAAAGATTACAGAGCCTGTGCACCGAGAAGTGAAGCAAGCAGAGAAAACTTTGAAAGTAAGAGTGGGCGGGGCAGATGATGTCAGTCATTACCTATGCTTTCTCCTTCGTGTGTGTCTAGTTCTGCAGCGGCTCCTGGGATAAGATGCTGAAGATCTGGTCTACAGGTATCAATACTTTTTTGTATTTTGACTTATTAATCTTGTTTCTAGAATTTTAGTGAGAGACTTTTATTTCTCATACTTGCTGTAAAAAGAGACTAATGTGTTTTAGTATGTACAAAAAGAAGTGTAGCTGGGCGGTGGTGGTGCACGCCTTTAATCCCAGAGCTAGGAGACAGAGGCAGGTGAATCTCTGTGAATTCAAGGCCAGCCTGGGCTACAGAGGAAGATCCAGGACAGGCTCCAAAGCTACACAGAGAAACCCTATCTCAACCCCCCCACCAAAAAAAAGTGTAGTATGAAGACAAATTAGTACATTTTTGTTTTCAGTTTTTTGGTTCTTTTTTAACCCTACCACCTCTTCATTTGACAGTCACTGATTTGTTACATGTATAACAAATTGTCTTAGATCTCAGAGTGCATTTAATTAAAAACCCTGGAAATTGTTTTTGAATAATTTTGACTCATTTTAAGTCACTTAAAAATAAGTTTTGAGTGACTGGAGAGATGACTCAGTGATTAAGCGTACTTGCTGCTCTTGCAGAGGACCCAGATTAGTTCAAGCACTCAAGCTCACAGCCGTCCTCAGTTCGAGTCTCAGGGGATCTGACACCTTCTCCTGGGCACTAGGCACACATGGTACACACACATAAATGCATACACATGAAAATGTCTTTAAAAAATGTTTTTTTGAGGCAGGGTCTTTATATATCCCACACTATCCTGGAGCCTGGCACTGGCTGTATAGACCATCCTGGCTTCAAACTTGTGATCCTCCTGCCTCTGCATCCCAAATGTTGGGATTATAATCATGCACCACCATACCTAGCTTACTTTGAAAATACAGATTAAAACACACAGTCGAAGGAGAGGACAGATTCTCTAAAGAAGTTAGGGGTGCTGATGGAAACAAAAGACAGGAGGGGACCCACACAAATTCTTAAATTTTGAAACCTAACAGCTGGAATTATTTCTGCGTATGTAAAAAGGTCAGAAGACCCTACTACTTCTGATGGAATTGCTGTTCACAGTTCAGACCCCAATTACAGCTGACAAAATAGTTAATGTGCTCAGAACCAGTTTAAGCAACTTAAATAATATGTGTAATACAGCATAAAATATACGTATTAATAAATGTTATAAAAATGCTTGGGCTGGAGAGATGGCTCAGCAGTTAAGAGCACTGGCTGCTCTTCCAGAGGTCCTGAGTTCAATTCCCAGTAACCACATGGTGGCCCACAACCATCTATAAACCAGTTCTAAAAAATCCCCAGACTGCTGGGCAGTGGTGGTGCACGCCTTTAGTCCTAGCACTTGGGAGGCAGAGCCAGGTGGATCTCTGTGAGTTCGAGGCCAGCCTGGTCTACAGAGCGAGATCCAGGACAGGCAGAAAACTACACAGAGAAACCCTGTCTCAAAAAACCAAAATAACAACAACAAAAAGTCCTTGTCTGTGTTTGATTGCCAATCCAGGAAATGTTCTTCCTTTTGCTACTACAAAGGGTTGAGTCTCAGGTACTTTACACTGAATTGCAATACTCTAGTGGTCAGATATGATTTTTATATACAATTTTGTGTTAACCAAAATAACAAGGAATATACATTACCTAATAACTGAAAAAAGAAAGAAAACTGTATACCAGAATATCAGACATTCTTGTAGTTTGCCATTAATAGTTACTAAATTTTTCAATATTTCTCTATGATGTAGTCCCTACAGATGAAGAAGATGAAGTAGAAGAATCCACAAATCGGCCAAGAAAGAAGCAAAAAACAGAGCAATTGGGACTAACAAGGGTAAGTTTGTTTATGTTTTTGTTTTAATTAAAATATAATCACATCAGGGCCAGAGAGATGGCTCAGAGGTTAAGAGCACTCACTGGCTGCTCTTTCAGAGATCCTGAGTTCAGTTCCCAGCAACCACATGGTGGCTCACAGCCATCTTAATGAGGTCTGGTGCCCTCTTCTGGCCTGCAGGCATACATGCAGGCGGAACACTGCACATAATAAATCTATATCTATCTATCTAATCACATCGTTTTCTCCCTTCTCCAACTCCTTCCATGTATACATCCCCCAAATTCTGGCCTCTCTTTCTTTGTTATTGCTAGGTATATGTGTATAAATGCATAAATATTATAAATATAACCTGCTGAACCCTTTACTGTTTCTTGTGTATATATGATTCCCGAGCTGACCACTTGGTACTGGATAGCCAATTTGGAGCTCATCTCTGAAAGAGAATACTTCTCTTACTCTCAGCAGTCCTTAGTTGCCTGTAGTTCTTTGTCTGGGGGAGAGGCCCCGTGAGATTTCCACCTTCCACGCTAGCATGGCTATTGATAGTGTCCTTCCTTGTTCAGGTCTTATTTAGGCAGCCATATTGTTGAGGCCGTCATCGATGGAGCTTCCTTGTCGCTTTTAAGAGAGACAGTCTCACAGCATATTTCCTGGTCCTCGGGCTCTTGACAGTCTTTTTATCCTCTCTTCTGCAGTGTTCCCTGAGCCTTAGGTGTAGGAGTTGTGGGTGTATCCACTGGGGCTGGGCACCCTATCAGTTATTGTCTTCATTTGACTGGTTGTCATTTTCGGTAATTGTCTCTGTCTATTAAACGGTAAATAGTTGTGAGAATTGACTGACTTTGGCTTTGGTCTGTTTGATGAAAGTATGATAATTCAGCAGTCTTTTTTAATTAATTATTTTTATTTTATGTGCATTGGTATTTTGTCTGTGTGTGTCTGTATAATGGTGTCATGCCCCCAGGACAGTTGTGAGCCACCATGTAGTTGCTGGGAATTGAACCTGGGTCCTCTGAAGAGCAGTCAGTGCTCTTAACTGCTGCTGAGCCAGCTCTCCAGGGCCCCCCTCCCCCCTTTTTTTGTTTATGTTCTCTACTGTCTTGTTGCTTCAGCCATGATTATGCTTTCTTTTTGTAGTACTGTTGCTACATTTTTCTGAGGCTTCGGATAGTATAACATGAATCAATCTTACTGAGTGGTAGGACTGTCGTGGTACATTTTAATCATTA
Organism: Peromyscus californicus insignis; assembly: GCF_007827085.1. Lineage (NCBI taxonomy): Eukaryota > Metazoa > Chordata > Mammalia > Rodentia > Cricetidae > Peromyscus > Peromyscus californicus. The sequence goes on along the minus strand of NW_026294514.1, from coordinate 13,786,778 downwards.
ACTCTTGTTTGACAGTAATTATCTGACTGTTTAATGCTATTTCATATACTGAAGATAAAATTCACTTTAGAGCTACTAAGTGTTTTCACTTATAACCTGAAACACTAGAAATCATTAATATGGAGTTTAATTCTGTCGTTTAGCAGTTAGGTCTTATTAAACAAAGTTTGTTTAGTGTGAGACAGAATCTTGCTGGATAGCTTAGGTGGGTTTGGAACTCACCGACTTGCACTGGTCTCAAATTTTCAGGAGTTCTTCAGCTTCCTGATTGCTGGGATTCAAGTATGCATCACTATACCTGGCTTTTTCTTTTTCTTTTTTTTTCCAACCTTAAATCTAACCGACAAACAGTGATTGGATATATTTGACATAATTAGATACACTTATCCGTAATGGTTATCATGTTCAAATTAATGTGGCCATCACCATCCATTAGATCTTCAGTTTTCTTCATCTTGTGACTGGAAGTTTGTGCTTTAACTGATATTTTCCCCTTCTACCAAGTCTGGCAATGGCTATTCTACTGTCTGCTTTCATGAGCCTGACTTCGATCCTGCTCTGTTACAAAGGTGTTTGTCATGTGATCTAACCTCTTGTATTTAAAGGAAAGGGAGATGCTGAGTCAGCGGTGCCACTGAGCACGTGACCATGCGTTAGTGATTATATTCATCATAAACATAAAAACTGTTGAAGGTCCGATGGGACTGGAGAAATGGCCCAGCAATGAAGAACACTAGCTACATCATTTAGAGCCGGGGATGCTCTCACATGCCTGTAATCCCAGCGTTAGGGAGGGAGAGGCAGGAGGACTGCGAGTTCATGGCTAACTTCAGTTACATAGTTAAGAGCCACCCTTGGCTAGACAAACAAACAGAAAAACTTATGGAACACTGTACTTTTGTTTATATACAGTAGAATATAATGTAAGCCCTAGTTAGCACTTTGGTATTGAATTGTGAAATCCCTGGTTCATACTTTTAGCTTGTTTAGATGGAGAAACCAGTGGTTTTAAGACTTTTTTTTAACTTTTCATTTATGTGGGGTGTGTGTATGTGTGTGTGTGTGTGTGTGTGTGTGTGTGTGTGTGTGTGTGTGTGTGTGTGTGATGGCATGTGTGTGAGGTCAGAGGACAGCTTACGGAAATTGGTTCTCCTTCCACCATCTGGGTCCCTGGATTAAACTTGTCATCAGCCTTGACAGCTGACATTTTGTCCACTGAGCCCCTTCACGTATAAAATAAAGACAGAAACATCTATGTTGGAGGATTACTATAAAGACAAAATAATCCACTGGGCAAAAAGTCTGGCATAGCTACTTTGGACATTAACATCTACTCTTTTATTTTGACAGAGTATCATAATGTGTCCCTGGCTGGCCTGGAACCCAGAGACCCGCCTGGCTCTGCCTCCTGAGTGCTAGCATAAAGGTGTGCGCCACCACCCCGACCCTAAAATCTACTCGTTTTAGATACTCTGTGGTGAGAATGTTTTTCCCTTTTTGGGACCTTTCATTTCTAGACTCCCTTGGTGACCCTCTCTGGCCACACAGAAGCAGTTTCCTCAGTACTTTGGTCAGATGCTGAAGAAATCTGCAGTGCGTCTTGGGATCACACAATTAGAGTGTGGGATGTTGAATCTGGTGGTCTTAAGTCAACTCTGGTAAGACTGTGGTGTTCCTCCGATCAACGTTCGTTTTTTTCAGTAATACATTTCTAAAGGTGGTTACTTTTAGCCTTCTGGTTAAATGTTCTTTCCTTTTATTTTCAGACAGGAAATAAAGTGTTTAATTGTATTTCCTATTCTCCCCTTTGTAAACGTTTGGCATCTGGAAGCACAGATAGGCATATTAGACTGTGGGATCCCCGAACTAAAGGTAACAGTGAGGAATGTTAAAAAAATAAATAAAAAGGATAAGTTTCTGCAGATAGTCTTTGGGTGTGTTCTGCTTGTCTTTCCTAAAATCCATTGCATTTTCTTTCTCTTCATTCAGACGGGTCTTTGGTGTCACTGTCCCTCACCTCACACACAGGCTGGGTAACATCAGTGAAGTGGTCTCCCACCCACGAACAGCAGCTCATTTCAGGCTCTTTAGACAACATTGTCAAGCTGTGGGATACAAGAAGGTAAATGTTGGGACTAGAAGCGTGGCTCTAAGTTCAGAGCGCTTGCGGTTCTTCCAGAAGACCCACGTGTGGTTTGTGCTACCTGATACGACAAATACTAATACTCAAAAAAACCCGGATTGGGCTGCAGGCACAGCTCAGTGAGTAAAGTTTTTGCCTAGCACGTGTGAGGACCCCGGAACCCAAATCAACCAAGTGAACAGTGCCAGGTGTGCTGGGGAGACACAACATGGGAATCCCTGGGGACTGCTAGCTAGCAGAGCCTACTTGGTGAGTCTCACAGGAAAACAGGTGGACAGCACCTGCGGGACAATACCCACGTACATGTTATTCTTTATACACGGGCACACAAATGTACCTACAAAGCCCAGGAACAAAGGAATTTTATTCATGCTTGTTGCTTATTTTTAGCCCTCTTTTAAAAATAAAGCCACACAGCTTATAAAATCCATCTTTCTGACCTTTTTATAAAGCAGGAGAAAAGGTTTTAATTATCCAGAACTTCAGTAGAAATAGAAAAATGTAACAAAAATATGTCTCTTCAAAGATAATTAGATGCCAAAGGAATCTGTTTTATTCATAGGCTAATACTGTGATACTAGTGTATACAGAATGTCCAAGTTAAAACACACCCATTAACTTACAGTTAGAAGAGGTGACGTTAACTACGTACCCATTCATGTATGTTTTTAACCTTAAATCTGCCCTCAAACATCTTACGATATCTTAGAGGGCTTAGATGTCTTCGTTGACATTTTCTATGATAATTAACGTAGTTTCTGGTAGTAGCAGTAAGTATGAACAAAGCAGAACAGTAAAGCTGCACTTTGGCAAGACTTTCTCTTTGTAGAAATTTCAGTAGCCAATCCCACATTTTGAAGGTATGTGCATGTATGCATGGTAGAGAAAGGCACAGATAAAATGGGGAGAATCGTGTATTGGTAAATTGGCAACCAAGCCGGTATTGATGAAGTAAATGGGGAGACTGGCAGAGCATGAGGCAGGTAATCAATATATCAAGCAGGACTTGGCAAGGCTCTGAGGGTTTGAAAAAGGAACCAAGAATAGATGCCAAAAGACCATTGTTATCCAAGAGAACAGGGCATGGGAGCACAGAGTGTGGTGGTAGGGTCAGGGATAAGTGATTTTGTTCTAGGTCTATTTGAATTTAGGTCTCTGGCGAGGTTAATTTCTCATGGATTAAATGTGGAAATGAGCCAGGCGGTGGTGGCGCACGCCTTTAATCCCAGCACTCGGGAGGCAGAGCCAGGCGGATCTCTGTGAGTTCGAGGCCAGCCTGGTCTCCAAAGCGAGTTCCAGGAAAGGCGCAAAGCTACACAGAGAAACCCTGTCTTGAAAAACCAAAAAAAAAAAAAATGTGGAGATGAGAATCAAAGAAAATTGCCCATGTTTTCTGCTCAAGTGATTGGGTGTATGGAAATGCTATGTACTGTGGTAAGAAAAAGTGGGAAAGCATGGAGCTGGAGGAAGAAGACCTGGGTTCAGCTCCCAGCACAACCATCCAGTTCCAGGTGGGATACGGATCTGGAACTCCAGCCTCTGCATGAATATGGTGCACAGACACACACAGGCAAAACACCCATACTCAAAATCAAAATAATAATTGAATAATTAAATAATTCTCTTTATTTTTTAGAAAAATAGCCTTATGAGGGAAATTAGAGAGTTTTGATTTGATTGTGTCTGTTGCCTGTCAACTTTCATGTATTTAGATACACATATCAAGCTCAAGGGAAAAGTTTGGGTTAGAAATATATATTTAGGAGTTATACAGATGGCTGGACAAGTATATAAAGCCATGATTTGGGATAAAAGTATAAAAGTGTGAAAATGGACCTAGTTGTGAATAAGTTTTTTGCATCTTGAGTGTTTGTTATAATAAATCTGTAGTAAAATCCAGTAAAAGTCTTGAGAAAAGTACTAGTAATTATCCATAATGTGTGTTAAAACCCTGAATGCATGTAACATGTGTATTTTCATCTTCAGCTGTAAGGCTCCTCTCTATGATCTCGCTGCTCATGAAGATAAAGTTCTAAGTGTGGACTGGACTGACACAGGGGTAAGAATTTACAAGTTACTGGTGAAGAAAAAAGTTGGATAGACCTGATGTTTAAAGTTAGCAGGATTTTTTGGTGTGGTTTGTTTTTTCTCTGGCTGTTTCTCTGGCTGTCTGGAACTCACTGTAGACCCTGCTGGCTTCAGATTCAGAGATCTGCCTGGCTTTGCCTCCTGAGTGCTGGAATTAAAGGCCTGTGCTACCACTGCCCAGCTTAAAGTTAGCAGTTTTAAGTTTCTGATTTTCGTAATTCTTTTTACATCCCAGACCAAAAAACTAAAAACAGATTTGCCCTTTAATTATTTAAAGAGTAATAAAAATTGAATTTTTTTTTTTTTTTTCCGAGACAAGGTTTCTCTGTGAAACAGTCCTGGCTGTCTGGAACTCACTCTGTAGACCAGGCTGGCCTCGAACTCACAGAGATCTGCCTGCCTCTGCCTCCCGAGTGCTGGGATTAAAGGTGTGTACCACCAGCACCCAACAAAAGTTGACCTTTTGAAACAGGTCATTTCCCCCTGAATACCATTTTAGTTCTTTTGGCGGTCCTAGGGACAGAGTCCCCAGGTTCTTACCACGCTAAGCAAGTGGTCTGCTGCTTGGCTATGTACCCAGCCCTGTTCGTTCTGTTTTTAATATGGGGGCTCATGTATAGGAGCCAGGCTGTCTTTTAGTTTACTGTATAGCGGAAGAGAACCTTCCTTGAACCCCGTTTCCACCTCCCAATTGCTGAAGTTATAGACATGTACCGGTACACTGGCCCTCTTTTTCTTATTTTGAGATGGGCTGTCAGAGTTGCCCAGGCTAGCTCGGAACTTGCTCTAGCACAGGCAGACCTTCAACTTCTTAGTAGCTGGTGTTACTCACAGGCCTGTGTTGGCCCAGGTGCCTCATGAATATCTTAATGAGACATTATTTACAAATCCCGTATGGTCCATAAGTTCACTACTTCGTACTGATGGTATCACAGTAGTTCTAGTTTGAAATACCTGTTTTAGAAGGTTTTTTGTTAGTGTGCTGTTTTTGTGATCTCGATATGGTTTTGTGGTCTTGATATGTAGCCCTGGCTGGCCTCAAGCTAACAGCAGCCTCCCCTACCTCAGCCTCCTGAGTGCTGGAATTGCAGGCGTATTTTACATAATTAAGTTTACAGAATTCATTTTAAAGAGTAAATATGGATTATAAAATATACTTAAGGAATTATAGTAATTTTTATGTGCATAGATAAGCTCTTGTCCAATAATTCTTTCAGGTTGTAGGTCCTAGAGCTGCTTATATAATTTGCAGTATACATTTGCCTGCAAATAATGCACTGTCTTTTAAAAACTTGACTAGTTCTGAGTGTGGTAGCTCACACTCGTCATCGCAGTCTGGGGAGGCTGAAGCAGGAGGACGGCTGCACATCTGAGGCCAGCTTAGGCTAGAGCATAAAAACCTGTCCTCTAAAGACTATTTTAGTTTATTATATTCCTTGGCAAGTACTTCATTGGAAGTACAATAGCATACTATGTCTCAACCAAAATGATTGATTGCTTTTAATATTTTATGCATTGTATAGTGATGCAGATTGCACATCCCATACCTGAAACGCTTTGGACCAGAAGCATTTCAGATTTTGGAATATTTGCACATTTATGACATGTCTTGGAATGGGACCCAAATCTAAATGTGAACTTACTTTTTGTTTTGTGTCTGTGTTATACAGGTTGTCAAATTATAAAATACTTTAAATGCACCTGTCTTCTGTGACCTGTCACGTCGGGTCAGGTGTACGATTATACTTGTGGCATCATGCCAATGTAACAGTGTAACAGGCTTTCTTTTTTTTTTTTTTTTTTTTTTATTTAGCCAATCAGGTGCCTTAGGCAGGCAAAGCAACACATTTTTTTTTTTTTTTTTTTTTTGGTTTTTTGAGACAGGGTTTCTCTGTGTAGCTTTGCGCCTTTCCTGGAACTCACTTGGTAGCCCAGGCTGGCCTCGAACTCATAGAGATCCTCCTGGCTCTGCCTCCCGAGTGCTGGGATTAAAGGCGTGCGCCACCACCGCCCGATGCAACACATCTTTATATCATTAAAATTGGCCCAGAGCTGTATGTGTCCTCAGCATGTGCTCTGCCTGTGAGCTACATCTCCAACCTGCATTTGGATTGGAGATGCTTAACCTAGTAGTAGAGACGTTTGTTCTAATTGGCACCCTTAAATACTGTGTTTCAAGCTGGGTGGTTTTACATCTATCAACTCATTTATATATATATGATATCAAAGTAGAAGCAGAACTGCTGGGGAAGAAGCAAAGGAAGGGTATAGATGGAAATATGGTCAGAGTACAGGATATGCATACTCTGTGAACAGTGTCTTGCCAGGCCGTGGTGGCCACGCCTTTAATCCCAGCACTGGGAGGAAGAGCCAGGCGGATCTCTGTGAGTTCAAGGCCAGCCTGGTCTATAGAGTGAGTTTCAGGACAGCCAGAGCTTTTACACATAGAAACCCTGTCTTGAAAAACCGAAACAAAATCAAAGTCATATTTAATCATGTCTAGTTACTGTATATTTGTATTTACTTTTCTCTTTCTCTTTTTACACAGCTACTTCTGAGTGGAGGAGCAGACAATAAATTGTATTCCTACAGATATTCACCTACCACTTCCCATGTAGGGGCTTGAAAATGAATGATTGATCAAAGACTGTCTTGTTGGGTTCTGTTTTGTTTTTTAGTTAGTGTCTCACTGTTGTGTCATAAACTATGTGAATGATACTGGAGAGGGCTTGCCCAAAATGGACAGAGCCCTGACTACCCTCTCCAGCACCTGGAGAAGGTGGATATGGCAGTGCAGTCTGTAATCCCAGGACCTGGGAGGTTAGCAAAAGGATCGGAAGTTCAAGGTCATTCCCTGCTGCATAGTGAATTCAAAGGCAGCCACGGTTACAGGAGACTGTCTCAAAAAGAAAGTCAGTGGCTAACCCTCCAGTACCACTGTCAATACAGAGACAGGAAGTAGCCTTTTAAATTGTGTATAATGGTTCGTCGTCTTTCATGTTTATACAATACAGTAAATATGTGACCTGAATTCCCTACCCTGTGCAGATTCCAAAAACTTAATTGACTTTTAAAGATACTGGTTTGAAATTAAAATTTGCCTTTAAAGTGTTATAAAAGGATATATTAAAATACAGTAACTAGCCGGGCGGTGGTGGCGCACGCCTTTAATCCCAGCACTTGGGAGGCAGAGCCAGGTGAATCTCTGTGAGTTCGAGGCCAGCCTGGTCTACAGAGTTCCAGGACAGACTCCAAAGCTACATAGAGAAACCCTATCTCGAAAAACCAAAAAAAAAAAAAAAAAAAATACACTAACTATTTGTCTCTCTCTCATTTTTTCTTAGCTTTTTAGTTAACTATTTGAAGAACAGACTAATAATACACCGGGGGGGGGGGGGGGGGGGGTGTGTGGTGGTGATGCAGGCCTTTAATCCCAGCACTGGGGAGGCAGAGGCAGGTGTGGATCTCTGAGTTCAAGGCCAGCCTGGTTTACAGAGCGAGCTCCAGGACAGCCAGAGCTACACAGAAACCTTGCCTTGAAAAACAAAAAACAAAATGACTAGTAATGCTCCCGGAGCCAGGCATCCTAGTGCATCCTTGTGACCCCAGCACTTAAGTGGAGACAGGAGACTCAGGACTTCAAAGTCATGATTAGCTTCATAGCTAGTTCAAGACCAGGATCCGGATGGACTGCATGAGAAAATGAAAGCTTAGAGGAGAGCCATCAAGATGGCTCGGCAGGTCAAGATGCTTGCTGCCAAGCCCGAGTTAAGTCCTCAGGTCTGAAAACCAGTCAGCTCCTACAAGTTGTCCTCCAGCCTCAACACCCAAGGTACGGCAGGAAAATTTATCTATAAATTTTGAAAAAAAAAAAATAGTATAAGCAGGTCTCATAAACACCCTCAAAGTAGTGATTATAAGAAAATAAGATTTGTCAGGTATTCAGAGCATTAGAAAACTGTAGATATTGTCAGTATGTTAAGAATTCATTGAGCTGGGCTGGAGAGGTGGCTCGGGTCAAGAGTGCTGGCTGCTCTCGCAGAGGACCCAGGTCCACTTCCCACCTGAAATTCCAGTTCCATGGCCTTTGACCCTCTTCTGGCAGGCACATATGTGGTATGCAGACAAAATGCCCATACATATAAAATAAAATAAAAAACACTTTCTAAAAAGAAAAAGAACTCATTGAGCCTAGAGTTAGAAGTATTTAAAGCAAGTTGTCTTCTAATCAGTTTTTTCAGTACTGGGGATTGAACTCAGGGCTTTGTACATGAAAGGTAATCCATCTCTAAACTTTATCCCCAGCCAGTAATTATTTTAAGTGTGACTTCTGTCTTGTTTTTATAATTTTTAACACCTCAATCTGTAGTTCAGGTTGGCAACCTTCCCACCTCAGCCTCTGTCTAGGATTATAGGTTCTGAGCCGTCTCACCCATAAAGACTTACCTACAATGGATTGGTATTCCTTAAACAAGGAAGTCAGTGTTCTCAAAGTGATTGTTTTTGATACATGAGTATGGGAAACAATGTATGTACTTGGCAGTTGATAACCAAATTAACAATTAGTTAATTCAATTAGTTCAGTTGTCTTGTATAGAGAAGTTCAAAGGCAGTTCAGGGCCACAATAATTGTTTTGTCCCATTTTCCCATAGGGATTCAGGTTCCCTTCATCCCCAGCGTATAGGCTTCATTTCTACATAGACCAGGAGCTACAGACAGTTAAACACATCATTTCTTCAAGTGAATTTACTACAAAAATTGAATGGAGTTTGGCAGAAAAGGTCACACAGCTTTTATTTCATTCTATGCTAATATAAATTTCACTAATTCTGTAACCTCTAGACCATTATTATAAGTGGGTAGAGATGAATTCATAATCCTGTTTTGAGTACTCTTATTGAACCTTAAAGAACAGTTATTTAACATGTCTTTCCTCTGGTTTTTGGTGAATGCCTTTAATACCTTTAACCCTAGCGCTTCAGAGGCAGAAGCAGGCTGATCCCCGAATTCAAGGCCAGCCTGGTCTACAGAGTGAGTTCCAGGACAGCCATGGCTACACAGAAATCCTGTCTCAATCCCCCCCCCCCCCCCCCCCCCCCCCCGCCCCCTTCCGAAAAAAAGAACATCTCCTAACTGTCTTTCCTGACTTAACCATTCTGGGCTGATCAGATGCAGTTTGCATACCCTAAGTGAACACAGTAAAGGTGAGGAGGCCAGAGTGGGAGAGGTAGCTCAGCAGTTGAGCGCACTTGCTGCTCCTGCAGAGGACCTGGGTTCCATTTCCTGCATCTGTATGGCAGCTCACAACTGTCTGTAACTGCAATTCCAGGGATTCAGATACCTTCTGGCCTCCCTGGGCCCCAGGCACAAATGGTACATATACATACATTCAGGCACTCACACATTTTTTTAAAACAGAACCAAAGGTGAAGAGGCCTATGCATCAGATGAAATGGAAAAATGACGTGGCTCCTGAAACTGTACCCTTGCCTACCCTCAGTCCTGGTTCCATAGCAAATGTATTCAGAGTTCCGGCACTCTCGCCTGGGATGCATGCAAAACCAGTGGCCAGGGATCATCGACAAGGATTCTCTCTGAGCTATCTAATCCGCCAAACTTGTCTCCTTGGGTAATTTAAGAGGTTAGAACTTACTCCTTCAGCAGGAAAATATGTCAACACAAATCTTCTCAAATACTGTCTGCCTTCCGGTGGTCCCTTCTCTTCCAGCAGAAGCCTGTGCTTACGTTTGTTTGTACGGGTCTTGTTAGTTTCTGGGGTTCACCTGGAGCTGCTTGCCCAGCACTGGGATGAGTTGGTCTGTAGGGGGTTATTTATACTGTCTTAAAGGAGTGGAATTTATAAATATGTTAAGGCCAGATCTCCTACCTATCAAATGTCTGTTCTTACTGGTTACAATAAAGTTCCTTTTTTTTTTTTTTTTTTTTTTGAGACAAGGTTTCTCTGTGTTACCTTGGCTGCCCTGGAACTCACTCTGTAGACCAGGCTAGCCTCGAACTCAAGAGATCCGCCTGGCTCTGCCTCCTGAGTGCTGGGATCAAAGCCATGTGCCACCACCACCTGGCAACTTCCTAAATTTAGAATTAGATCAAGTTCCAGGACAGCCAGGGATACACACAGAGAAACCCTGTCTGAAAAAAACAAAAAAGAAAATCAGCCTTAGGCATAACTTAGTGGTATATACCATCATTTAACATGTTTGAGGCCCCATGTTAAATATGTGTGCTCATATGCACGTACACACAAATTTAGGCTGACTACCTAATTTAGTCAACTAAAGGGAAAAAAACTGAATTATTAAACTAGGGTGTTCTTAGGGGTAGGAAAGAGAAAAAGCACAGTGTGTAAAGATATAGATACTACTCCAAGAAGATAACAGATACCTTTTTTTAAGAGTTTAGGGCCGGGCGGTGGTGGCGCACGCCTTTAATCCCAGCACTCGGGAGGCAGAGCCAGGCGGATCTCTGTGAGTTCGAGGCCAGCCTGGACTACCAAGTGAGTTCCAGGAAAGGCGCAAAGCTACACAGAGAAACCCTGTCTCGAAAAACCAAAAAAAAAAAAAGAGTTTAGCCACACCTTTAATCCCAGCACTCGGGAGTTCGAGGCCAGCCTAGTCTACAGAGTGAGATCCAGGACAGGCACCAAATCTACACAGAGAAACCCTGGGGGGGGGGGGGGGGTAAGCATACTGGCTGGAGAGATGGCTCAGTGGTTAAGAGCACTGACTGCTCTTCCAGAGGTCCTGAGTTCAATTCCCAGCAACCTATTGTAGCTCACCACCATGGTTGTGATCCATCTGTAATGGGACCTAATGCCTTCTGGCATACAGATGCACATGCAAAATACTCATTCATCTATATATATATATATACATATATATATGTAAAGAAGTTATCCACACTAGTGTCCCAACCTTAATCCCAGCATTCAGGCAGAGGAGAGGCAGGCAATCTGAGTTTGAGGCCAGCCTGGTGGACAGAAAGAGATCCAGGACAAACAAGACTACACAGAGAAATCCTGTCTCAAAAAAAAACAAAACCAAAAGAAAAAATATATATAATACCTCTCAGCCGGCCATTAGGCATCTTTGTTTCAGTTCATTCGTTGGTAGAATTAGCATGGATTAGGGACCTAATGTATTAGGCAAAGTGTTAGGAGACAAGGCTGCAGACATGTAAGGACGGAAGAGTAGAGCGTCTAGTGGGAAAAAGACTGGAAGGTAAACATGGCGCACGGAAACATCTGTTCACTGTGGACAAAGAGGACTCCACTAGCTGAGCGAAGCAATGAGTGTATCCATCTTACTTCCTGGAAGCACGAGTGAGGGTAGTTTGCGAGTGACACAATGACAGTTGAATCGCCAATAAGTCACTCCAGCACGAGTGGCATCTCCCAGAAGCTGCATCCCCGCGCTGTCTGCGCGTCTGCAGGCACTGCGCTGCACAGTCTCCTTCACCGCAATTGTTGACTGCTTTTATAACCTTGGGTCTTGGATCTGTCATGAGCCTCTTAAGTCTTGTGAGACTCTTTTCCAGAAACGGGTGTTTGAATTCTGAGGAAACTGCTACACAAGGTGTTAAGAGGCCAGATAGGCTGGTTAGGAGGCATCCCGAACACTAGTGAGACAGTCTGCTCTTCTGTGGGCTCTTGCCTTGCTCTCCGCAAGAATGGATGGAGTGCGTGTATACCGAAGGGAAACTTAATTGCCATGCAAGACCAATTCAAACAGGGAAGTAGGAATCGAGACAGAGGCTGGCTCTGCTCTGTGCCCTCGGCAGGCTGCAGGTGACAGCTGAACGCTCTAGGAAAGCTTTGGGGTGTCAACCTTACATTACATTTAAGTCTGCGGACAGCAGGTCACTAATGAAGTTAAGGCGGGTGTCAGAGGCTAGGGTCACAAGTCGCTGGCCGGGTCTCTGAGGTTGGAGACAGTTGCAGGAATGAATTTCCATCTACAGCCAAAGCATGGACTCTGGAGGCTGAGACAGCAGAGTCGTTTCCGATCCGTCCTCTCCCCCCGCCACACACACACACACCTGGTCCTGTCCCCTCTTGGCAGCTGCAGGTCAAGTCCTGGAGGCTGGAGCATGGCGAACCTCCCAAGGGTCTATTCTTTGTCCAAGAGCATCTAGGAGCTGGCTGAGCCGGCCAGAGTCTAGTTCTCTTCCTCTGACGAGCAATCTGCCAAGACTGAAGCCCTTCTGCTACAGAGCCAGGCGCCAGGCGGGCCCGGATTGGCTGAATCTGTGTGCATATAAATAATGCATAAAAGCCCGGCTTAGTAACCCACGCTTTTAATTCCAACACTCAGAAGACCGAGGCAGGCGGATCTCTGTGAGTTCGAGGCCAGCCTGGTCTACAGAGTGAGTTCCAGGACAGCCAGGGATACATAGTGAGACCTTGTCTTGAAACAAAACAAACAAAAAATTTAATGTGTAAAATGTGATCAATTAGGGAAGATCTGTTAAACCTGGAGCCGGAGGGGAAGAACACTGAGCCACTTAAAGCATCCTCAACCAGATCGGTGGGTTGCTTTCCTACCCTACCGGATAGGGACGCCGATTCTGAGCTGTTTAAAGGGCGCCCAGGAGTTTCTGTCGGTTCCTAGCTGTTGAGGGAGGAGGGTAGGGGTATTCCACATTTCCTACAGGTGCTACGGGCAGGAGCTTTCCAGCTTCAGTCACAGCGGCCTCCAATAAGTAGTCAATACTGCGGGCTGCAGCTTGCTCCTGTCTTGGTTGTCCCAGGCGGCGTCCCCCATCAGTTTTTGCCCAGCTTGAGTCTTTCATTTCGCTCACCTGGTGCTTTGCTGACAGCTGGATTCGTTCCATAGATTGCAGTGACTGCCATTAACCCCTTGCCCTGGGCTCCTGGCAGTTTAGAAATCTCTGGAGCCTTAGAAAAAGCTGGGGCCCTACCTACCCATCTCTATATGACCTAGGAAAGATCCAGAGACATACGGTTAATTAACCATGTCCACCGCCTGCTAATTCATAATCATTCGGGGGTTTGGACTTTAACAGCAAGAGAAGCTATTGACACTTTCCGGGATGGTGGTGGCAAACATTGTATATAATTTCAAGAATTTGCCCATTATTTGAAATCCAAATAGCTGGGTAAGAATCTACATTCATCTGAAAAGTTTTAGTCCAAATCAGCCCTTTAGAGAAAAGGTATCTCTTTTTCTGGTCTAAAACTTAAAAACTTTACAGCGACTGCTTTGTAACTAACATTTTATTTGGACCCTTTCTTTCCTCATGTAGTTCTCCGTGATCCCTCAGTTAGCCCAAGGGCAAGCTTTGGGTTTCCCTTGCGAGCCTATGTATCCTATGAACTCGTGTACTGTAGACCTTTAGGGAAGTTCAACTTGGGCGTCAACTTGAAAAGGAACGCGCTTTGGGTTTATTATTCCCGAACCCATTGCAATTTTCCTTTTGCCTCATCCCCATTCTCTCCTGAGGCTTTTTGGGGTCCGCCTTTGCTTCTTACTCTTGAAGACTGGTTTGTCATTCACTCTCTCACACGCACACACACACACGGCGGCCTTTGCGGTCAGTTATTAACAGTCGTCCCTCTTTATACCTTTAAAAATGAGAGCGTCAAGCCCCGCGTGGACACTCGCCGCGCGCTGAGCACTAGCCCGGAGTGGCGACTAGGGCGCCGAGGCAGCGCGGGGAAGGAAGGAAAGCGGACGGGCGGGCGGCGGGCTGGGAGGCCGGGCCGAGCCGCTCTTCCACGCACCCACCCCGGCGGTCACCCCAGCGGGGGCTCGGGGGCTGGGCGGGCGAGCGAGCGAGCGAGCGCCCTTCGCCAGCTGAGACAGGTAACGCCGGGGCCCGCGGGGCGCGGCTTTAAATCTCCCGCCGCGGAGCCGGCCCCTCGGCGCACCGGCGCCGCTTCCGGGCGGGAGGGGGAGCGGGCGAGCGCTCGCGGGCGGCGGCGGCGGCGGCGGCGGCGGCGGCTGGGGCGGGTGCGCGGAGGAGCCCGGCGCGGCAGAGCGCGGCCCCCGGGCGGCGAGGAGCAGCGCGGTGAGCATCCGAGGCCTCCGGGCCCGCCGCTCCCTCCGGGCGGCGGTGGCCAAACCTGGTTCCCATGACAACGGCGGGCGAGGTGGGGCGCGGGCCGCGCGCTCCGGCCGGCCGGCCGCGGGGGGATGCTCGCCCGGTTCCGGCGCCTCCCGGTGAGCCGGCCTGCGGCGGCGGCGGCAGCGGCGGCGGCTTCGGCGGGCCTGGCCCCCCTCCGCGGCCGGTACGTCTCCCGCGCTGCCTCCGGGAGAAGCCGCGGCCTGAGGCCGGCCTGGGTGCTCCCGAGACCGGGCAGATGCTGGCAGGCTCAGGGGCCGCCTTTGTACGACGCGGTGCTTAATGGATGTGATGATCGTTCCCTGGCGGGATGCCTTCCTGACGGACTCCGGGGCTCGGTGGACACGGTATTACACACACACACACACACACACACACACACACACACACACACACACACACACACACACACACACACACACACACACACACACACACACACACACACACACACACACACACACACACACACACACACACACACAACCTGAGCAGAGCTGTGGTTGAGGGCGAAGTGCCGGACGCATCGCCCCGCGCGAGGGTGTCGGTGCACAAAGCCTCCCCTCCCGGGTGGGGACCCCAGCCTCGCCACATGGATTCAGCTGGGGGTGGGGTGGGGTGGGAGCAGGTGTCTCCGACCCCTGACCTCACCTGGGCGGCCGAAACCTGATGCTCTAAGAAAGATGGAGAAGGGGAAAACAATCCTGCTTGGCATCCTGCCCGTGAGGCCGTGGGCTTGCCAGCCGGGTGAGGGGTGGGGTGGTGTTTCGTGGAACAGGTGATCTTCATGCACGAAACATACAACCTGTTAGCAACTGTGTAGGTCGCTGGAACCATCTGTGCGGAGATGGGTGTTTCTCGGCGGTTTGGGTTCTAAGTATGGAGGGGCTGATTGCTTCGGTTCCGGCTCAAGCGATGTTTTGTAAAGTGGTATCACTTTAATCGTCTTCTCATCACGATTCGCAGCCACAGGTACCTCATTCTTCGGTGGGAATTAATTATATATGACAATTATACATTTATTGGCCGAGCAAACATCTCCTGATGGTAGGCATGTGTTTTTTTATACGACCAAAGTTTAATAATCATCTCGTATTTATGGTCGGTGCATAACCTTCCCAGTTCTCTTTCAACTCTTTGAACTTATTTTAACAATGCAAAATGGTTGAACGTGTAGCTCTTGGAGGCAGTCCCGGGCAAAGCACTAATTACCAGCAGTTCTAATTGCTAGGGAAATCACTATAATCCTAGAGGTAAGAAGGGTGCCGAGATCCCGGTTCAAAAGGCAAAAGTGTAAACATAAGACTGATAGGCCACGCAGGAAGACGTATTTTCTTTTTTTTTTTTCCCTTTCATTTTTCTTAAAAATTTTTCTACTCACTCCACATACTGTCCACAGATACCCTCTCCTCCCTCCTCCCACCCCTCAGCCCTCTTTCCCAAGCTACCCCACATCCCCACCTCCCCCAAATAGAGGTCTCCCATGGGGAGTCAGCAGAGCCCAACACACTGAGCCTAGGCAGGTCCAAGCCCCTTCCCACTGCACCAAGGCTGTGCAAGGTGTCTGGAACCAGGCACCGGGTTCCAGAAGCCTGCCCATGCACCAGGGACAGATCCCGATCCCCCTGCCTGGGTGCTCCCCAAACAGTTCGAGCCAAAAAACCCGGAAGACATATTTTCATTGCAGATGCTTGTCATAAAAATTAAATTTATTTTAGTGACGAAAGTAAGCAAATATCACACTGTGAAACGTAATAGACTATATTGTGTGTGTGTTTAAAAAATATTTGTTTATTTTATGTATATGAGTGCTCTATCTGCATGGAAAACTTTATGCCGGAAGAGGGCATTAGATTCCACTATAGATAATTGTGACCCACCATGTGGTGCTGGGAATTGAACTCAGGACCTTTGGAAGAGCAGCCGGTGCTCTTAACCTCTGAGCCATCTCTCCAGCCCCAGACTATATTGTTTTATACTAACAAACTCTGTTTTTCTGGAATACCTACATTGAGTAAGATCTTTTATTTTTTACCTTAACATTCATTATGTCTCGCTACACAGGGAAACCCTGTCTGGAAAAAGCAAAACAGAACAAAAGAAAAACAAAAACAAAAAAACATTCATTATGTCTCCTTTAAATTTTTCTTATTTTTGATAAAACAGATGGGATGTGTAAAGAACTTTAAAATATTTCTAAAACTGGCAGTTTTCTTTATGTGAAGTGGCTTTTGTTAAGTATCATATTCTCTTTTCGTCATTTGGCCTTTTTCATTTATCACTTAAATTTTGCCCTTTATTTTTTTTTTACACTGGTTGGCTATTTTTTTTTTTTTAATTTTTAAAATCTTGTTTGTGGGTGCTGGGGAATTAAGGGAGGAGGGGCTCCAAGCATACCCAGCTATGTACCCGCTCCAAATATGTTTTTTATATTATCATTTCCAGATGTGGATCTTGGGGATTGTGATAGTTCAGGATTTCAGCATTCTTGGCTGATGGTGCTTGGAATTGTAATTTGAAATTACGACCCCAACTCAACGTTGGTCAAGCATAACTTGGATATATTGTTGATTCAGTTCCAAGCCACCACAATAAAATGAGCTATACAATTTTTGTAGTTTCCCAGTGCGTATTAAAATTATTTTGTTGTTGTTTTCAAGACAGGAACTCCTGATCCTCCGGCCTCCACCTCCTACACCTCCAGGTTTACAGGCACACATATACCCCGAGCCCATCTGAAAGTAGTATTAATTAAGTGTGCAATAGCTTAAGTCTAAAAAGTCACACAAATTTTTATTTAAAAATACATGATTAAAACCTGAGCTGGGCGGTGGTGGCGCACGCCTTTAATCCCAGCACTCGGGAGGCAGAGCCATGCGGATCTCTGTGAGTTCGAGGCCAGCCTGGTCTCCAAAGCGAGTTCCAGGAAAGGCACAAAGCTACACAGAGAAACCCTGTCTCGAAAAACCATAAAAAAAAAAAAAAAAAAAAAAAAAAAAAAAAAAAAAAAAAAAAAAAAAAAAAAACCTGAACAGTGGGGTTGGGGATTTAACTCAGTGGTAGAGCGCTTGCTTGCCTAGCAAGCACAAGGCCCTGGGTTCGACCTCAGCTTGAGGGGGGGGAGACACCCTGAACAGAACAGTGCTATAGCCGAGCCTTTTATCCAGTATGGCTGTTTTCCTGGGAGAAGTCTTGCTGAGTTGCTGAAGGTTGGAGTAGCTGTGACAATTCTGTTCTGTTTTGTTTTTGTTGTTGTTGTTTTTAACACCAGTGATGGTCATTGTGCCCATTAACTTTCTTTTAGGAATGATTTGTCTGTAGTTTGAAATACTAGTACTGCTTGGGTAGCATAGCCCTTCTTCCAAAATGGAGCTGGTCCTTTTAGACCCTGAGTCAGCTAGGCTGATGTGATATTCTAAATCTTCTGTGGTCATTTCATCAGTGCGCACTGTCCTGGAACTTGCTCTGTAGACCAGGGTGGTCTCAAACTCAGAGATCTGTAAATGGAGGCTTTTCTCTATCCCGTCCCATCCCGCAGCCACTTCCAAATAATCACTCAGAGGCTTATATTAATTATAAATGCTTGGCTGATGGCTCAGGCTTATTACTAGCTAGCTCTTACATTTAAGTTAACCCATCTTTCTGATCTATGCTTTGCCACATGGTTCATGGCTTGCTACCTCATTTTCTACATGTCTTGCTTCCTCAGTGGCTACCGGGCATCTGCCCCAACTCCTTCTCCTTCTCCCTGTCTCTCTGTTTTGCTTTCCCACCCAGCCTTATTCTGCCTGGCTACAGGCCAAATCAGCTTTTATTATCAACCAGTGAGAGAAACACATATTCACAGGGCACAGAAGGATCCTCCCACAGCATTTCTCCCTTTCTGTCTAATCAAAAAGGAAGGTTTTAACTTTAACATAGTAAAATTACAAATAAAAAAATAGTTATCAAGCAATAATTACAGCTACAATATCTAGTCTATTTGTATTTGACAAAATCAGAGAAAACATTCAATTATCTATCATATCTTGGTGAGTCTATAAAGTTTTATATCTAATTTATCCTTTTATCATAATTATGAAAAATTATAACTATGACTATCTAGTATTCAGTTTTATCAAAGACCCCAGAAGGATATACTGAGTAAACAGGAAGTGCATTGCAAGCAACTTGTAAAACTCTAGAAATCACAGAGATATCTGGATGCCTAGACAGTCACCCAAAATTCTTCTATAATGTTGGGGCATCCATCTTCAGGCTACAGGCCTAGAGTATCTGGCAGACTTTTTAGTGAAGCAGAAATGTGAAGGGCTGTCCTGGCTTGTATTGGCAAAGTTCATCAGTTGCTTTCCTCTGTGTCCTGTAGAATGTTCGACAGTTTCTTCCGTGAAGCAGGAACCTGAAGGACCATCCCACCTTGTGTTGGCGAAGTTCAGTCGCCATTTTCCTGTGGGTCCTGTATGTCTAGTTTATGCCACATACTCTCAAGCAGACCAGGCAAGAGCAGTTTCTTGCCTAAATGGCTAGCCTTACCACATTGAAAAAACACCCCATAAGGAGTTTCTTCGAAGCCCATCATCTTTTTTTTCATTTTTATTTATTTATTTTTCTATTATCAGCTTGATACAGTCCAAATTCTTAACCTAATAGTGAAATGTTTCACTGAGGCTTGCCCAGTAATTGAGTAAGACCAAAACTTATTATAAACCACAGTCATCCTAGGATCCCCCCGTTATATAGCCTCTCTGGTTCTGTGGGTTGCAGTCTGATTGTTCTTTGCTTTATATCTAGTATCCACTTATGAGTGAGTACATACCATGTTTGTCCTTCTGGGTTTGGGTTACCTCACTCAGGATGATGTTTTCTAGTTCCATCCATTTGCCTGCAAATTTCATGCCGTCATTGTTTTTCTCTGCTGAGTAGTATTCCATTATGTATATGTACCATATTTTCTTAATCCATTCTTCAGTTGACAGGCATCTAGGTTGTTTCCAGGTTCTGGCTATTACAAATAGTGCTGCTATGAACATAACTGAGCATGTATCTTTGTGGTATGATTGAGCATTCCTTGGGTATATGCCCAAGAGTGGTATAGCTGGGTCTTGAGGTAGATCATTTCCCAATTTTCTGAGAAACCGCCATACTGATTTCCACAGTGGTTGTACAAGTTTGCATTCCCACCAACAGTGGAGGAGTGTTCCCTTTGCTCTACATCCTCTCCAGCATTGACTGTCATTAGTGTTTTTGATCATAGACATTCTGGCAGGTGTAAGGTGGTATCTCAGAGTCGTTTGATTTGCATTTCTCTGATGGTTAAGGATGTTGAGCATTTCTTTAAATGTCTTTCAGCCATTTGAGATTCTTCTTTTGAGAATTCTCTGTTTAGCTCTTTAGCCCATTTTTTAATTTGATTGTTCAGTATTTTGATGTCTAGTTTCTTGAGTTCTTTATATACTTTGGAGATCAGTCCTCTGTCAGATGTGGGGTTGGTGAAGATCTTTTCCCATTCTGTAGGCTGTCTTTTTGTCTTATTTACTGTGTCTTTTGCCCTACAAAAGCTTCTCAGTTTCAAGAGGTCCCATTTATTAATTGTTCTCAGTGTCTGTGCTGCTGGTGTTATATTTAGGAAGTGATCTCCTGTGCCAATGCGTTCAAGAGTACTTCGTACTTTCTCTTCTATCAAGTTTAGTGTAACTGGATTTATGTTGAGGTCTTTGATCCACTTAGACTTGAGTTTTGTGCATGGGGACAGATATGGATCTATTTGTAATCTTTTACATATTGACATCCAGTTATGCCAGCACCATTTGTTGAAGATACTTTCTTTTTTCCATTGTATAGTTTTGGCTTCTTTGTCAAAAATCAGGTGTTCATATGTGTGTGGATTAATGTCAGGGTCTTCAGTTCGATTCCATTGGTCTGTATGTCGGTTTTTATGCCAGTACCAAGCTGTTTTTATTACTATAGCTCTATAGTAGAGCTTGAGGTCAGGGATGGTGATGCCTCCAGAGGTTGCTTTATTATACAGGATTCTTCTAGCTATCCTGGGTCCTTTGTTTTTCCATATGAAGTTGAGTATTTTTCTTTCCAAGTCTGTGAAGAAGCCCATCATCTTCTTTGAAATAATTGGTGCTGCCAGGAGCAGACATGTCTCACTGTTGAGAAAAGTCTAAGTTCTTAAAACATTTGAAATGCCATATTCTATAGGTCTTTAAAGTGTTTGAAGATTACCTATCTAATTGAAATATATCTTTGTATACCTAGAAAACCTAACTAATATAGTTATAAGTTTGATTTTTTTTTTTTGGTTTTTCGAGACAGGGTTTCTCTGTGTAGCTTTGCACCTTTCCTGGAACTCACTTGGTAGCCCAGGCTGGCCTTGAACTCACAGAGATCCGCCTGGCTCTGCCTCCCAAGTGCTGGGATTAAAGGCGTGCGCCACCACCGCCCGGCTATAAGTTTGATTATTATAGATGACTATTAATCTGTGTTTTTAAATTATACATTACAATTTTAAATGAGTTGCATAAACATAATATCTTAAGGAAGAGTAGGAATATACATATAACAAAATTAACTTTAAATTTATATCAATAAACTAAAATCCATATCAATGTAAAATATTTTGAGATTAACAATTGTTTTTGGATTAAAGTAGATTCAATAATCTACCCCTTCCTTTTTCATCATAATAATTTGCCCTTTTCCCCATCATTTTTATATCATATCCCCCTTTCTTCTTTTTTTTTTTTTTTTGGTTTTTGTTTGTTCTTTTTAACTTTTTTTAGGCCTCCCTGTGGGTAACAAATGTGACTGAGACCCTTCATTCTGTGCGTGACTGTATGTGTGACTGTACGTGTGCACACGGGTGCAGTGTGTGTGCACATGCATGTGCGTGTAGGTCAGAAGTTAACCCGAGAGCTGTTCCTCCGGGACTGCCTGCATTGTTTTCTGAGACATGGTCCCTCATTTGCCCGGAATCTGCCGGCTGCGCCAGCTGGCCAGAGAGCTCTAGGCATCTCCTGCTTCTGCCTCCCCAGCGCTGCTACCACCCCTGGGGTGTTTTATGCGGGTGCTGGGGATTGAACTCGGGTCCCCATGCTTGCAAGGCGAGCACTTTACCCACTGAGCCACCTCCCCAACCCCCCCTTTCTTCTTTAGAAAGAGATTGACTATGACCATTAACAATTTATGGTCAACCCCCCTAATGAAAACTAACACTTGTAACCAATATTTTGGGAATGTGGATGTAGTTTTCTAGACTACTTCCTGTTGATTGGGGGTGCTGGTAATCTTATGGGGACCCTGAGGAAATTTAGAACTGTGGTCAAGTCCTGCCTGGGGTATTTTGTGTGGCTGGTCCATGTCAGCCAGCAGCCTTGAAGCTGATTGGATATAGAACTCAGAGGAAACTGTAACAGAGGTGTACTGAAACATTGGATCATCTGGGCCATCTGTTTTTATTCATGTCTGTTCCCCTTGTTCTGAAAATATATAAACTTTTAAAGGCAACATACACATCTGTATTAATACAAATATACACTGTGTATTACACATAAGTCAGCCAAAGGTAGTTTTTTTGTTTGTTTGTTTTATATCTGAGCAGGTAAATACACGTCATGTGTCTTGCAGTTACTTTAGGTTTATTTTCCCATGTCTGTAGTCAGGATTTTCAGGGAGTCTTCCTCAATCAAACCTGATTTTCCTTAACCCAGAATAAATCCATAGCCTCTCATTTTCTGTGGAAATAAAAGCAGAGCCTCTTTCTCAAAGTAACATATCTAATTTAGCAGCTTTTAAAATCAAATGTCTCTTAGCAGTCAGTTCATTAACAGTCAAAAAATCCAAAGAAAACACAACAACATACATAATATAGCCTCTGTGTATACTTTTCATCTTTATATGGCTTATTTTCTTTATATTATTTTACTCCCCTTTTAAAGAATTTTATTTTATTATTTTAAATCTGTATTTTTTTTTTTTTTTTGGTTTTTTCGAGACAGGGTTTCTCTGTGTAGCTTTGCGCCTTTTCCTGGAACTCACTTGGTAGCCCAGGCTGGCCTCGAACTCACAGAGATCCGCCTGGCTCTGCCTCCCGAGTGCTGGGATTAAAGGCGTGCGCCACCACCGCCCGGCTAAATCTGTATTTTTAATCTAAGATTGTATGTATTCTTTTTCTTTTCTCTCTCAAACCTAGGCATATCTTTTAAATACACTGTGACCCGTTTAGAGGCCTTTTTGTCTGAATTGGTTTTTATTGGGTATCTTTAACCCTTTTTGTTTGTATGAGTGAAAGCCCTCAATCCGCTGCACTGCACATGGCTGGGAGACACCTCTCTGTATTGGAGAGTGTGGGAACTGCCATGCTGCAGCTCAAGCCTATACACTGTGGCCAGGGCATCTCTATACTGCAGCCTGCATTAGAGACATGAACTATGAAGCTGCTCTTGGCTCTGTTTTTTTTTTTTTTTTTTTTTTTTTTTTTTGTGTGTGTGTGTGTGTGTGTGTGTGTGTGTGTGTGTATTAGGATCTTTTTAAGCTTTTTTGGGTCTTATGTGGATCTACACCCCACATTGGTTGTCATGTGTAAACAGAGGTTTTCTCTGTCCTACCCCATCCTGCAGCCACTTCCAAATAATCGCTCAGAGGCTTATATTAATTATAAATGCTTGGCTGATGGCTCAGGCTTATTACTAGCTAGCTCTTACATTTAAGTTAACCCATCTTTCTGATCTATGCTTTGCCACGTGGTTCAGGGCTTGTTACCTCATTTTCTACATGTCTTGCTTCCTCAGTGGCTGGCTACCGGGCATCTGCCCCAACTCCCTTTCCTTCTCCCTGTCTCTCTGTTTCACTTTCCCGCCCAGCCTTATTCTGCCTGGCTATAGGCCAAATCAGCTTTTATTATCAACCAATGAGAGAAACACATATTCACAGGGCACAGAAGAATCCTCCCACAGCAGAGATGTGCCTGCTTCTGCTTCGTGGATGCTGGGATTGAAGATGTGTGCCACAATACCCAGCTGATGGAGGCAGTCCTTAAATTGAGGTTCCCTCTTTCCAGTTGACTCTAGGTTGTAGCAAGTTGACAATTGAAACTAATCAGGACAATGTCATGGAGTTGGCATGAATCTCTATACATTATACCTCATGAATCAGAGCTGGATGTGATATCATATGCCTGCATTCCCATCACTCAGTAGACTGAGGCCAGAGAATTTTGAATTCCAGGCCAGCCTAATGGAGAAAGCAAGACACTGTCTCAACAATGAAACAACACCATAGAAGTTCCACACCTAAATAAAACCATCTCATGCACCAGATTCTATTAACTACAAACAAACAAACAAAGCCCTGCAGCTTCCTCACATCTCTGTAACTTTATCGAATTGAAGAGAGGTAGGGCCCTGTTCTGGATAGAATCCTTGCTCTGGATTAGGCTTTGGCTAAGAGACACTTCAGCTGGTGTGATCTGTCCAAACCACTAAATCTCTTTCTGAAATCCCGGTTTGCTTTCCCATCACTCGTGTGTTCCGGGTGGCACTTTGAATTTACTTGGAGTGTTTGCTTTCATTCACAGTCGGGCCTGCTGTCTAATGTAGGGCCCCGACCTTCATCTGCGGCAGCTTTCAACTTAGCTTTTCCACTTTAATTTCTGGTGTTTGATTTAAAGTGAGAGATGTGCCATCTTCTTTTACTTAAACAGTTAGAGGCCGCTGCAGGATTATCAACTGACCTAATTTCAATACTATTTTGCCCCAAGGAAAGGGAATGAGATGGGGGAGTAGCTGATGGATGGGGCAGTCCGAACATACCCATTTACTCTGCTGGCTATGTATGGATGTGGGCCATTGCCTCCCAAACTACTTTTTTTTTTAAGATTTTATTTTTTTATGAGTGCTTTATCTGCATGTACAATTTTATGCCAGAAGAAGACATCAGATCCCACTAGAGATGTTTGTGAGTCACCATGTGGTTCCTGGGAGTTGAACTCAGGACCTCTGGAAGAACAGGCAGTGCTCTTAACCACTGAGCCATCTCTCCAGCACCCCCCCCCCCAACTACTTATAATTGCAACATCAAAGATCACTAGTCACAGATCACCATCTGTTGTATGACTTTTTCTAGGGAGACATCTACTCACCCTACATAGGACACTGATCATGGAAACAAAGAAATGATTCGGCCCAAGTCTGGCTCGGCGAGCCAGGGTTTAACTGAGGTTATTTACAGGCACTGCACCACCAGATAGGAGCATCCCCATTCAGGATTAACTGCCTTTATGCCTTAGGGGAGGAGAAGGGCTCATGAGCTCTGTGGGTTGCCTTGTAAGCAAGCCCTGTGTTCATCTCTGTGTGCCTCTTGAGCCCTTTGAACCCCCATCTTCCGTAAGAGAACATTAGCAGAGCTAATCTCGTGAGGATTTCTTGAGGGTAATCATAGTTGCTCTGATGACAGTGGGGAGGAATAGCATCTCATAATTCCATAATCTATAATAATAATGAAAATTTTGAAATATTGAAAGATTTACCAAAATGTGACCCAAACCCCACATGAGCATGTGCTGTTGGGAAAATGATGCTGGTTGGTTCAGTGTGGAGGATGACTCAGCAGAACCTAGACACCTGAAGATGCAGCTCTGCTTCCGGGAACTTAGCTAATCAATATGCCTGTATATGTTTTAACTATTCCTTGTATTATGGTTTGAGATAATGCCAAGTCTGAAAACAACGTGTATTCATCAATGATAAACCAGTGCAATCCATACAATGGAGTACTATAGACCCATTATTATTATTATTATTATTATTATTATTATTATTATTATTATTATTATATTCTAGCTGGTAGACAAGTCCATCTGGTACTCTGTCTCTCAGCACCTGACACTTATTTGTTCTCCACGTGGTGCTGGGTCTCAAACTCGGGGCCTCACAGTGACATTGCGGAGAGTTAACCCTCAGCCCTCACTTTTACCGCCTTATGTTAAGAGTGGGAATCTGAGCCAGCGTAAACTGCTTAATTTGGAGATGGCACCGATTGTTGTGCCCAGGTGTTGAGAACATTGTTTTTCTTTGAACTTGAATAATATTCATGAGACATCTCAGTCTGGTTAATAATTAGTTTTTCCTGGAACGTGGTAAGGTCTTTCAATTTTAGTTTTATACCGCTTTTACTTTGGCTATTCCAAGTGTTGGTATTTCTCTGTCCAGAATTGTTACGTACATTACGTCAGTCACCCTTGTTCTGACTAACCACGCTGTTTTCAGGCCACATTTACCTGGACTTTTTGTATTTAAACCTCCCCAAATTGCTTCTCCAGACAGCTGTTAGTCTGTAGTTGTTTGTAATGTGGTTTCAAATTCCATACGTCTTTTGCTTTCCTTTTTCTTTCTTTGTTCTTGAGACAGGGTGTCTCTGTGTAGCCCTGGCTGTCCTGGAACTCACTCTGTAGACCAGGCTGGCCTCAAACTCAGAGATCCACCTGCCTCTGCCTCCTGAGTGATGGGACCAAAGGTGTACGTCACCATGCCCAGCTGCTTTTTCTTTTTTTTATAAGTACATTTATAAAAAATACATTTATTTATGTATTTTATATATGAGTGATCTGTTTGTACACGTGTGTGCCAGAAGAAGGCATCAGATCCCACTATAGATGGTTGTGAACCACCATGTGGTTGCTGGGAATTGAACCCCAGACTTCTGGAAGTACAGCCAGTGCTCTTAACCACTGAGCCATCTCTCCAGCCAGCCGTTGCTTTTTCTCATCTCTTGTTTCTTTCAGCTCTTGTGATCAGTTGTGTGGAGTTACCTTGTTTTTATCTCCATGAAGCTTTTCAAACTTCTATTTTATGGAACTAATTTTCAAGTGAGTTTTTTTCTTTTCTTTTCTTTTTTAATGTTATGGCAGTTTCCCCTTTCTCTTTCATGTGGTGTTGCTTTTTCTTGTTACTGGTTTTGTAATTATTTATTGTTGAATGGGACCATTCTGTTCTAGCCTGATCTTTGCTTGAGAGTGGTGTAAGCAGAGCTACCGTGCGCCCTCCCCGTTCTCCTGGCGACTGGAAGAGCTGCTGCGGTGTCTCTGGCTGGGCACGTAGTCTGCTGCCATTGGCTGCGTGGTGCCGCGGTTCCCATTGGTTCTTGAGGCCAGCAAGGTTGATGGATGGTGAGTTACTTCTGTGTGACGTGCTTCCTGATTCTGTTTTCTACATAACCATGCCTGTGTCTAGGCAAGATTTTTTTTTTAATGTTCCACAAGCTACTGTGGGTTTTAGGGCGCCCTCCCTGCTTACCTTTTTAATCCTGCAGTTACAGCCAAAGAACAGGTGGATTTTTTTTTAAATCAGCTCTCTTGTTAAAGGAGGTGCTGGGAACACGTGTGGAATCAGTGGTCTCCTGCGTGCCATCCTTCCTACAGACCTTGGAGTAGTTATGCAAAAAAAAAAAAAAAAAAAAAAAAAAACAGTGTCTACAGAAGAGCCCCCAAGAACTTCGGCCTTTGTAGACTGCAAGTGGTGGTGTCCCTTCAAGGGCTGAGAACTGAACCCCCCAACTTTAAATCTTGTTGGATTAGTTCGACCCCACTGAGGAATGAGGACCGTTTGTAAATTCTTCAGTCAGCTTCTCACAGGGGAAGCCCAGAAAAACTATGAAGAACTATTCCCACCGTAAATATGTTCCCATTTTTTCGGGTGTCAGTTCTGCTGTCCTGTGATTGGCTGCTGTGACTTCAACCTGACCTGTGATTGGCTGCTGTGACTTCATCCTGACCTGTGATTGGCTCTGACTTCAAGGATTCATCAAGTTAGAGGTGAGCTTTTCAGAGATCGCTCAAGTTGCCAAAACTGGATCTGTATGAGATTAAAGGACATGTATACGCATGTCAGCTTTGGGGGTCTCCTTAAAGCTTAAAGTGATGTGTATTTCATTATATCTGACATTTATTTATTTATTGTCATCACAGCTTTAAAATACGGACATTTTGCATATGAGATATTTTAATTTTAGAGAAAAGAGTTATGTAAACATGACACCTAATATATCATTTTCCCCAGAAGCTTTAAATACTTTGAAATCATTGTTCATCTGACATTTTTCTCTCCCCTCTCTCTCTTTTGAGACAGGATTGCACTGTAGATCTTTGTCTGGCATGGAATTACACCTCTCTCCACCTGGGTTATTTGTATAGCTTTAGCTATTGGTATAATAGAATTTTGTGTATTCACTGAACTTTTAAAGTTCTTTTGTAAATTGCCTATTGTTTTATCCTTACAGTTTGAGAGTGTGAGCGTGTTATTCACGTGTGTGTGCTCACTTGCCTGTATGTGGAAGCCAGACGTCAACTCTGAGTGCCCTCCCGTACCACTGTTCACCATTTTACGACAGACAGGGTCTCTCATTGAACCTGGAGCTTGTCATTTTGACTAGACTAGCTGGCCAGTAAACCATGGGGAATAACCTGCCCTATCCCAACCCCAGATCTGGGGTGACAGGTGCAGGCCACCATTCCCAGCGTGTATGTGGGTTCTGTCATAAGCAGCCATATGAAGAAGTCATGTGACAAGGAACCAAAAACAAGCAAAGCATATGAGATGAGGCTGGGGGACGTGCACCAGAAGGGCTCCTACGTGTAACACATGCATTCCAGAAAGAGAGTGGAGAGGATAAAGACAAAAATAATAACTTCCTATTTCAAAATGGCAGGGTTAATACCCTTTGCCTCCCATGCTTCCTTACTAGCCTTTGGAATGAGACTAAGACAAGCACATGACCAAAGCAAAATAAACTACATGTGTTTATTATGTTAAGGCCAACAAAACACCAGAGGGCTGGCCCTTTGGGTACATGAGAGATTTTAGTATTCCTGGAAGACAAAATAACAATAAAAACTTTTGACAGAAAAGCAAAGTCGAGAAACGGTAGACTAGTCACAAAACAAGCTGCTATAAATAAGATAGCCTGTTCCCCAGGAGGTCTGTGGGCTAGCAATAATAAGTAATTATAGGTAGTCACTTTCCTACACACACCAAGCAAGCCAAAAGAATAGCTGAGCTCCCCCTCTGGCAAGGGGAGTGGCTGTTCTCTAAGGAAATGAAAAGTCATCTGGGGCCAGCATGATGGCTCGATCAGCAGGTAAGGGTGTGACTCCAAGCCTAACAACCTGAATTGCATCCTGGGAAACACAGGAGAAGAGGACCACCTCCTTCCAGTTGTTCTCTGACCTCCACGTGTGCCAGGGCTGCCCTGCTGTCAGTGCCATGGCACACAGAGTGGCCGCACAGGCTCCCTCCCTCCCCGAGGAGCACAGCCACACTCGCCTCAGCCAGGCCTCAGAATTCATAAAATGAAAAAGTTCCAAGTGGTGGCAGCACTCCTGTGCCAGCCAGATGTTCAGGCGACACCCTCTCAGCACCACCTCCCAGCTGTGGCCAAGAAATTCCAAGAACATAATGAAGAGTACTTTGAATTGGTCTCAGAGGAAATCTGTACCTATCATTGTGAAATAAAGGGTAGACCCTGAAAGCCTCTAGAAAACAGACTGCTTCCAGAACAATCACCAGACTCACATGAAAACTGACATCAAGAAACCAGCATTATAAGCAACGGAAAAGGCCCCTCTCCAGTTCTGCTGTGGGAGATCAGAACAAAGCCATTTAAAGACATCCAGGGACATAGAAAGCTTATCTTCCAGGTACCTTTCCCAAGCGAGTTACTTGAGCCTTTTCTTTTGCTAAACAAGGATTAAAAACTCATGGTAGCATATTGTCACCAAGGTCCTGGACTCCAAAGAGGTATTACCTTCTGTGGCAAAAGGAACTTGACAGGTTGATAAGGATCATGAAGTAGAAATGGGTTGTCAGGGCAGCTTAGATGGAATCACAGATCCTTCAGAAGCAGAGAAGGAAGGAGCAGTGTGGCGCAGGAGCAGGTTGGAAGGTGCTGAGCTGCTGATTTTTGTCTTCTGGGCCCTGCTTACTCCACTTAGCATGTTTGGACACATTGTCACCAATTACAGGAATTCTTTTTATGGCTGAATAATATTCTGTTATGTAAATATGCCACATTTTCTTTTTCCATCAATTAATGATGAACTATTGGCATTTTTGTTTCATTTGTTTTGTTTGTTTGTTTTTCCAGACAGGGTTTCTCTGTGTAACAGTCCTGTCTGTCCTGGAACTCTCTCTGTAGACCAGGCTGGCCTCGAACTCACAGAGATCTGCCTGCCTCTGTCTGCTGAGTGCTGGGCTTAACGGCGTGCGCCACCACACCCAGCTGAACAGTTGGCATTTTACATTTTTGCATTTATTGCGTGTGTGCCTGCAAGTACCATGGTGTGGGAGCAACTTTCAGGAGGTGGGTGTGAGTTCTGGAATTGAACTCAACCCCGAGACATCTCACTGTGGCCATACTCTTCTGATGACAAAGTTACAGTCTTGTGAGCACCATTCAGAAGTGACAATGCCGTCGTGTGTCCCAACACCTTTTATTCCTCTGTTTTGAGTGTTGGCAAATGAACTCACAGGAACGATGGGCAAGTGCTGCCACGGAGCTGTAGCCTAGCCAGATGTTTGTGTTTCTAAAAGTACCTTAACCATTCATCCTCTGAGTTCTATATCTCAAAATGTCTTCCCTTTTGTTTGTATCTTTGCTTTTTTCTTACTTTAAGAGAGTGTCTCACTGTGTAGGCCAGGATAGCCTGGGACTTAGGTATTCCTGTGTCAACATGGTTGTTTCTTTCAAGTATCCTAAGTATAGCTTTTTATTTTACTTAAATTTGCTATTTTATTGAAAACTCACCTCTAATCTGTATTTTTGTTTCATTGTGTTTTTCAAGATAGGTTTTCTTTTCTTTCTTTCTTTCTTCTTATTTATTTATTTATTTAATTTATTTGGGGTTTTTTCGAGACAGGGTTTCTCTGTGTAGTTTTGGTGCCTGTCCTGGATCTCGCTGTGTAGACCAGGCTGGCCTCAAACTCACAGAGATCCGCCTGCCTCTGCCTCCCGAGTGCTGGGGTTAAAGGCGTTCGCCACCACCGCCTGGCTACTTGAAGTTTGTAACTGGAATCTCTGCCTTGTTTTGATATTTTCTGTGGATTTTTTATATGTACCACCTTGGTATACATTCGTAAGATCTGCTTATGACATCTCCTTATTTTTATTTATTTTGTGTTATTTTGTTTCAGGTGAATGTTGCATCGTATGTGGGTGGTTGGATTATGGTTTTTAGTTTTTTCAGGACTTTATTTTTAACTGGGTTTGACTTTTGGATTAGTGGGGATTAAACCCAGGGCCTTATATGTGCCGGGCAAACACTCTAACCCTGAGTTCCAGCCTTTTTTATGGCTTTGGATTTTTAGTGCTTAAAAGGAAGTTTGTATATGAATTTAAATAATGCAGTCATACCCTAGCATATTGGTGTTGCTATTTGTCAAGCTGACTGTGTCTCTGCTCTCTGGCTTTTGTGTCTTGGTAGGTTTTCTTGCTCTTGTTGGCTCTGGGAATTTAGAAATTAGCCTACTTTTAACTTAATTAGTAAGTGTTTCAAAATAAAAGGGAAATGAATCTGTTTCTTTGCCAACAAGGAGAATCCGGTGAATGAGTCACCTACGTCTCTGTTCACAGTAGTAATTTGGGCTTTAGTATCAAACAATTATTATGTCTCTTTTTTAAACAGCTTTACAAAATGCTTTTCACATTTCATTTCCTTATGTGTAACTATGTCAACTCTGTTAAAGCAGTCACTTACACATCAAGTTTATGATGATGACTTACAGTGTCTGTCCCTTTCTTTCATAACATGGCTCCTCTATAGCCAAGGTTTTCATTTCTGTTGTTTTGTGGGTATTAAAGTATTTCTTTACTATTTAAAGTAATGCATGTATCTGAATCTTTATATCTATATATCTTTATATCTGAAAATGTTTATTAAATTATATTCATCTAACAACAGATTTTTGTAAACATTTTTGTAAAGAAGTGTAATAAAATGTAAATATATGTGTATAAATTTCATTTTTTAGTATATTGCAAAATAAAAAATTAGATTAATAAACTAAGACATGTTTACTAGTAGATATTGATCAAATAGGATTATTTCCAGCCATAACTATAGAATAATAATTTTAACACTTTTGCTTCATAACCAAAGTATAAGTAATAATCTTATTTATTTCTCTAGTTGTAATTATAAAAAAACCTAGATCATATAAAGCAAGCATTATCATGTTTACCTTTAATATCATTTTTGGTTTGTCAATTAAATACTGACAAGTTAGCTAGATATTTATTATTCATAAGTTTTTAATGTAATTTTTAATCCATTGTAAGTTTTTAAAAGAAGCTTAACTTTCATGTGTTTTAGTTATCCATGGATTCCTCTGGGCAGCTCAGGCCAGAAGATACCCAGTCAGTAGTGAGCAGGATGCAGAAGAAGTACTGGAAAACTAAGCAGGTCTTCATGAAAGCAGCAGGGAGAAAAGAGGATGAGCACGTGGTGGCATCTGATGCAGAGCTGGACGCTAAGCTGGAGGTAAATATGAAGACTCTGTATTGTGTGGAACTGGTAGTCATTTGAGACTCCTGGGGGACTTAAACACCAAGGAGTTCAAGGAGCGTTCTAGTTAGGGTTGCTGTCGCTGCGATGAAACACCAGGACCAAAAGCAAGTTGGGGAGGAAAGGGTTTATTTGACTTACACTTCCATATCCTCTTCCACATCTGTAGTCCATCATTAAAAGTCAGGACAGGAACCCAAACAAGGTGGGATCCTCAGGCAGAGCTGATGCCGAGGCATGCTGCCTACTGGCTTGCTCCCCATGGCTTGCCCAGTCTGCTTTCTTGAAGGATTAGGACCACCAGCCCACAATGGACTGGGTCCTCCCCATCAATCACGCATTGAAAATTGATTTTTATTTTTTATTATTTTATATGTATGAGTGTTTTGTCTTCATGTATGTCTTCGCACCACATGTGTGCCATGCCTGAGAAGGCCAGAAGAGGGCATCAGATCCCCTGGAACCAGAGTTGCAAATGGTGCTGGGAATTGAACCCAGGTCCCATGGAAGAGCAGCCAATGTATGTTTATAACTGCTGAGCCATCTCTCCAGCCCCTGAAAATTGAGTTTTAAATGGCCATAACCAGATACCAAATCCAATTCAAGCAGATCTAAAGTTACCTGGAAAAATTATTATATTCCTCCACCAGGTTTTTAGTGCTCATTATAAACATCCCAGGTTTAATTAAGCACCAGCAGTAAAGCTCCCTGGTGGTGTTGAGAACTTAATAATCAGAGGGTGGTGATTATTAAGTCTAGAAATGTCAGGGTTCTTTGAACAGTATCATAGAATTTCTTCAGCATAAGACTTTGTAAAAGGAGATCACTCTGAAATCCACACGGGAAAGTTTAAATTTATGTGTGAAGGGTTTTATCAGGTATCCACTTCCATCTTGTGTGCTTAACTGTGAAATCAGTCCACTGGATCGTTTCTCAATTTTCTGTTGCTGATTAACCATAGTAGCAAAGAAGGGAAATTTCGAACAAAAATAACCCCAAAGCAAGTTTTTGTAACTTTATTTATTTTCAATCATTCTTTTCTTTTTCCTTACGGCAGTTCTGGATAGAACCATGCCTTCCTGCATGCTAGGCAGCTGTTCAACCACTAAGCGATAGACCTCCAAGCCTCTCTTTCAAAAGCAGCTTATATTTGAGGTCATAAATATTCTTTTTAATGTTAACTTGTTTTTAACTGATACATAAAAACACAAGAATTGTACATATTAATGGAAAAGGGGGCTGGAGAGATGGCTCATCAGTTAAGAGTACTGACTACTCTTCCAGAGGACCCAGGTTTGATTCCCAGTGCCCACATGGCAGCTCACAACTGTCTGTAACTCCGGTCTCAGGGGATCAGACACTTTCTTCTGGCCTGCAGGAGCATCAGGCATGCATGTGGTTAGAGACATACCTTCAGGCAAAACACATAAGGATGAAGAATCTCTTTTCAAAGTTGGGTACCATGAAAACATCAATACCTAGTCTGATATGTAATGTTGAAAATAGGTTAAACACATCTCAAACACTTGTCCTTTCTTTCTGGTGAACATTCTCAGAATTCTTGCCACTTTTTGAATTTAATACTACGTTGTGGTCATTCTGTCTCAAACAAAAACGTAAGATGAAATTATTATAAGCTTGCATGTACTGTTTTACATGTGGTGACTGTGTGTGACCACAGTGTCACAGTCTCCCTGACTCCATCTCCCTCACTGGCATTACAGGCTGCCCCACCAGTCTGTTTTGTTGTTGTTGCCGTTTATTATATTTTATTTTATTTATTTATTTATTTTTATTTTTGAGACAGGGTTATTCTGTGTAGTTGTTTTTTTTGTTTTTGTTTTGTCTTGTTTTGTTTTTAGGTTTTTCGAGACAGGGTTTCTCTGTGTAGCTTTGCGCCTTTCCTGGAACTCACTCTGTAGCCCAGGCTGGCCTCGAACTCGCAGAGATCTGCCTTCCTCTGCCTCCCGAGTGCTGGGATTAAAGGCGTGCGCCACCACCGCCCGGCTATTCTGTGTAGTTTTGGTGCCTGTCCTGAAACTCCCTTTGTAGCTCAGGCTGGCCTTGAACTCACAGAGATCCACCTGCTTCTGCCTCCCGAGTGCTGGGACTAAAGGTGTGTGCCACCACCACCCAACCCAATACATTATTTTTTATCGTAAACTTATTGGGCTGTTTTGCTTTGACTACTATTAGAAAAAGCCATATTGAGCATTAGCTGTTTCTAAAGTACTCTCTTTTCCTGTGTTGTGGCATTATTTAATGTGCTTTATATTGGATGTAACTTCCTAGTGTTTAGAATTGGGAGCTGAAGTGGAAACAAATTCTGAAGATGAATTCCACACATCTATCCCTTTTTCTCCAGTATTCACAGGGAAATTTTAAATGTTCTTTCTATATCAGTACTAAAACTAAGCCTGAAGTACATCCCAGTTAAAAAAAAGACATAATATTTTTAAATAGACAGTTACTATGTTTAAGAGACGTATATCACAGCCCAGTAAAATGGACATGATTTATGAAATATACCCAATATATACTTCATGCGAATGTTCTGGTTTTGAAGTGCTGAAAGTTGCATTTGTTTATTGTTCTTTAATTTATTTTTTCCAGGTTTTTCACTCCATCCAGGAGACATGCAATGAACTTCTGAAGATAGTTGAGAAGTATCAGCTAAGACTCAATGGTATGACATCATAGCTATCCCATAATTCCCCTTTAAAATAAATACTGGTATGCAGTTTTGAAAGTGAGTCATTTAATGGGAAAGTAGTTGTTTATCAAACTATTTCATGAGTTTTTATTGTGAAATAGGAATATTTAAGTGACCTGGTCTCAAAATGCCCAGTGTCCATCTTTTCCTTTGACCCAGACTCACTTCCTACTCTTGGGTGTACTCTCTGGGTGAGTCCTAAGTGTGTGTCCATCACTCAAAACCTCTTCTGACTCCTGCAGATCTCACAGTCAGTACCTCACTCCTTTCTTCTCTCGAAGAAACATTTGATAAGGTTGTTTGTATGCTAGGGAGGGACTTTATTCCTTTTTTTTTTTCTTTCTTTTTTTTGAGACAGTTTCATTCTGCAGCCCAGGCTCTCCTGGCATCCTCCTGCCTCCACCTCCCTGAATGCTAGGATCCCAGGCCTGTCCACCACATCAGGCTCCTTCCTTCTGCTTCACTTGTGCTCAGTAGATCGTTTCCTCTCCTCCAAGCATCTCTTGTCACGGTCACCAGAAGGAAAACCCATTGACCAGCTCTCATCCCCACAGCTGACTTCTCCCCCTCCGTTCACCCGCTCTGTCTGCTTCCGTGTGCACATCCCACTTTCCTCTTCAGCTTCCTTCCTCAGCAGTCTGCCTTGGGTGGGCTCTTCTCTGTCCCTGACCACTTCATTGGAACGTAGTCTTTGCGTTTCTTTCTCTGCTTCAGTTATCGTGGTGTACTGGATGTGGCTGCCTCTCTGATCTCATATCCTTTCATTGAATTGTGTTGATCTCTTTCCCGACAAGCACATCTGCATCTTATGCTCCTTAATTTTCCTTGGATTTTTAGTCAAAGGCCGTCTTTTTGATGAGACTTTCCTTTGACTCCCATATCCAAGTTCAGTCCCTGTTGCTAGAGTTTTCCTGTGTCCCAGCCTGCCAGTGGTCAGGACAAATTTCTCACCTGCTGGTTCTGCAGCCACTCAGACCCAAATAAACACACACAGGCTAATATTATTTAAAACTGTTCGGCCATTAGCTCAGGCCTACCACTGACTAGCTCTTACCCTTAAACTCAGCCCTTTTCTGTTAATCTATACATTGCCACATGTTCCGTGGCTTTACCTGTGTGCCTGTTACATGCTGCTCCCTGGATGGCAGGCTAACATCTCCTCACTCAGCC
Source organism: Peromyscus californicus insignis (assembly GCF_007827085.1). Taxonomy (NCBI): domain Eukaryota; kingdom Metazoa; phylum Chordata; class Mammalia; order Rodentia; family Cricetidae; genus Peromyscus; species Peromyscus californicus. The sequence continues at coordinate 13,751,005 of NW_026294514.1, read as the reverse complement.
TTCCTGTTCCCTGAATTCTCCTCTCTCTTGTCCCGCCTATAATATACTTCCTTCCTGGCTACTGGCCAATCAGTGTTTTATTTATCAGTCAATCAGAGCAACACATTCACAGCATACAGAGCTATCGATATCCACAGCAACTCCCTTTCCTTTATACTTCTCCTGTGCTCTTACTATATTCAGCATGCTATGTATTTTATCTAGTGTTTCTTTTTACACCTAGAATATGCTCTTCTTTTAAATTTTTTATTACTTACTAGTTACCTAATTACTAGCTACTTGAGGTCAGGGTATGCACATGTCAGGGCATGGGGTCAGAGGACAACTTGCAGGAGCCAATTCTTTCTTTCCATCATGTGGGTTCTGGGGATTAAACTCGGGTCATCAGGCTTGGTGGTGAGCGCCATGACCCACTGAGCCATTGTGCTGGACCTGATAATGCAAGAATTGTGGTTGTTTACTTGTATGTCCCCAAACCTTAAACACAGGGTCTAGCATGTAGTCAGTATTGTATAAATATTTTCTCATTAATAAATTGCTTTCCTGTCTGTGTGGTGGCTCTCCCCTGTGGGCCAGTTAATGCCAGGTCAGTCTGGGTTACAGTAAAACCCTGCCTCAAAAACAAACAAAAAAATAATGTCTTCCAAAGCTGTGTAAGTCAAGGTCACCAGTTAAAATCAAAGCTCACATTAACGAAGAATTCCAATATGGCATAATTAAGGAAGATATTTTGTGTGTGTGTGAATGTGTCATATATACTATGTATGTGCCTTTCCCAAGAAAATAGTTGAACTTTTTGTAGCAAAATGAAAGCTGATACAATAAGCATGCAATGGAGTCAGTTTAGAGACACAACAGAGTTATAACTGCAGTTGGAAATAACTGGGAGTATAGTATTTGACAAAGGGAATGTGTTAATGGTCAGGTAGTCTGTGGAGGTTGGATATATGAGGAACAAAGAGATTGGCCGGGCGGTGGTGGCGCACGCCTTTAATCCCAGCACTCTGGAGGCAGAGCCAGGTGGATCTCTGTGAGTTCGAGGCCAGCCTGGGCTACCAAGCGAGTCCCAGGAAAGGCACAAAGCTACACAGAGAAACCCTGTCTCGAAAAACGAAAAAAAGAAAAAAAGAAAAAGAGATTTAGAGGCCAGGGAAATGAGATTACAGAAAGAAAATAGCCTGAATGCATGGAAGAGTTTGTAACTAAGACTGAGAAGGGTAAAGAAAAGGAAACTCAGGGCCAGATTACTTAGGGTCAAAAATACCAAGCTGTAAAAGGCTGCCATGATGATTGGACCATTCTAGTCCATTGAAGTGGAAATGTCAGGAAACATTGGTAAGTTTGTATGTCTTCAGTTTTGCTATGAAATCACTAGATCCTTCAGCATCCTCATGGCATTTCAGAATAAGGAAGAGATCACATGTGCAGATTTCACTGTGTACTTTCTCTTTGAGATAATACATAAACACGTGGTGTCTTGAAGACTCTTATACTAACAGGTCTTCTGCTGATCATACTATCAGTCAAATACAGAAGGTTAGTGCAGTTCTAGGAACTTCGTATAATGGAGACTGAATGTCGAGCTGTATGAGCTCAGCATTTGCTGTATCACTGAACATCTTTATGGATACATTTTTATGGACTAACTTGCCTTGGCGTGAGCCTGTCAGAGCAGAGTATCTGTCGATGTAGGCAGGCTGATCCCACCACAAAAGCAGCACAGGTTGAAATCACCTGCCCTTTCAGCATCAGTAAAGGAAAGACTCAGCAATGACTTATGCTCACTTTATACCTGATAACGAACTGTTCCATGTTCAACCAAAAGTGAAGATTTCCCCTAATATTAAAGCTATGAGCCATAAAAAATTCAGACTCTCAAGCAATTAGACTGTTAAATTAACATTATTCCTGAATGAAAATGATGACATGACCACTCCTAGGTATGGTTGAGAAGATTTGCAATGTAAATATGAGGGAGAGCACAGCCAGAGACAGCTGGGAGAGTCCAGGCTGAACGGGTCAGCAGACTGAACCAGGCCATGGGGGTGGGGGGTAAAAAGGGCAAGAGGAGAGGGCAGATGAAGAAGAGAGAGGTCCAGGTGCATAGCCAAGAGAAGGACCGAGGGAACATGTAGCCAAAATGGCTGAGTTACATAGGAAAAGAAGCTCGGGGAAGGAATTGGAGCTCAGACCCTGGCTGGAGAGGTTTAGGGTGGGGGTGGTGTGAGAAGTGCTGGGAGAAGCCACAGATACCGAGGGATGCTGGGACAGTTGGCCAGTGTCTGCCTTGACGTGTTAATAGGCACCTCACTTAGCCATTTGTCCTGGGTTTCTTTGAGACCTACCATTCCAGCCTTTTGTTGATGATGGGACAACACAATCTCTTCTGTAACCACTACTAAGCTGAAATGGGGTGTCACTGTCAGGTCCAGGAAGACTGGAATGGTGGTCAGCGGACAGGAAGGGAGAGGGGAGTGCAGGCTGGGGACATCTGTCTGTCTGTCTGTCTGTTTTCTGCTTGCTGCTCAGGTTCTGTGGGACCACCTGGAGCTAGTGGAATGCAGGCTGCTTTGGAGCAGTCTGTGATGCAGGTTCTGCAGGAACAGCCAAGGCTGACCCATTGCAGGCCATTTTGGAGTAGTTTGCAGTCTTCAGTTGACAGGAAATCTGCTGGGACAGATAGAGACTAGGTCCAGAAGGTAAAGCTGGGGAGTCAGGGAAAATTGGTATATTGGGTGCACTTGAAACTTCCAGACCTGTGGTCCCAGTAGTTGGGGGAAGGGAGGAGTCCCAGGACAAGGGGAAGGGGATCTCATCCTGAGGGGTGGGCGGTAGGGGGAAAATGTAGGCTGTTGATTGACGGGAGTACTTACCTGGAGTCCATTTAACCTGAGAGGTGGATCCAAGTCTCATGGCTCCCTGAAGCTTACAAGGATTTTTTAAGTTTATAAAAAGAGGTAAAAGTTTTAGACATATTAGCATTTCCACTGTTTATAACCTGTACTGGAATCCACACTGTAGGAAAAGCCTTTGAGTCATAGTAAAAGTTGGGGAACCCCAAAAAGTGATTCTGGGTTAGAAGCATGAACACTCTTTCCTCTGTCCTGAGGGCTGGATGTATATATTGGACAGAGGTGTTTTCAGAACAATGGAAGCACTTGTAAGTCAATATTTAGAAGACAGCCAAAGGGAATTTAAAGTTTGAGTTTGTGACTGTGATAACAGTCAGCAGCGCTTTACCAGGGCTTCATCCCCAGAGCCACCCTGTTATATATGATACTGCACGTGGGAAGTGCCCTGGCTGGCCGGGCTAGGGTATCCCACGCGTGAGGGAAAGCATGCCCAGCAGATGCAGCGGCAGGCAGTGGTGCATGGACAGTCACTCATACCCCAGGTACTGCATCCACATGGAAATACGTTTGTTATAATAGAAAGATGAAGAGAAAGATAGGAAAAGAGGGAGGCAGAAAGAGAGTGAGCAGGGAGGAGAGAGGTCAAGGGTGCACTGTAGCTGAAGAGTTTCTCTCCAGCTCCCGCCAAGCCCCGGCAGTCCCACAGCCCACTTATAAAATAAACACACAGACTCTTATATTATTTAAACTGTTAGCCTAATGGCTCAGGCTTCTAGCTATCTAGTTCTTACATCTTAAATTAACCCATTTCTATAAATCTATACTTTGCCACATGGCTCATGGCTTACCAGTATCTTACCTGTTGGTACTCATGGTGGTGGTTGGCAGTGTCTCCTGACTCAGCCTTCCTGTTCCCAGAATTCTCTTCTCTGCTTGTCCCACCTATACTTCCTGCCTGGCTACTGGCCAATCAGCATTTTATTTATACAGAGCGATATTCACAGCAGTGCACACCTTGTGGGAATGGAGAGAGACAGACTAGGGGAGGGGCAGTTTTCTTTTTTAAAGAGGACTTTACATCAGGATGCTGGGTGAATCTTCAAGGGGCAGGTTTCCAAGGGGAGGGTCAGAATACTAACACTCCTCCATTTTGATTATTATAAAAAGTGAGTTATGGATAGCAAGTCGGGGAACAAGGGCACTGAATTCTCAAGACTGCTTCCTGCTGACAAGGGGCGAAGTGGGGAGGGGGAAGCCGGGAGTCACGCATGGCCACAGGAGATCTCAGACGTCTGTTCCTTGAGGGAGCCGAGAAGGTGGGTTGCAGCAGTGGTGTTCCAGGACCCTGGGGAGAAATGGCATACCAAATCAGGAGTACAGAAGCCAAGGCATCTGCTGTTTCTCTGGAGGTCAGGTGGAAACAGTGAATCTGCAAAATATGCTCAGAAAAATGGGTGGGGTCAAAAATGGGCTCTGGAGATTATTAGTTTTCATCAGACCAGATTTCTTGATACAGTAGCAGAACTTTACCCAGGAATCTGTAAGACAGCTGGAATGGATTTCTATCATAGCAAAAAACAAAACAAAACAAAAATATAGAAATCTAAGGACTCTTAAGAACTCTTTGTAGTCAGTGCTCTATCAGTTTATCAAAACTGCATTTATCAATATTAAAACTTTGGAGTTATATCTGAAACCAGCCTATCCTGTACCATGAAGTTTGTGAATGAGGCATACCTGTCTGTTTTTTAACAAGAAACTTATTAATGAGCTATCAAGGTGCTTGTAGTCTTGGGATTGGGGCAGTTAAACTGATACCCTAGTCATCAAACATTGTCAGATCTGAGAAGGATAAATTTTAGAAGTGAGACAGATTTCCAGCTACCTAGGCAGCAATCCCAAGTCTCTTCATTGTGGTTGGAGGACTGAAGCCCCAAAGGCAGCACTTGTTCAGCTGATAGACCCAGAAGATCTGACAGATTTTTTTCTCTATGAAGTAGAAATGTGAGGAGGTCATCTTACCTTTCTTGGCAGAGAGGAAAATCGATCCCTGTTGCTCCTCTTATTCACAGTCTGGACAGGATCTCAGCTTCTCGCTGCGTGGCCAGCCTTGCCATAAGCTTCTGGGTGGAGGTTCTTCTGTGGCCATCTATCTTCTTGGAGAAGACACAGGATGCTGTGAGGAGCTGACATGTCTCTATCATAAAAAGCTTTTATATTGAATGCCATATTCTCAGATCTCTAAAGTGTTTGAGGACTGGGGGAACAAAATCTGTTAGATGTATTTAAATTAACTTTGAGAACACACACACACACACATATATATATATATATATATATATATATATATATATATATATATAAAAAAATCTGAATATTCAGGTTTCAGTTAGTTTCAGCTTAATGAAATTGGCTAGGACAAGGAGGCTTACATTTTTATGCCTGAATAGACCTTGAGTAAGGAGGGATTTTTTTTTAAGCTGTTGGCAGTGATATCTGAATCTATCACCATTTTTAAGGCCCTGTAGCTGTAGTTCTGATCCTTGAGTACAGCCAGACTATAATCGTGAATAACTTACATAGAAATAATTATTTCTTAAGGTCATATAATACCTCTTTGGTTCTGCATAAACGAGGTCAAGTGTCTTACCCTATTGCAGAACCATTTTAGTTAATAAATATCAATGGGAATTAGGTAGCCATTTGGTCCCCTATGCCAGGGGTTCTACCTTTAACCCCGCCTTCTAGCCTGTCTTGGAATAGGGGACACAGGACTATACATTCGCCTCCATAACTGCTTCAAGCTGAAATGGGGTGCAGGTGTTCAGGACCCTGGCTAGTCAAAGGTAAGGAAGGAACCCAGGTAATGGAGTATTTATCAGAAGTATATGGGCATCTGACCTAGCTGTAGAGACAGGAAATAATTACGTTTGGCTGGACTGGTCCACATCAGCTTTCAGCAGGTCCTTGTCTCACGGGTTGAAGTCAGTAGCCGGTGCCTGGATGTGTCAGTCAGCCAGATGGAAGCCCACTGGAACAGACACAGAGTAGAGACAAGAGTTGAAATTTATGAATTTGTTTGGAGACTCTTGGCCAATGGTCTTAGTGATTGGGAAAGGGAGACCAAGAGAGAGAAATACCATCCTCAGAAATAGACAGGTGAGGAAACTCGTTTATCTGGAGCTCGGTTGGCCTCTGTGAAGTGGGTCCAATCCTGTGAAGTTTATATGAATTTTTATTTTATAAAAGGATATAAAAGCTTTAGATAAATTAGTATTTCCAGTCAGTACTGAAATCCAAATCATAGAAAAGCAGTTAATGAGTAACCAAGGAAAATTTAAAATTCTGGGCTTGTGACCCAAACAGTATCAGTATTAATGTTAAAATCTGAAATTTTAAAATCTTAATATAACAATATAGAGGGGAAAACCGATCTGAAGCATTCAGATCATCTATTTATATCTTTGTAACTGGTACTTATATCCTGAATCATTTATCAAGAGACCTAGTACCTGGCATTTTAAAAAGATTTAAAATCTCTCAAGCATCGGGAGAAGCCACTCCCACAGGGAACTGAAAGCTCCCACCAGTGAGAGCCCAGGGCAGGTCTCTGGGCCCCACCCACAGAACCCGAGAGTGGACGCAGAGGAATGAATGCCAAGGCCATGGCCGGAGGCTCCAGTCCTCTGACCAGCGTAGATGGCTCAAGTGCTGGGCTCCCCGACAGGAAGCTTGAGCTCTGAAAGGAAGTGGCTTTCTGCTACCTTTAGTCAAGATGGTGAGGTCATATGACCTGTTCCCCTTTGGCCTTAGCAAAGATGGCGTCTGACCATGTGATTGGCATCTGACCCCATGATCATGTGGGGTTTTTTTTTTAGACAAACAGATAAAGAACAGATAAACTGAAGCATTTAAAAGTCAGTCAGAAACAAGTTCATGTGGCCATCTCGTGAGCCCCAGAAGTGCAGCAGCAGGAGAGGGAAGTGTTACGCCCAGATCTCGGGTACTCCCCCCGCCAAAGTCCACCAAGGAGACTGAATCCCATATGTAAAAGCAAAGAGCCTTTATTCTCTTCAAGCTCTGAGCTTGGTCTCTCTGTCTGTCTGATGCAGCAGTGAGAGCAGAGAGCCTTGAGCTCAGGTGGGGTAGAGTTTTATCATAGCAGAGGTTGGGGTGAGGGATTTCCAGGGTTCAGGACCCTGATTGGCTGACCTTTGTCTAGGGGTAGCTGTAAAACAGAAATAGGTGTGCGGGACTCAGGGACATCTTCTGGCCACCTTATCTAATGGTTGGAATGATTGGGGTGTCAGGTACTTCCCTTAGATGCAGGCCTTCCCTGGGTAGGGTCAGCTTATGGCTTTTCCTGGGTCTGGGTGTTGCCTGCCCGTAAGCCTGTCACAGAAGCTGTGTCTGGGCCTCTAAGCCTGTCATGGCAGCTGTGTGGTCAAGCTGTTTGGGGGCCCCTCTACAGGAAGGCGGGCTCCTGGAGCGGGGAGGGGCTTGGCTTCGCACAGCTCACCCCAGGCAGTGCCTGTGGAGGCCTTGACAGCGGCAGGAATACAGTCAAGCGACCAGACGTTTCTGAGGCTAGCCCATCACCCCTTATGCTCTGCAGCCAGTGGGGCAGGGCTCAGGGCTGCATGCCAAGGTCCCACAGGAAGGAACCTGTGACAGGTGGTGATGGGATTGCGTAGCAGAGACTGGAGGAGCATGGTGAGCAGGCAATGAGCGAGGAGCTGGGACAGAGGGTAGGTGGGCTCACTTTCCACAGTGAGGTAAAAGGTCGGGCGGATTGACTCCAGCATCCCAGAGGGTCAGTGAGAACCAATGATAATGGCGAGCTCGCCAGTGGACCGTCATACCACAGGCCGTGGGTTACGGAGTGAGTGGGCACATGCCCTCCAGGTGCCCCCGCATAGGGATGGGGCCGAGGGCTGAAAGACCCAAAGACACGCAGTAGTGCGGGCAACGGAACTTCGGGAGACCGTGGTTCGAGAGAGGGGTGACTCCTCAGTTGTGGGAAATGCGCAGGAGGGCACGAGGAATCTTCCCAACAGGGTGAAGAGTCCCGGGGTCCTCCAGTCGGAAAAATGGTGGGCGGTACAGGGTCCCAGAGTTCCTCAGACTGCCGGCAAGCAGGAGGAAGCAGTAAGAGCCTGCCGAGTCACAGAGTGGCACCAGTGTTAGGACATTGCACCCACCGGGAGGTGCCCCGGCTGGCTGGGCCAGGGTATCCTGTGAGGGAGGGGAAACAGTCACTCAGACCCGGGCACTGCATCCACATGGAAATGAGTTTATTAGTACAGAGATGAAGAGAAAGACAAGGAAAGACGGAGGCAGAAGAAAGCGGGGAGGAAGGGGTCGAGGGTGGGGCGCACACCTCGTGGGAATGGAAACGGGGAGGGGAGGTTTTCTTTTTTCAAGGGGACTTTATGTCAGCACGCTGGGCGGGTCTCAAGGGGGATCATTATGCAGTGCACGGTTTTATTGAAGATGGTCACAGGTTGAGCAGTCACCCCCTCATTGCATCCTCATGCTCTCTGGTGTCACCTTGTGGACCCAGGGAGGAGCAGAGGGAAGAGGGCGGGGCTCTGCTGCTGCCCTTGCAGGGTTTGTTTTGTTTCTACTTTTTTTTTTTTTTCTTGACAGGGTTTCTCTGTGTAGCCCTGGCTGTCCTGGAACTCACTCTGTAGCCCAGGCTGGCCTCGAACTCAGAGATCTGCCTGCCTCTGCCCCTCGAGTGCTGGGATTGCTTTTACTTTTTAAGTGGGTGTTATATTTTCCAAATACACTTGGAGACTCATGCAGTGCTGCTTGCATTGGATGCTGTCTTAGAGTTCTATTGCTGTGAAGAGACACCATGACCACGGCAACTCTTATAAAGGAAAGTGTTTAATTGGGACTGGCTGCAGTTCAGAGGTTCAGTCCATTGTCGTCATGGCGGGAAGCATGGCAGCATGCAGGCAGACATGGGGCTGGAGGGGTAGCTGAGAGTTCTGCATCTGGATCCACAGGCAGCAGGAAGAGACAGTGAGCCAATAGGCCTGGCTTGAGCATCTGAAACCTCAAAGCCCACCCCCAGTGACACACTTCCTCCAATAATGCCACTTCCTGTGAGTCTATGGGGCCATCCTCATTCACTGCACCACAGAGACAATTCTGGGTCTACACTCATTTGCTACTGGACCTGTGATGACAGCCTTTCAATCTCATCTTTATTGTTTACCACGACCCCTGCATTATCTTCAAACTAAAGACATGCCCCGTCTTTTCTTCCGCATAACTTTTATTGTCAAATTACTACTGCTGGATGGACCTTTGCTCTTGGCTCTGATTTGCATTTCTTAACTGTGGCTATTTCGATATTGCCCACACCAGCAGTGGGAAGTCTGTCCAGCTGTCCCTTGATTCCCTTCACAGAAATGTTGTATACATTTTTGGTTCCTATGATGTCAACAGTTAGTCATGGCTCCTACTTGAGGACCCAGGGAAATGCAGAATTTCACTTCAGAAAATGCACCACTTACTTCTCTCCACATCTTGAGGGCAGGGGAAACTTTCAGTTTTCAACCTCAGTTTTTCCTCTGTGGCTGAGGTGAAAGAAGGCACGGCATTTGTTAATCACTTCGGGTTCCCTTTAACTTGGCACTCGGACTTTTCCTCCTCATCCATTTGAGAGTGGTTTAGAAGTTGGCAGGTAGGAAGTAGACAGGTGTGTCTAAAGCACTCTGTGCTAAAGGAGCAATATTTCCTTTGTGGCTCATCTAGTCTGACACTTTTGTAAAGTGTAATAAGAGTGAGTTCCAGGCTGGGTGTAGTGGCGCACACCCTTAATTCCAGCACATAGGAGGCAGAGGCAGGTGGATCCCTGTGAGTTCCAGGATAGCCAGGGCTCTGTAGGGAGACCCTGTCTTTAAAAAAAAAAAAGAATTCCTACGGTAACTAAATAGAAACAACATGCATGCTAGCCAGGTGTGATGCTGTATATGTGTAATCCCAGTGCTTGAGAGACTGAGGCACGAGAATCATGACCTGGAGGCCAGCCTGGGTCACATAGAGACTCAAGGCTATCCTATGCATACTAAGACGCTGTCTCAGAGCCGGGTGGTGGCATATGCCCTTAATCCCAGCACTCAGGAGGCGGAGGCAGGTGAATCTCTGTGAGTTCGAGGCCAACCTGTTCTACAGAGTGAGATCCAGGACAGCCAGGACTACACCGAGAAACTGTCTTGAAAATGAAAACCCCAAACAAAATAAACCATACAAAACCTAAGCTTACTCCTGAGCATACGTGGACCTCACATGTGCAGAGCACAGCATGTTCTGAGCTGTGCCTGTCTCCGCCAAACCCCACTGCTTTTAATTAGCTGTGACAGGTCTGATAGTCACATTAGCCAGAGCCTCTGTCCCCTCTGGTTCTTCTCACATCTGGCAGCACACTCTGGACCATCTCTTCACGGTCCACACTGGGTGGCAGTACACCAGACGATCGTTTTTATGGTTTCTACAGCAGGACTGGAGATGTCTGCGGGTCTAAGATAGGGAGCGCTGGAAACCAAAGCCAGGGTGGGAGTCAAGGGTAATTCAACAATTACAAAGAAGAAACAAATACTTGGTATAAAACAAAGCAATTGGGTTGGGAATTTAGCTCAGTGGTAGAGTGCTTGCCTAGCAAGGGCAAGGCCCTGGGTTCAGTCCTCAGCTCCAAAAAAAAAAAAAAAAAGAAAGAAAAAGAAAACAAAAGAAAAGCAATTATCCTGCAGTGTGTATCCGCACCTTAGAAAAAGACTCATTTGTGGATTTGTTTGTTATCAGTTTTCCAGAAGGAAGGTTTGGTGAGTCAGCATCTAAATCACCGGAGAGCTTGCAAACGAGACTGGCAAAGTTAGCCTTTCCACAAACAAGCAGGCCCAGACTCACATGTTAAAAATGTTCTTCCCCTTTGCAATTCTAGTGCAGAGTTATTGTGAGAATCTCAGTGTGTGCGGTGTGTGTGCGCGCACGTGTGGAGGTCAGAGGACAAGCTGTAGGGTCAGGGCTCTCCTTCCATGTGGGTCCCAAGGATTGAACTCGTGTTGTCAGGCTTGGCGGAGAGCACCTTTACCTGTGGAGTCTCCCGCCTAGTCTATGTTTTGAGAAAATGATGAAATGAAACAATTAACTCAACTGTAATTTTTTCTCTAGTTATATCAGAGGAAGAAAACGAACTAGGGCTCTTTTTAAAGTTCCAAGCAGAACGGGACGCAACTCAAGCTGGCAAAATGATGGATGCCGCCGGCAAGGCACTCTGTTCTTCAGCCAAGCAAAGGTTCACCACAGCTTTTCCTCATCCTTCACTCTGTAGTCATAGCATGCTCCTGACGTGTGTGCCAAGTTCGCAAAGGAAGGTTCTGACCATTCTAATAAGGCATTCAGAGAAATGTGTTTGGGGATATATATTTTATGCCTGGCTTTTAATAATTCATTTGCATTCAAGAGAATTACTTAAAAATTAATGTTCTTGATTGCCTAGTCCCTAAAAATAGCACTTAGTGCTCTACTCTATTTCTCAAATGGTTTACTATAATAGAGTCACAGAATGGCTAATATTTATACATGTTCCTATGTTTTCCATTTCCCTGTTTTCTGTGGTGCTGACGGCCAACCCCAGGCCTCATGCATCCTAGAGGAGGCATGACCGGTGAACCACACCTTCCTCCAGTCATTCACTTTTTTTGACATATACTATCTATGATTAAATTGGAACTTTTCTTTTTAAATTTATTTATTTTTTTAGAAAAGTCACTATGTATCCCAGACTAGCCCTGAACTCATAAATAGTCACCTGCCTCTGCCTTCCCGTGTGCTGGGATTAAAGGTCTGTGCCACCAAACCCAGCCTGATTTTTTTCTTTCTTTTCTTCTTCTTTTTTTTTAAATGTATTTATTACATATACAGTGTTCTGCCTGCATGTATGGCTACAGGCCAGAAGAGGGCGCCAGATCTCATTACAGGTGGTTGGGAGCCACCACGTGGTTGCTGGGAATTGAACTCAGGACCTCTGGAAGAACAGTCAGTGCTCTTAACCTCTGAGCCATCTCTCCAGCCCGATTTTTTTTCTTTCTTTTTTTTTTTTTTTTTTTTTTTTTTTTTTTTTTTTTTTAAGATTTATTTATTTATTATGTACACAGAAGAGGGCGCCATATCTCATTACAGATGGTTGTGAGCCACCATGTGGATGCTGGGAAATGAACTCAGGACCTCTGGAAGAGCAGTCGGTGCTCTTAACCTCTGAGCCATCTCTCCAGCCCCTTTTTTTCTTTCTTAACTACATACTTTCCACTTATTATTTCACAGTGTTTAGCATAACGACATGTGTTACAAAGACTATCACATATATGTATAGTATGTATATATAGCATGTATATACCCTCTAAATAGAGCTCACATCCTTGTATAACAGAAACGAGAAAGTTGACCTCATCAGGTCTGTAGTGTGTCCTCTGGCCCAGGTGGCTTTATTCTGTAGTGCCACATTAGTGCAGAAATCCCCCTTCAAGGAACTGAGCTCTAGTGCCACTGTATCCAAAGCAGCCATAGAGCGGCTGGGTTTGGTTTGTGCTCCTGAAACACCTGTGTTCCTGTCGCCACTCAGCTGTCCAGAACTACTGCATCCTCCGTAGTTCTAGCATTTTTAGCTAATCTTTAAACCCAGCTTCCCCCTAACACTTGACAGCTGAGCACTCTGAATAGATTGTGATTTACGCACTCAGGTCCTTTGCTGTCTCAGAAACTCTCTTCTGGGTGGTAGATGTACCTGCTGGGTTATTTATCTGGATCAGCATCCACAGTGCTACCAGTTATGTTTCCTAAAGTTAGAAGGGGTGGACCTGTAGAAACAGCTCTCCTAGTAACTCAGTTGGCTCTCTAAATCTTCTAGGCATGTCTGTGACCCATCTACATGGTAAACACGTGTTGTAGTGTGTCTAGAATTTTGTTTATGGACGTGCCTTCCTCTGATCTTTACCTCTCTGCTATTAGATTGGCCTTGTGCACTCCCCTGTCTCGTCTTAAGCAAGAAGTAGCGACGTTCAGTCAGAGGGCCGTTTCTGACACCTTGATGACCATTAATCGTATGGAGCGGGCTCGCACGGAGTATAGAGGAGCCTTGCTATGGATGAAGGATGCATCGCAGGAGCTTGACCCAGACACCTTCAAACAAATGGAAAAGTTTAAAAAGGTAAGAGAATGTACGCCTTCCTTTTCTTTAGGTTTATGTCTTTGATGTATGTGGGTGCTTTGTCTGTGTGCGTCTGCACGCTGGAAGAGGGCACTGGCTCCATCATAGATGGTTGTGAGCTGCCATGCGGTTGTCGGGAATTGAACTCAGTACTCTGGAAGAGGAGAACAGCCAATGCTCTTAACCGCTGAGCCATCTCTCCAGCCCCTCCTTTTCTTGACATTAACATAGAGAACTAATACAGAATAATTTAACAATGCTAATAAAATACCAGTCTTTTATTATAAAATCTGAGATGAAAGATGAAAATTATATAGTTAACAAGAAAAAAAGCTGGGCAGTAGTGGCGCACACCTTTAATCCCAGCACTTGGGAGGCAGAGCCAGACGGATCTCTGTGAGTTCGAGGCCAGCCTGGTCTACAGAGTGAGATCCAGGACAGGCTCCAAAGCTACACAGAGAATCCCTGTCTTGAAAAACCAGGAAAAAACAAAAAACAAAAGGTAGGCTCTCACTGTATGCCCAGCTGGGCAGGAATGCACACTCCTCCCTGGCTTCCTGAGAGCCAGGGTCACAGGTGTATACCACTGCACCCAGTTCGAGACTGTTTTTTGAAAAATGTTTTAATATCAATTCTTGGTTGCTTGGATATTTCGGCAAATGTACTTTTTACATGGCATCTCATGTCCACTTTTTTTTTTATCCCTTTCACAAAAGCTCTAATCACATTTTTAAATATTACCTAGATTTTTAGAATTTATGTACAGATAGAAAATTGTTTATTACTAGTGGGAAAATGTATTATTGCTGAAGTAAAATTCACGTGAAATGAATATTCTAAGAAAAAACGGTAGCGTGGTGGTGGTGGGGGTTGTTCTCAGTTGGGCTCCCTCTTCCAGAATGGCTCTGGTTGTATCACGGTGACGTAACCCTAGCCAGCACAACCCGTTGATTACTCTGGGCAGTCCTGTAGAGACAGGTGAAGACTCGTCCTGCAGCCAGAGCGGCCTCTTGTCCTACCCCATTATAACCCTTGACAGTGACCGTTAGGCCCCGAGGGTGGTGGGACAGCATGTGAAAGCACCGATGTCACTGGAGTCTATATTTTCACATGGTCACGTGTACATGAACTTCACTTCAAATAAAAATAACAAAAATGCAGATTCCTGTCTGATCCCTTTCAGAAATCCTGCAGTGGTCTGGTCCCTTCTCCCCACACAGCCCTCTTATACTTGTTTCTTGTGCACCCCCCAAGGCTCTGCTCTACCTGCCCCTTCCTCTGGAACCTTTTCCCTGGTCCTTCACTGCTCACCCCAAGAGTCTTGGTGTTGCTGTCCATCACCTTCCTGTCCAGTTCAAACATCATCCCAGCTTGTCAAGAACCTTCCTGACCATTTAGTAGTCACTCAAGTTCTGTTCTGTTCACTTACTGAGTATGCTTCCAAGTTGAGAGAGTAGCTAGCTTTCCTGCCTGGCCCACAGTCAGGACAAATCTCTCTCACCTGCCAGTCCCACAGCCGCTCAGACCCGACCAAGTAAACACAGAGACGTATATTGGTTACAAACTGTATGGCCGTGGCAGGCTTCTTGCTAACTGTTCTTATAGCTTAAATTAATCCATTTCCATTAATCTATACCATGCCATGTGGCTCGTGGCTTACCGGCATCTTCACATGCTGTTTCTCATCATGGTGGCTGGCAGTGTCTCTCTGACTCAGCCTTCCACTTCCCAGAATTCTCCTCTCTCTTTGTCCCACCTACACTTCCTGCCTGGCCACTGGCCCACCAGTGTTTTATTTATACAGAACGCTATCCACACATGAGAGTCCCTCCTGGAATGAGTTCCCTTCCCTCCTGTCCCTCCCTGTCTGACAATGGTGAGATGAACATTTGTTTGCCCCAGTATCTCAGGTCCCGGAAGTGCTTCATACATTAGATAGCTGGGGAATAGTAGCTGATTTCTATTATCCAGTGACATTTATTAAGGAATAATTATATATAAATACCTCAATGATTTAGAAATATTAATGCTTCCCAACATTGACTATGTCTTCTATTTATCCTTTTTTTTTTTTTTTTTTTTTTGGAGCTGAGGATCGAACCCAGGGCCTTGTGCTTGCTAGGCAAGCGCTCTACCACTGACCTAAATCCCCAACCCCTATCTTTTTAAATTTATTACATTTTACTTATTGTTTGTGAGATGTGTATATACCACTAGAATATGCCCATCTTTAATTTTTATTACCCTTATTTATTTTGTGTGTGTGTGAGCACATGCCACAGCATACATGTGATCAGAGAGAACAACTTCTGGGAGCTGGTTCTCTCCTACTTTGTGGGTCCCAAGGATCAAACTCAGGTCACCAGGCTTGGTGGGAAGTACCTTTGCCCGCTGCACCATCTCCTCAGCCCTTCCATTTTTTGCTTCTATTCTTACTATATACTGTCCATATCCTAAACATTTGGGATATTTACTATCATCTGGGACACTTTTTTTCTCTTTTTCTTTTGGTTTTTTGAGACAGGGTTTCTCTGTGTAGTTTTGGAGCCTGTCCTGGATCTTGTTCTGTAGACCAGGCTGGCCTCGAACTCACAGAGATCAGCCTGGCTCTGTCTCCCGAGTGCTGGGATTAAAGGTGTGTGCCACCACTGCCTGGCTTTTTTTTGGCTATGAGGGTAAGGGCACATGTTCTCTGACCTACACACACACATACACACACACACACACACACACACGTACCCTCCCCACACACATATATAAGAATCTCTTACCATGATCAAAACTAGCTAAAGTCTCCCTCATTAATCATGGGATGATAATGACACAGAGAAAGGAATTATTAAAATTCCATGTGTCTAGAGAAATTTATTTCAGACCCATTAGATTTCCATCTTTGGTATGGGTAATACTGGACTTTTTTTGTGATTGCAGGTACAGATCCAAGTGAGAAATAGCAAAGGTTCTTTTGACAAGTTGAAGATGGACGTCTGTCAGAAAGTGGACTTGCTTGGAGCTAGTCGCTGCAACATGCTATCTCAGTCACTCACGACCTACCAGGTGCGCACTCCGTGGTCAGCACGTTCTTGCAGTAAAGACGGGTGGTGAGATTCCTTTGACAAGTTGTCTCACGGGTGCAAGAAAATCCAGTATCCTTGGTCAGGTTCCTGGGACAGCTGTACCTGACCTGTTGAAGTTCTGACAGAGAACCACAAAGCTATAAGGGAAGAGAGACTTAGGGACTGTCTATCGTGTAGTTTCACACTATTCTCTTTTGGGTCCTAGCAGGGTGAAAGACTTAGGGACTTCTGAGGTCGAAAGGGGATAGCAAGCCAGGCAGTGGAGGTGCAAGTCTTTAGTCCCAGCACTCAGGAGGCAGAGGCAGGCAGACCGATTTCCGAGTTCGAGGCCAGCCTGGTCTACAGAGTGAGTTCCAGGACAGCCAGGGCTACAGAGAGAAACCCTGTCTTAAAAAGGCAAATGAAATAAAAATTTAAAAAAAGAAAAAAAAAAGGGGGGGAAGAAAGGGGGAATGGTGAGGAGGTAAAATTTAAGACTCAAACTCTGGTCACATATACTTTTGTTTGAAGCAGTGATACTGTGGGCACAGCCAGCTGTGGGCTCATGCAGTTGATCTCAGCACTCCAGGGCACAGGCAGGAGAACTGAGAACTCAAGTCTAGACTCTGTCACCAAACTAAACAAAAAAGCAAAAAGAATGCCATGGTCCAAAAAGTTTGAAAACTTTTGTGTCAAGTAATAATAAAGAAGATGAAGCAGGTGGTGGGATTAAAGGCATCTTTAATCCCAGCAGGCAGAGGCAAGTAGATCTCTGAGTTCGAGGCCAACCTGGTCCAAAAAGCGAGTTCTAGGACAGCCAGAGCTGTTATACAGAGAAACTTTGTCTCAAAACAAACAAACAAAACAAAAAACAAAACTAACTAAATAAATAAAAATAAAACGAAGCCAAAGACAATTAAGTAAATGGTAATTTGGGCTTAAAAAATCCAAGTTTGCAAACTAAGGTCATGTATGTATGCCTTTCATTCCGCCAAGCTGCCATCCTACCCAAGTTTAACTTCAAAAGTCTCACCTGTAGTTAGAATTTTCTTTGGGCAGCCAACCAGCTCCCAAATAAAGACAGAGACTTACTATTAATTATGAATGCTCAGCCTTATCTTAGGCTTGTCCCACTAGCTCTTTTAATTTAACCTGCTTCTATTCATGTATGTTTTGCCTCAGGGCTTTTACCTTTCTTTTATTCTGTATGTCCTACTTTTCTGCTTCTTCCATGTCTGTATGTCTGTCTGTCTGTCCCCTTGCATCTCTCTGGCATCTCTTTTCTTTCTTCCCTGGAGCCTAAATTCCTCCTCCTACTTTCTCTTCCTGCCCAGAAGTCCCGCCTATACCTCCTCCCTCACTATTGCCTGTTCAGCTTTTTATTAGACCAGTCAGGTGCCTTAGGCAAGCAAGGTAGTTAAACAAATGCAACACATCTGTACATAGTTAAACAAATACAACACATCTTTACATAGTTAAACAAATGCAACACATCTTTACATAGTTAAACAAATATTCCACAAAATAAATATATGCAATACAACTTTACATAGTTAAACAAGTATTTAATAACATTTCCCCCTTTTTGGTCTAAATACAAAGAAAGGTTTTAGTTTTAACATAATAAGACTATATACATTAAGAACAATTACCAAGTAAGAATTACATTTACAGTATCCAGTCCAACTATATTTGGCAAAATCAGAGAAAATACTCCTTGGTGAGTCCAAAGTTGCGTACCTAAACCACTTTCTATCCTAACCTATATCACTAACTCAAAACCATCTTTTTAGACCTCAAAACATTTTCTTAGATAGACAATTTAACTTTTATGTTTCTCAACCCCCTAAACTTTACATCTCTATGTGAGTTTCTTTTCTGACTCTGGTAACAAGGGAAACTATAACTATCTCATCTTCAACTCCATCAGAGACCAGAGAAGGAGATAATATTATTCGAGTAAACAGGAAGTACAGAACAAGCAAATTTCAAAACTATAGAAATGACAGAGACACCTGGCTGCCTGGACAGTCACCCGAGGTTCCTCTGCAACACTGGGGTATCCATCTTTGACCTACAGGCCTAGTCTCTCTGACATACTTTTCTTTGAAGCAGGAATTTTGAAGGACTGTCCCATACTGTCTTGGCCAAGTTTGGCAGTCTTTTTCCTTTGTTTCCTGCTTATCCAGTTTGTACAATATACTGTCAGCAGTCGAGACAAGGGCAGGTTCTTGCCCAAATGGTAGCTTTGTCACAACGAAAGCAAACTCCATATGGACGCTCTTCGATGCCATCATCTTTTTATAAAGTAAATTGGTGCTGCCAGGAGCAGACATGTCTTACTGTAATGAAAAGCCTTAGGTATTTAACATCTTAAATGCCATATTCTGTAGGTCTCTGAAATGTTTGAAGATCATCTATTTGTCTATTTAAAATATACCTGTTTGACCTTGAAAACATACCTAACATGACTACAAGTTTGATTGTTATAGATGACTAACTGCTAACTTGCATTTCTTAAACAGTTTGTAATAATAGCTTTCAAGGACTAGAACTTTATATTACATTTTTAAATAAGCTGCATAGTACAATATCTTAAGAGTAGATATATATATAGATCTATGATCTATCTATATATATATATAAAACAAAAATAACCTTAAATTTGTATCAGTATACAAAAATCCATACCAATGTAAAATATTTGAGATGAATAGTTGTGTTTTTATCCTATATTCCTATATCCCCACTAAATGATGACAAACATCCATAACCGACTGAATGACCAAAAACCACCCACCCCACCTCTTGGGAATGTGGGTGTTGTATTCTCTAGACTGCTTCCTGTTATCTGGAGGTGATGGCATCCCCAGGGGACCCTGAGAAAATTAAGATAATGGTCAAGTCCTAAGAAAACTGGCCATAACACTAGTTATTCAGTCTCTGTGTAATGAGAAAGTGCAGGTATATCTGAAGTCCTGGCTAGAATAGTCTGTGAGGCTGAACTTCAGCCTTGAAGTAGTTCTGAATACAGAACTCTGAGGAAACTGCAACAGAGGCACTGTGAGAAGCTGCATCACCTGGGCCACTCATTTTCATTGGTGTCTGGTCCCCTTGCTTTGAAAACACAAACTTTCAAAGGTAACATACATATCTGCATTAACACAAGTATAGGCTGTGTGTTGTACACAAGCCAGTAAAAGATGATTTTTTGTTTTCTGTTTGAGCAGGTAAAAGACATGTCAACTTTGTAAGTTTGTTTTATAAATTTGTATAACCCGAATTCTATCCATGCCATATGAAAGGATGACATGTAATGATCAGTAATGAGGACTCTGTAGCCAACAAGATTTATGTCTCACCCACTCTCAGAGCTGTTCCCATATCAAGGGATCAGCATGTGTCACCTGTCTTGTAGTTTTTCTACGTTTATTTTTTTATGTCATGTCTATAGTCAAGATTTTAAGGGGTTCTCCCTCAATCAAATCTGGTCTCTATTGATTTTTGAAGGAATCCACGGGCTTTCATTTCCTGTGGAAACAAAAGCATAACCTCTCCCCCAATGCAATACATTTTCTGACTTCCATTTTAAAGTTAAGACATCCCTCAAGTATCTAGGCTGGTTTAATTCAGCAGTCCCTTTAAGAATCCCATGTCTCTCAGCGGCTGTTGTTCACTCATCAGCATTCAAAAAAATTTTTTTTTGGTTTTTCAAGACAGGGTTTCTCTGTGTAGCTTTAGAGCCTGTCCTGGATCTTGCTCTGTAGACCAGGCTGGCCTCAAACTCAGAGATCCACCTGCCTCTGCCTGCCAAGTGCTGGGATTAAAGGTGTGCACCAGCACTGCCCGGCCTATACCTTTTTTCTTAAGCATCTATGCACACTGTACCCTTTTTAAAGTTTTTTTTTCTTCCCAGTCTGGACCTGTTTTACTATGCACCTGTAGTGTTCTCCAACAGTGTGAGCCAAACCTTAAACCACTAGGCAGCAGCTAGGCCCTCTGTAACATGGCTCCACCAACTCCTAGGGTCCGTGAGAAGGGAGCCTTAAGCAGGTGAGCCTGGCTGAGAGCTCTTTAACTGGGAGCTGCATTTAAGCACCTCTGCTCTACGAAGTTGGCACCTGCACAGTGGCAGGCGTGTTGACTTAGCTCACTGTTTCTACTTAGTGTGCCAGCTGCTCAAGCGCTCTGCTGCATGGCAGTGCCTCTTAAAGGAACCATATCCAGTTTTTGTATTTTTTCTTCAGCTTTCTCAGGCCCTAGGTGGCAATTTGAGCCCCACGTTGGGCGCCATTTGTAGTTGGAATTTTCTTTGGGCTGCCAACAAGCTCTCAAATACAGATTTATTATTAATTGTCAATGCTCGGCCTTAGCTTAGGTTTGTCCCACTAGTTCTTTTAACTTAATTTAACCTGCTTCTATTCATGTATGTTTTGCCTCAGGGCTTTTACATTTCTTTCATTCTGTATGTCCTACTTTCCTGCTTCCTCCATATCTGTCTGTCTGTCTGGCCCCTGGGATCTCTCTGGCATCTTTTTCTTCCCCTGGCCTAAATTCCTCCTCCTACTTACTCTTCCTGCCCAGAAGTCCTGCCTGTACCTCCTCCCTTGCTATTGGCTGTTCGGCTTTTTATTAGACCAATTGGGTGCCTTAAATAGGCAAGATAAAACAACAACACCCCTTTACTTAAACAAATGCACCACATCTTTACATAGTTAAACAAATATTCTGCAACACTCACCTGCACAGATGTTGCCCTCATGTCACATGAATAATCTACAATGAATGCTGTTTACACAGTAGTAAGTGCTGACTTTAATGTGTATTTCAAAATAGCATGTAGGAAACTGTATTTGAATGAGGAAAGAATCAGTGAAAGGAGGTGGTTATTCATTGCTGTTTTAAAGCAGTATTCCTAATTCAGTTTAGTGCTATGGAGTCCAGACTCAAAAAAAGATGTCCTTGACAACGAGAGCAATGGCAATCTGTAATTTAACAGCTACTAGCCTGGTACTCCTCCATTCAGCCTTGTCTTGCAACAGGAATCTTGAAGCAACAAGGAAGATTACAAATTACCTGAGTTAGCTCAATAACACATGAAAGGTCAAGTCTTTCTTGAGCCCTTAATGAAAGGCAAAATTTAATAATATTTCCTGTAATAAAATGATACTTATGGGGTGGTAGTGGCACACACCTTTAATCCCAACACTCAGGAAGCAGAGGCAGGTGAATCTCTGTGAGTTCTAGACCAGCCTGGTCTATAGAGCAAGTTCCAGGATTACACAGAGAAACCCTGTCTCATAAAAACAAAAAACAAACAAAACAAAACAAAAAACCAGGAAGAGAAAGAAGGGGAAGAAGGGGAAGAGGGGGAAAAGGGAGAAAGGGGAGGAGGGGGAAGGGGGAGGGGGGAGGGGGAAAGGGGGAAGGGGGAAGGGGGAGGGGAAGAGGGGGAAGGGGAAAGGAAGGAAGAAAGAGGAAAAAAAAAGGAAAGGCACACACCTTTAATCCGAGCACTCAGGATTCAGAGGTGAATTTCTGTGAGTTTGTGGACATCCTGGTCTACATACCAAGTTCCAGGCCAGCCAAGGCTACACAGTAAGAATGTCTCACGAAGCAAAACAAAACACAAAAAAGGCTTCTATGGGCCAATGAGATGGCTCAGCAAGTGAAGATGTTTGCTGTCAAGCCTGATGACCTGAATTTGATCCCTGGGACCCACATGGTGGAAGGAGAGGACCAGCTCCCACAAGGTGTTCTCTGACCTCTTTAGGCACACCATGCCTAAATATATATATAAATATGCTATACACATAAATGCTTATATATGTTAACATTAAAGATCACACATACAGAGATTGGTGTTTTTACGCCTTTGGTGTTTCTGTTTTGGATTCCTAGGCTTTTAGAACCATTGGTTTTCTTTCTCTTATTAATGAAGAATTGTGATCTACAGTTCTTTCTGTTCCCTATACCTGGGACAGTTGGATCAGTTCCTGTCGGTTACTGAGTACCACAGCAGTAAGGAAACAGATCTTAGGGCAGAACTGTAGTGTTGCCTTTCCTTTTTCCACAGAGAACATTGCTTGGGTTCTGGAAGAAAACAGCTCAAATGATGTCTCAAATCCAGGAGGCCTGTGCTGGCTTTCATCCGTATGACTTCATAGCTCTCAAGGTATGTCTTCAGGTTCTCTTCTTTAGCTGTATCACACTTCATTAAGTGATAACATTGAAACTTTCTTTGGCTCAGGTTAGTTTTAAACCCATGAAACCTTGGGAAACATTTACCCCCACTGCTCTCTAGGTGATCCGTACTCTCTAGGTTCCAAAGCCAGCAGTAGGACTGAAATACACAGGAACCTTGCAGGCTGAGGTACTAGTATGATAGAAGAGGGAAGAAGAGAGGATGCAGAAGAGACACATAGCTGGAGGCAGTGGCTCAGGATTAAGAGCTGAGCTCTTAAGTCAGGTGGCGGTGGCACACATTTAATCCTAGCACTCGGGAGGCAGAGCCAGGTGGATCTCTGTGAGTTCGAGGCCAACCTGGTCTACAGAGCGAGATCCAGGACAGGCACCAAAACTACATGGAGAAACCCTGTCTCAAAAAACCAACCAACCAACCAACCAACATATAAATGCTTCAGTGAATAATGTCAAAATTATATGCCTAATTTCTCCTCAGAATTGAAGAACATCTTTAGTTATGTATTGAGGATTACAGTACAGGCTGACAGGGCAGTGTGTTTTCTTTGGACCTATCACAAGTTGCTGACCTTTCCCCAAGGCTAACCTTTCCACAGGCAGCCAGGATGAAGAACTGCGTGCAAGAGGCTCAGTGTAAATCACACCCACCCACATTCCCACAGCTCTCACTCTCTATTCAGAACTACTTCTATTTTATATTGTCTAAAGTTTTCACTCTCTCTTTGTAAAAAGAAATAGATTTTTTCAATCTCCTGAACATTAAATGTCATATCCTTAGCGACTACAGGACACGCCAGGCAATCTCACTGCAGACTACAGTGAAGAAGCAGCAGACGGCAGCCCTCTCACTGCCGACCGCAATAAGTAAGTAGGGGAAAGCTGCCTCTGCTGCTGGGGAGTCCCTGCATGCATCTCCTCTCTGGCTCACAGAGTGCTGACTCTATGTCACTTTTCCAAACAACACAAGCAGTTGCTGTATTCTCCTGCAGTCAACATGGTAGGCACAGGAGATAACAGTACCAGTCAACTGTGGTGACAACTCCAGGCTTCCGTCATGAGGAAGAATGTGCATTGTGTTAAGAACTGAGTACTGTAGGGAAGTGTAGGCGAATATTCCTTTCCCACCTGCCAGATCCCAATAACCACTCTGACTTATGTTAATTACAACTGCTCGGCCATAGCTCAGGCTTATTACTAACTAGCTCTTACAACTTAAATTAACCCATTTCTATTCATCTGTGTATTGCCATGTGGCTCATGGCTTTACATGTCCCCCAGCACGTCTCGCTATCTGAGTTTCCTGGCCACTCCTCTGACCCTGCCCTTCCTCTTCCCAGCATTCTCCTAGTCTGGCTGAAGAGCTCAATCTCTTCCTGCCCACCTCATCAGCCAACCATCTTTTTATTAGTCAATGAGTCATACGAATTCACGGTGTAGAAAAAGATTGTTCCACAGCCGGGAAGCCTGGAAGGGACAGCAGGGGCGCAGGCAGGTCCAGGACCAGTAGCTGTTAGAAATCGATCTCCAAATAACACAGCCAAGACTAGGAGCTAAGGGCCTTGCTCCTGCCCACTTCCCTGTGCTCTGCCCAGGCTTAGCTGCAGCGGCACTCCTGACAGCACCAAACTCTGTCGGGAGTGACAGGTACTGCTGAGTGGATGGTGATCCCAACAATAGTATTTCTCTATGGGAAATCCAAACTAAATGTTTGCATGTATAAAATGTATAAACAAGATTTACCGTTGTTCTATGCTGACATTTAAAATCATGAATGCAATCAGGAAGCAGAGACAGGCAGGTCTCTGTGAGTTGGAGACCAGCATGGTTTATAGAGCGAGATCCAGGTCAAACAGAGCTACATAGTGAGAGCCTGTCTCAAAAAACCCAAAAAAACAAAAAACAAGAAGTCATGACTAAATAGTTTTTCATTGTCACAGGGAAGCTTTATTGAAAATGTCATGTATCTTCAATAGTATAAAAGCTATTCTTTTGAGTTACCGAGCAGATTTACAAACACTTTCATCCAAGTCGTTCTAAAAATATCATATACATATACTATCATCAGAAACTTCATTGCAAATCCTAAATTACTTACTCTGAAAGGTTTTTTGTTTTTTGTGACAAGGTTTTTCTGTTCCAGTCCTGGCTGTCCTGGAACTCACTCTGTAGATTATGTTGTCCTTGAACTCACCGAGATCCGCCTGCCTCTGATTCCTGAATGCTGGGATTAAAGACATGCACCACCACTGCCTGGCTAGGTATTTTTAGTATTTTTTTTTAAATTGACACTGTATTGGTCTTTGCGTGTCTTTAAAGACATATTAACAGCCTTCAATACTGGCAACTGTGAAGCCATGCCCAGGAATAGCAGCTCAATCTCTCTTCGGTTTCTATGCCCGTTCATGTGACATGGGTGTACTAACTCAGCATAGCATATTAGATACATACTGGAAATGACCATTGACTAGGGATGTCAGAGGCTAGCTTGTCTTATTCTCTTTGGCAAATATCACTTTATTATACAAAGTAGAATGTCACATTTTGTGTGGGGTATTTGTCTCCTCTTGGTTTAGTTCCTACAAGTTAAGTAAAGGCCACCCCAGCCCCTAGTGCATAAAAATGAAACACCACAGCCTGTAGCCAGAGGCTCTGAGATGCACAGGGTGAGGGCCCTTACCCAAAGTATTTGTACAAGCATGCCAGTTTTCAGACTTTTAAAAAGGAATTTTGGTATATTTGCATATACATATCTTAGGGATGGGATCCAGGTCTAAACTGAAATTCATTTATGCTTTCTTGAATCTTCTTTTAATTGATTAGGATAATTTTAATTCAAAAAATAAGCTCCGAAGTCTGTGGGCAATACTCTAAAACACAGTAAAAAAAGAGCAAGTAACAGTGGTTTCTTCAGTGAGAGCAAAGACTCCAGAAATTTCTACATAATTCTACCCATGTCCTCCCCTCTTTTAGAAGATCATACTGAAAGGAAGACATGGGTGCAGAGGAAAGGAACTGGTGTGTGTTCTATGTGTCTTGTGCTTGTGACCTGAGAGGGCGTCAGTCTCCTTTAAATAGTGTGTCCAGAAAACAAGCCTCATGATAAACAAGTTTTCTATTTAGCCTATCATCTTGCTGTTCAAAAGGCTGTGGACCGCCGGGCGGTGGTGGCGCACGCCTTTAATCCCAGCACTCGGGAGGCAGAGCCAGGTGGATCTCTGTGAGTTCGAGGCCAGCCTGGGCTACCAAGTGAGTTCCAGGAAAGGCGCAAAGCTACACAGAGAAACCCTGTCTCGAAAAACCAAAAAAAAAAAAAAGGCTGTGGACATTCCAGAGTTCAGATTTCCAAATTAGGAATATTCAACCTTGTATCAGCCCAGTGCCTATGATCCAGATATAGACTCTGAATTACTATTTACTGAGACGGGGTGGAAAGAGCGAGCAGGGAGCAGGGCGGTGGTGGCGCACACTTTTAATCCCAGCACAGGCAGGTGCATCTCTGAGTTCGAGGCCAGTCTGGTCTACCAGGTGAGTTCCAGGACAGCCAGGGCTACACAGTGAAACCCTGTCTGGAAAAACCAAGGGGTTGGGGGAGTGGAGAGGAGACAAAAAAAAAAAAAAAAAGAAAAAAAAATAAGGGTTTTTACAGCCTGTGCAGATCTACAGAAATAAGACACACTTTGTTACAGACTTGATCTACCAGACAAGTGTATTATGTACCTCTTGAATTAAAATTTTAATTATATGAAACTGGGGGCTATGAACCTCAAATGTATTTTAACCAAAATCTGTTTTTACTTTAGAGTAGCGTCAGAAGAGGATGAGAGATTTGAGAGAGAACCAGGTAAGACGGTAGATGCACCAAACTGAAATGGCCACGTTTTAATGGAGAATAGTCTGTCACACTCTTTTAAAAGATGGTTTTAAAAGACTGGTTTAAACTGCATTTGAAATGTTGTCACTTTGTAACTCTATCCTGTCCACTTCTCAAGCCAACCGATTGCTTTAAGCCACGTATAATTGGGACTTTTATTAAAAAGTACATTCAGTTACCAGTCCCAGACTTAATGGAAGAATTGGATCCATTTACATTTTTAAATCATTGCTAGGTGTGATCTTGCTACACGTCCCAATCCTCCCCATCCCCTTTGGAGACAGGGTTTCTCTGTGTGACCCTGACTGGCCTGGGACTCGCTGTGTAGACCAGGCCGATCTCTGCCCGAGTGCTGGCATTAAAGGTGTGCACCGGCATGACGTCCCTTGCTGCTGCTGCCACTTTAATACGGGCTTCCTAGTTTCTCCTCATCTTACAGTTTTCCTGTGGCTGATTTTCCTTCAGTGTGCCTTGAGTCCTTTCTATTTCTGGTGTGTCAACTACAGTCTTCTGCTTTGCGGATTACCTTAAGACTTACCAATAAAATCTTGTGTTTATACGATGCAATACTGTAATAGTAACAACTGAACACTGGTCACAGAGACTGAAATGTGAACACACTAGCTTCCAAAAACAGAAGCTGGAGAGCGGGCTCAGCGGCTGAAGAGCACTGACTGCTCTTGCAGAGGACCTGGGTTTGGTTTCCAGCACCCACATGGCAGCTCTCAACGCGATGTAGCTCCCACTCCAGGATGCCATCCATTGTCACTGGCCTGTAATCAGGCACCACAGTATTCCCCCTTACTGTGCGTATCATCGGAGGCGCCAGCCCCAGGCTCTTATGCAGTAAGTTGACATCTACTTTCCTTATGGACAGATGCCTTCTGTATTATGATGGCTGTCATTTGGTGAAAAATGGGGTAGGTAGTCCTGTAGTGACCAACATTGAAATACCAGGTCATAGTTGGGTCCGACAGCCTAAGACCAGCAGTGGGAAGGACAGGGTTAGGACCAAAATGGACTCTCTGCTGCTGCTGGTGAACTCACGGTCCAAAACTACTGTGAATAGCTTGTTAATGCCAGACAGACTGTAAGTCTAATCAACATGAGCCCAGGGTCTCCCTGACACTAGGGCAGGCCCTGAGGCTTGTCCTCAGCACTGGCCTAGGGACAGGGATCATTAGGACTGCCCCAATGTTGGGTGATTATCAGCCAGCAATCACATTTCAAACAGTCTTGCCTCATGCCTACCAAATTTGGGAACGTTGGTAGTAGTCACTTGGCCCAAATGATACTAAGCTAGGTTCTGCCACAGAGACCAGTGCAAGTTTGAGCCTGTTCACCAAGCACGGGTGTAGTGCTCACAGAGATGCAGCCCACCGGAGTGGGGTCTTCACCTGATGCCACTGCAGATCGGATGGCTCTCTCTTGAGAGCTGACCTAAGGATAGAGTCCTCAGGTCTTCCTACTGCTGGGTTTCACCCAGGGGGCCCTATAGTGAGCTCTAAGGTGAAGTCCTGGGATT
The DNA here is from genome assembly GCF_007827085.1 of Peromyscus californicus insignis. Lineage (NCBI taxonomy): Eukaryota > Metazoa > Chordata > Mammalia > Rodentia > Cricetidae > Peromyscus > Peromyscus californicus. Next base: position 13,723,278 of record NW_026294514.1, on the reverse strand, counting down.
ACTTCCCTGCTCTGAGCCACAGTGTTTACGTCTGGATGGGGAGGGCTGATGGATAGTTACTTGGCAGTCTGGCTAAAGGCTAGAACAATGGTTCTCAATCTGTGGAATGCAACCCCTTTGGGACTTGAATCACACTTTCACAGGGGTTGCCTAAGACCATTGGAAAGCATGGGTATTTACATTATGATTCATAACAGTAGCAAAATTACAGTTAGGAAGTAGCAACAAAATATTTTATGTTTGGGGGTTACCACAACATGAAGAACTGTATTAAAGGGTCGCAACCTGAGGAAGGTTGAGAACCACGGGGCTAGAGCATCAGTTGGTGGTGCTAGTGGCAGGGACCATGGGACCATCTGTCTGTCACTGGGTTTCACCTAGTGAACCTAGTACCAGATTTCAAGCTAAGGCTTGCACTTAATTTAGACCCTTCTCCTAAAGGGCAGGTTATCTGCACCCCCCTCTTCCTGTGAGCTTCTTGGAGTTGGGGAGGGTTGAAGCAAGAAATGCTTCCTGTCGTCTTCAATCTATTCTTACTGTTGTTACCATTCTTTTTTTTTTTTTGTTTTTGTTTTTGTTTTTGTTTTTTCGAGACAGGGTTTCTCTGTGTAGCTTTGCGCCTTTCCAGGAACTCACTTGGTAGTCCAGGCTGGCCTCGAACTCACAGAGATCCGCCTGGCTCTGCCTCCCGAGTGCTGGGATTAAAGGCGTGCGCCACCACCGCCCGGCCTGTTGTTACCATTCTACAACCAGGCACTGCCGTTGAGTCCTGGCTCGCCCTTGGAAAGATAGTGAGTGCAAGCCAAGCTCCAAGCTGGCATCTGTGGAAGAGCCCATTCCCCATCCCATCTGCTCGGTCTCTGGGGCTTAGCCACCAGCTTGCTGCTCCTCTCCTTCTCTTACGTATCTTATCACGGATTCCTTTAGTTCGCTGAATAGCTAAGTGACTGGAAGTTTGAGTATTAAATGTGACCTTTAGTCAGTGTCGCACAGAACTTCTAGTTTTTTGCCTTCTTGCTAGTACATGCCCCATGAGCATTTGCTGAAAACTGGATTTTGTAAGCGTGTTTTAGTAACTCGGGGTGTTAGTCTCCCACTTATTATTTGCTTGTTTTTTAGTAAGATGAGGTATGATTTTAATGGGGTCTGTTCATCATCTTCCCCTCTCCTCAGCTCAGGGTCAGATGCCTGTGGCAGCAACTTTGTCCGTTTTGAAATCTTCCCCTGACCACACTTGGCTAGTCCGCTCTACTGACTTCAGGAATGTTACAGTACAAATTTGCACACACCAAGCAGTCAAACTTGGACTCTATATATATAGAGTCCCCAAAGTCAGTTGTTCTGACCCCAGCCAGCTTCCCTCCTGGTTCTTCCAGGCAAAGTAGCTGGCCATGGTTTAGCCTATATGTCCAGCAAGATTATCTTTTTCCTGGGTCTCTTAGCATAGCTCCACTATCTCTGAGAATATTCTTCGGCTTGAATTCTCTGCAGTTGTTTGAGCATGGAGTTTCTTTGGGAAGGTTAGGAATCCTCTCTTCTTTGTTGGATGGTTGAGCTGGAGCATGGGCAGTAGTGGTGTGCTTCTGAGTGGCTTTTGAAGCTGAGTGCTTGTGAGGAGGGGTAGCTAGACCTTAGGTGCTCTTGGCCTGAAACCACCATTTCCTCTGCAGGGCCAAGGACCATGTCAGTGGTGAGGGACAGGAGCTCAGCTCTATCGTCACCTCCAGCTCCATGAAGAGACACCCCTAAATGTTTTAGGGACCCCCAACTCAGGGAAACCCAAGGTTTATGGCTTCAGAAAAGAATTCCAGAGCTAGCTAGTATGAAGCAGAATTGGAGTCTTATTAAAAATATTAGGAGAGACAGCTCAGAGGTTAAGAGGTCCTGAGTTCAATTCCCAGGACCCATATAGCAGCTCACAACATCTGTAACTGTAGTTTCATGAATTCTAATGCCCCCTTCTAGTATACAGATGTACATGCAGACAAAAGCACTCATATACACAAATAAGTAAATCTTTAAATATTAATAGTGGAGATGAAGAGATGGTTCAGTGGTTAAGAGCATTGGCTGCTCTTCCAGAGGACCCAGGTTCGATTCCCAACACCCACTTGGTGGCTCACAACCATCTATAACTCCAGTTCCAGGGGATCTGACAATTCTTTTGACCTCCATGGACACCAAGCATGCTCACTGGTACATGTACATACATGTAGGCAAAACACTCATACACATAAAATAATAATTAAAAACTGAGACAGGGGTTGGGCAGATGGCTCAGTCAATATAATTACACAAGGAGGAGGACCTGAGTTTGGATCTTCAGCACCCATGCGGGGAATCGGAATGGCTCAGCCGGTGATGGCACCTGCCGCCAAACATGATGCCCGGAGTTCACTGCCCAGGAACCACAAGGTGGAGGAAGGGAACCCCTGGGAAAAGACCACAGACGGAATCCAATTATAATTAAAAGATCTATTCATTAGCTGCTAGCAGGATGACAATCTCTGAGCCGAATTTGAGATTGCCATCAAGCAGTATGGGAAAGGATTTTTAAAGGGGAAAATCACAGGAAGACCTTCCATATCTATGCAAGCAAATAAAAACTCTTCTGGCTGCCAAGTTAAGCAATTAAGGCAACTCAAAACAAGTCTTTGGGGTATCTATGTAAGCAAGTTACAGATGCAAGAAAAGCAGCCATATCCTAACGAGTAGATAATCACAGCTGTACATTTTTGTGTGGGGTCATTGAGTCAGGGTTACTGGGCACTGGAGTCAGTGACAAAGGGTTGGTGGGTACCAAGATGGAGGTCTAGCATAAAATGGTGCTTCTTTAGCCATAACAGAACCTACTCCTTGAAAGTGACCTAAGATCTTCACACACATGCGACCGTACACGCACATAGAAACACTGATAAAAAAATACACTCAGTTAAAAATTCTGGCCAGGTGAGGGTGGCACATGCCTTTAACCCCATCCCTGGGAGGCAGAGGCAGGTGATTTCTGAGTTGTAGTTTATGAAAAGTCATATTTTACAAAGATTTTAAGCATGCATGCAATAGTGAGATGCTCAGGGAAAAAACAAGACCCAAGCATGGGCTTCTCAAGGGAGAGTTGCAATTAACTGCGTTAGCATTAGCTCGATGAAGTTACATGTCAAAAAGTTAAGAAACCTTTCTCAGCTAGGTGGTGGTGGCATATGTCTTTAATCCCAGCACTTGGGATTTTTAAAAAAAAAAAAAAAGACAAAGGAAAGAAAAGAAACTCTGACAAGTGAGAGTATATGGAGCCTACGCAGATGCCCTGACAGAATTAGACATTGTAAGGCAAAACCTGCAGCCGATAGGGTCACACAGGCTTTCTGGGCGTCAGCTGAGATGGAGAAAGAACTTACGGGAAAGTTCCTTGTGCCGACCTCTGCTGCTTGCTGGCGAGGGCCTTCAACCGAACTCCGGTGAGCAGTTCCTGCTCCTCTCACGTCTCCTTAATCCTGTCCTCCGATCCACCACTCAGTGTCTATCCGAAGAGGTCTGGGGGTGATGGGAGCCTCGGCTCTTGACTGTAGTTATGGAATTTAGCCTCAGGTAAAAGGACAGATTGTGAAATGGTGGTGGGGGTCGGGGGAGCCCCTCAAGTGAGACTGGGTATTCCAGGCTAGAATGGTTATGGTGGGTGAGGGCTGTTCCCAGTATAAATACCACAGGTTCTCCAGTTCTTCCTGAATTCTGGAGCTTTTAAGTACATGTTTTTTGGGGTTATTTCATATCCTGAATAGTCCCGGGACTTTTACTAATTATACTGGAGTGAAGGCCCTGTGAAGGTCACCACAACCTCTCCTTCATTCTTGGTATTTATCACATGGATTATGAAATATTACCATAGTGTTTCTGGAAGTTTTTTCTTTCCGCTAAAATTGTTTCACTGAAGGTTTTAAAACTTATCAGTAAAAGAACTTATCTTCTAGCTTGAACATTGTTTTACTACACTGTGATCAAAGCACGTTGTTTATCGCCTCTACTTCATGAGCATGCTGCGTCTATGTGCACGAGTCAGTTCCCATGGGTTTCCAGCACTCGTCGGCGTCAGAGCATCACCTCACTCCGTGTTCCTTACTCCTGCACAGGCTTGTGTCCGTCTGTGTTCTTAGCTTACGTGTTCATGGGCATTCACAACTGACTTGACCATTTTGATCTCAATCCTGTCTTGTTAGAAATAACTGAAGACTTCTAATCAATATAGTTGTTCTAAAATCATGTTAAAGCCATAAAGGAAAACCGAATCAGTTCTCCTATGTCCTGCTCTCATTTCCTCAAAAGGAAGTAAGCCCTTGCTCTTTTTGTTCTCAACCAGCAGCTGCAAGAACTCTGCCGAGAGACTCGCTGGAAGGAGACGATTTTGAAAAGGAATTCTCATTTCTGAACAGCCTCCTAAGCCCCACGCCTTCAAGTGCTGGTGAATTTACACAGGAGTGCCAGACGGCCTGCAGGAGCCCCAGCGCTGGCCTCACCTCCCTCACCTCCCAGGAGCCTCCAGTGGGGTCCGGGCCTCTCTCCTACCCCTCCCAGTTCCTTCCCTCACAGCTCTTTGACCTTGGCCTTCATGCTGGAGCGTTCAACAGTAAGTGATGATGAGACATTTGGACATGGGCTTTGTGTCTGCTAAGCCAAACTACTGTGGTTACTGAAGCTAGAATCAAGGGAAATAGATTTTAACTTCACCACTCTAGGTAAAATCTGCAGTCCTACCAATCAACAGGAAAAATATCAACTCTAAATCACACTACAGCTGTCAGCAAGTCTGAAACAAGGGCTGTCTCCTCGCATCCTCCACCAAACCCATGTGTTCCACACTGACGGCCCAGTGTCCGGTTTACAACACTGATCTACTAAACCACTCCTGGGCCAGGGGATGCCAGCACCACCCCAAGCAAAATTTAGTGTGTTTTTTCCTGCAGGGTTCAGAATTAGAGAGGTGGGGGAGGGAGGGATGGAGAGAGGAAGAGAGGAAGAGGAAGGGGCAGCAGGAGTGGCAGACACTGGAGAGAGCTGGGGTGTGGGGCAGAGGGCTGTCCTAGAGAAGGAGTCACCAGCAACCCCACGGTGGCCCTGTATCAGGGCTGCACCTTGGGAGTAATTTTGCTCCTCGTCTGTGCTGGTCTCAAACTGAGCCCGTCCAGTCTCCACTCCACTCGGAACTCACTTGGTTGTCTGTGCTGCTGCAAGAGAGTCCAACAGGTCTCGGGCCTCTCAGCTCCTCCTCCACACTCCTCTAGTCACTTCCCAGACTCGGGTCAGCATGCCGCTTCCATTTGTATAAAAGCACAGCAGCATGAGCTGTAGGATAAAAACCCGTCTGCATCTGCTCTCTTACCTCCAGACTCACTTCAAAGTACCATTGTCAACCACCGAGTTAAGTACTTCCAGATCCCCAGGGCACCATCTTCTTCGGATTTTTGAGACCGCATTTCTCTGGGTAGCCCTGCTCTCCTGGAACTTGCTCTGTAGACAGGCGGGCCTCCGCCTCAGGAGTGCTGGGATTAAAGGGGTGCGGCAGCACCGGCCACTATTGCCTCTTTAGCCCCGTTCAGCCTTCACGTGAGTTCAGACAGGAGTCTGAGCTGTGGACTTCTAATCCAATCCTTGAACTTTCTGAGGCACATGGAAGTGGGGCCCACATTTTCTGGGACTCCAGTGGTTGTTTCCTGTTTCCACAGCTGTAGTGGTAGTACAGCCTCCCTTATAGCCCCGGATCTCATCTCTTAAACTCCCATGACCCCCTGCAGCAGTCATGTTTTGTGCTTTACAGTAAATCCTTGCTCTTCATACTTATCGAAAGGCAAACCAAAGGCATGTGTGAAGTGATTAATCATTAGAGATTTGTTGACTATCCTAAAAGTAAGAATAGGCATGATTAGCCCACCACGCCTAGCACAGTAAACCAGCAATCCTTAATAACAACTAAGGAAAGGAAGCAAAATCAGTAATCCAACAAACCAGGAAAAAAAAGTGTACAAGTTTGCAAACCTCTCTCAATGTCTGTAAACACTCTTCACTCCCCATCAAAAGGCAGAGACTAAGGAGATGGCGCTCATCAGGTGCTTACCTCTGGCAGACAGGAGGATCCAGCTTTTGACTCTTTCTTGTTTCTCTGTCTTTCCTCCCTCCAAAGGCTGGGTCTCCCAAGAGGGATCAGAACACTCAGATAACCTGCCAGTGCCTTCACAGAGTCCAAAGAAATTAAAATGTAAGTCACTTCTTTTCACTGTATTAATACTCAGTGAGATTCAGGAGAATTTAGAAAAGGACCACTTTGCCTCATAGTGTGAAGGAAAAAACCAGGCATCATCTGTGGTAGCGTGTGCTCCATCACTGGGCAAACCCAGCTCAGAAGATGCCTTGGACTGCATGATGCCTGTAGACAGGAATGTCTAGGCACCTAGGATACAACCTCCGATCCGTGGGATTGCAGGTGTGTACGGATCTCACTGCTTCAGATACTCCGTGCCCCTGGAACGACAGACAGGCTTTGGGTTTCGGTGACAGGGCACTTCATGTAGCAGGACGGACCTCAGAGGTCATTCATCCTACAGCGAGTACCACAGCATTTGCTGCATAAGGATAGCCAGTGTCCTGCCTAACACAGGGTAGCACATTGGTTCACACTGCTCTAAACAGACTTCTCTTCCCATTCATAATCTATTATAGATCTGAATTCATATTTTTCTGTGGTTTATAATTATCACTATACTTAATCATTTTGTGCTCAAATTTCTCAAGTGTTTGCCTATGGAAGGTCTTTTGGGCAGACGTCCAAGTTCTTATTATACCAATACTTCAAAATTTTTCAATAAATCAGCATTATGAAAAACTAAAAATTAAAGTATCCCCATGTATTTTTTGATTAGGTTTTTCAGATGTTGTCATATTTGGCAACCATAATTCCTGCAAGCCATACCTCACTCTGTATTCTGTGTGTTCTGAACTGAAGTCATTTAAATGGCAGACAGCGATTTCGCTGTGTAGCCAGGCTGGCCTTGAACTCTTGATTTTCCAGTCTCAACCTCCCGAGAACTAGGATTACAGGTAAAGGCCACCACATCTCAATCATTAGTAATTTTTACATAATGTTTATTATTGTGGTTGTTGTTGAATTGTAATTTTCCTCCTTTCTCCCCCATCTCTCTCTCTCTGGTGCTGGCGTAGAACTAGGTAGGGCCTTTCCATGCTGGACCACCCGTCAGCTGCACCCTCAGCCTGGACTGAGGTCTCCTTTTTCCTCTCCTGTACACCTGCTAGTTAGCACCTTACTGTGTCCTGGCTCAGGGTTGAAGAGTTTTAGTCCATGGTCAGTTGGCCACTGCTTCTGCACAGGCAACAGGGACATGCTGAAGGAGGCCTGTTTACCTCCCGGGAGCCAAGGCTGCAGTCCCAGTGGCCAGCAGTGACATCACTTCCCTCCCATGTGGTGCCCTGTTACTGAGCTGCACCCTGGTCCTCAGCCCACCGCTCCTAAAGGATCCACCACCTCCCAGTGTGGGATGACTGAGGACCAAGCATTACATGCGGCAGGTAGTCACGGCTCATAGTACACAGAAAGCAAAGATATTGCCGGGCACAGTGGTGCACGCCTGTAATCCAGCCCTCGGGAGGCGAAGGCAGGTGGATCTTTGTGAGTTCAAGACCAGCCTGGTCCACATAGTGAGTCTCAGTCTCAAACAAAACCAACAACAAAAAAACCAAGCAGAGGTCCTGAGAAAGGCCCTGTAGCCAGGCTGCTTTGCTTTGTGGGGGAAGGAACAGCAGGAAAAAGGTAGCTCTCAGCTCTGGGCATAAAGTAATAATGGAAAATCTGATAACTTAGAAATTAACTCATGCGGGGCAGTGGTGGCACATACCTTTAATCCTAGCATTCAGAAGGCAGGTCTCTGAGTTCAGCCTGGTCTACAGAGTAAGTTCCAGGACAGCCAGGAGTTAAACAGAGAAACCCTGTCTTTAAAAACAAAGGGGGGGGGGGGGAATTTAACTTATTAAGTGTGCCAATTCATTAATCATTGAATGCGAATTGAAGCTGAAATTCAGGACCCAGAGCTAGCTCAGAAGTAGAGTGCCTACCTAGCACGTGCAGGTGTGGGTTCAGTCCAACACCATTAAAACAGCAACACAGATGGGAAAGCCAGGCGAGACAGCACTTCCTTTAATCCCCAGATGCCAGTACTCAAAGACGCGAGCAGGAAGAGCCAGGCCAGCACAGGCTACAGCTGGTCAGAGGCCACCCCAAGCTATGCAGCAAGACTGTGTTACAGAGACAAAACAGCAACAAGCCAGCCCCAACAAAACATTAAAAAACCTAAGAATGCAACACTGTGGCTAAAATGAGAAGACAATCCCCTTGTTCACAAGGATGCGGCAAGAAAGAAAGCCTTACAGAGTACAGATTAAAGAAGCACAAATTAAATGTAATACTATTAGGAAAAATGGTTTTGCAGTTTCTGCTTTACCTGGACATACATATATTTATCATTAAGCAATTCCATCCCTAACTAGACAGACAAATTCATTTAGATATTAACCAAAATAGATGCATGAGATTCACCACAATACTGCTGCTCAGTTTCCCAGGGGTGGGAATGAGGAGTGACCAGAATGATGTCATTTTACCAGAATGGGAGGGTGAGGCAGGAGGACTGCCATGAGTTCGAAACCACCTTTCTCTCAAAAAAAAAAAAATATTTTTTTTCTTTGTTGTTTTGTTTTTTGAGACAGGGTTTCTCTGTGCAGTCCTGGTTGTCCTGGAACTCACTCTATAGACCAGGCTGGCTTCGAACTCATAGAGATCCACCTGCCTCTGCCTCCTGAGTGCTGGGATTAAAGGTGTGTGCCACCATCACCCGAGTTTTGTTTCTTTTTCTAATCACAGATAACGAAATCCATTTTCCGTCTTATAATTTTTACACACTCATCACGAAGGTGTTGGGCACGGCCGTGATCAGCAGCAGTCTCTCTGCTTGCTCTCCCATGTCCTATGTAAGTGGTTCTGTCTGACTGTGAAGCTGAGGCGGAAACGTGCCCGGCATGACTCACTGAAGTGGAACACCCAGGGCTCAGAGCTGTCCTTGCATGTGCAGAGCTGACATGACCTCAGTTCCCAGAACTGGAGCTGGACCCAAACACAGCGAAGCCGCAGTCTGCCCTGACACACGGGGCCTCAGACACAGCACAGAGGGTTCCTTGACTCTGTTCTGAGGTGGACCACATTTATCTCCCTGTGATTGTGACCCAGTGCATATCCAGGTCCTGGATTGTCCCCCAGGCCCCTGTCATGGTTTCTAGACTCCTTGTCCTTCAGGGAAGTCCTAGCTGGCTTTATGTCAACTTGACGTGAGCTATCATCAGAGAGAAGGGAGCGTCAACTGGGAGAAAGTCTCCGTAAGATCAGGCTGCAGGCAAGCTGGAGGGCATTTTCTTAATTGGTGATTGAGGAGGGAGGGCCCAGCCCACTGTGGATGGTCCACTTCTGGACTGGTGGTCCTGGGTTCTATAAGAAAGCAGGCTGAGCAAGCCATGAGGAACAAGCCAGTAAGCAGCACCCCTCCGTGGCCTCTGCATCAGCTCCTGCCTCCAGGTTCCTGTCCTGACTTCTTTCCTCCCCAGATTGCTTTTCCTCATGGCGTTTCATCCCAGCAACAGTAACCCAAAGACAAGGGACTAGTAGCCTTTTGAAATGACCCACTGTTATCGCCATGGATGATCTCATGTATCAACATGTATCCTTGAATACATTACAGGAAAATTTGCAGGCTACTGAAATACAAAACTTTCCGTTCTAGGAAGTGTTGAAATGAGAGGGATTGAAACATTAATAATATGGTGGGTTGAGGGGCTGGAGAGATGGCTCAGTGGTTAAGAGCACTGGCTGCTCTTCCAGAGGAGCCAGGTTCAATTCTCAGCACCCACATGGCAGCTCCTACTGTCTAACTCCAGGTCCAGGTGTGCAGGTGCTCAAATATACAATAAAACAATCCATTCTTTAAAAGCAGGGTACTGCTTTGTGAAGAGTGATAATGCATTTAAAAAAAACAAAGAAACAAAACCCTGGCCGGCAGTGTGGTGCACACTTTTTTTTTTTGCCGTAATAAAACCCTTTAATTTATATTCTAATTATTAAAGAACATTTTAAAGTCAACTTAATCTTTTGAGCACAGATGCTTTTACCAACTGATTGAAAGGACACTTTTTTTTCTGGATGAAAATTCAAGCATGTTCCAGTTTTTTTTTTCCATTTTTTTTTTATATTAAGAAATTTTCTACTCACCCTACATACCACCCACACCCCAGCCCTCACTCCCAAGCCACCCCCCATCTCCACATCCCCCAAATCAAGGTCTCCCATGGGGAGTCAGCAGAGCCCGGCACACTGAGCCGAGGCAGGTCCAAGCCCTTTCCCACTGCACCTGCCACACCGCAGGCACCGGGCTCCCAAAAGCCTGCCCATGGGTGGTGCACACCTTTAATCCCAGCACTCAGGAGGCAGAGGCAGGCCGATCTCTGTGAGTTCGAGGCCAGCCAGGTCTACAGAGCAGGTTCCAGGACAGCCAGGGCAGTTTAGGGTTTCTATTGCTGTGAGAAGAGACACCATGAACATTACAACTCTTATAAAAACAAAAGACATTTGAGGTGGCTCTACAGTTTTAGAGGTTCATTATTACCATTATACATCATGCATTATCATCATGGTGGGGAGCACGTGGCATGCAGGCAGACGTGGTGCTGGAAGAATGGCTGACGGTCCTACATCTTGCAGGCAACAGGAAGTCAACTGACACACTGGGCAGTATCCTGAGCATAACCTGCCCCCACAGTGACACACTTCCTCCAACAAGGCCACACCCACTCCAACAAAGCCACACCTCCTACCAAATTCCACTCCCTGGCCCCCATAAGCTGTGACATAATCACAATGCAAAATGCGTTTAGTCTGACTTCAGAAGTCCCCATAGTCAGTAACAGTCCCAAAGTTCAAAGTCTCTCCTGAGACTCATGCAATCTCTTAACTGCAATCCCCTGTAAAATCAAAATAAAAAAGCAGATCACATACTTCCAATATATAACGGCACAGGATACATTACCATTCCAAAATTTTGGAAGGGAGCACAGTGAGAAAATACTGGACCAAAGCAAGACCAACTCCCCCCCAACCCCCTGGGCAAACTCCAAACTCTGCATCTCCATGTCTGATGTGGAAACACTCCAACTCTGTTCAGTGCTGTTGACTGCAACACACTTCTCTCTTGGGCTGGTTTCCTCAGCAAGTTTCCCATAACTCTGGCATCATCTCCAACATCTTGGGGTCTCCAAGGTAATCCAGGCTTCAACTTCACAGCTTCATGCAATGGCCTCTCTACTTAGGCCTCCATTCAGGGACACCCTTGACACATGCCTGGCCTCAGCAACTTTGTTCCATAACTCTTTCCTTCTATCCTTAACTCTCAAGTCAGAACCACGTGGCCGAAGTTGCCAAGTTCTGCTGCTTGCTGGGGCTGGAACATGGCCCCCTTGTTCAATTACATCTTCACCAGCTTTCTGTCTTTCCTGCCTAAGCTTGGCTGTCCTGAAACTTGCTCTGTAGACCAGGCTGGCCTCAAACTCAGATCTGCCAGCCTCTGACTCGCGAGTGCTGGGATTGTATAGGTGTGCACAACCACACCAGGTTCTAAGCTTTTCTTTAGTTTCTTTCTACAAGTTGGAAACTTACCTGGGTGGGATCTTGCCCCGAGGTTACCACTCCCTTTATCACTTTTCTTTATCTTCTTGTACACGGAATTTAGCTCTATCTCATTTTTTCCTCAAAATTTTCATTTTTGTGCCGGGCGGTGGTGCACGCCTTTAATCCCAGCACTCGGGAGGCAGAGGCAGGTGGATCTCTGTGAGTTCGAGGCCAGCCTGGTCTACAGAGCGAGATCCAGGAAAGGCGCAAAGCTACACTGAGAAACCCTGTCTCGGAAAAAAAAAAAAAAAATCATTTTGTAATTTACCCTGCTCAGCTTGCTCCTTTTCATTACAAATCTTCATTAGCGTTACGGCTAAAAAAAAACACATGACAGAGTCCACACTAGGCTGTTTTGAGCTTTCCTCTGCCAGCAGAACTAATCCAAAACTCTTCACTTTAGTCTCAGGCAGACTCTTTGGACAAGGGCAAAAAGCAGCCACTTCCTTCACCAAAATATCACAAGAATGATCTCTAGGTAACACACTAAAATTCTTCTGTGAAACCTCTTGAGGTAGCTCCTCTAGTGTGGCCCATTAAGCAGCACTTAAAGCATTCCACTGCTTTCCCAACCCAAACTCCTAAAGTCCATATTAACCCCAAACAAAATCATGTCAGGCCTATCACAGCAATACCCCAGTCCCTGGTACCAACTTCTTAGTTTGGGTTTGCTTATTGCTGTGAAGAGACACCATGACCACAGCAACTCTTATAAAGAAAATACTGAATTGGGGTGGCTCGCTTACAGTTTCAGGGGTTCAGCCCATTACCATCATGACAAGGAACAGGGTAGCATGCAGGCATACGTGGTGCTGGGAGGGGTAGCTGAGTCATAGATCTTGCTGGCAACAGGGAGTCAACTAAAACACTGGGCGGCATCCTGAGCACAGGAAACCTCAAAGTCCACCCCCGCAGAGTGACACACTCCCTCCAACAAAGCCACATCTCCCAATAGTGTCACTCCCTATGAGATTATGGGGGCCAATTACATTCAAACTACCACACAAACAAACAAAAGCCACTAGGGTCTGAGACAGTGTTCTTATCAAAATGTTTTACATTTTTTAAAATTACCTTTAGAGAGGGAGAAAATGTGTGTTTCTCTCCATGATCCCTGGGAATCAAACCTGGCACTTACCTGCTGAGCCATCTCCCCAGCCCTTGCTAGCAAATATTTTGACAAGCATTGGGCATGATGGTACATACCTGTAATCCAAAATTCAGGAGCCTGAGGCAGAGGATCACAAATCTGAAGCCAGCCTGAGCTACACAGCAAGACTCTGTCTCAAAAGAGACAAAATAAAAATTAAAGAGACAACTTCCTGATGTATAAATGATAAGGTTAGGAGGGATTTTCCTAACCTTTGTCTAATATTTTTGAAGTAAATAAAATACTTATTTATAAAAAGTATTACAAAAGTAATATTTACTTATTTTGGTTTTTTAAAACAGGGTTTCTTTGTGTACCCGACTGTCTTGGAACTTGCTCTGTAGACCAGGCTGGCCTTGAACTCAGATCTACCTGTTTCTGCCTCCCAGGATTTAAAGGCGTGTGTCACCACCTCGTGGCTTTATTTTTTATTTCGTGTGCATAGGTGTTTTGCCTCCATGTATGTCTGTGTGAAGGTGTCAGATCCCCTGGAACTGGAGTTACAGACAGCTGTGAGCTGCCACGTGGGTCCTGGGAATTGAACCTGGGTCCTCTGGAAGTGCAGCCAGTGCTCTTAACCACTGAGCCATCTCTCCAGCCCCAACAAAGAGGTTTTAAGCAGAGTTTAGTGTTTTTTTTGTGGGGGAGGAACAGAAGTTACTTTAACTTTAAACCTTATCTGAGAGCCTTCTATAAATCATCTGAAATTCCTTCTAAGATGATCCTTGTCACCATCCCCAAGAGACACCAAACAGAAGTTACTTGCATTTGTGTTTTAAAATTATCCTTAAGGGGATATAGTGAATCATTGTCAGCCAACGTTATTTTTATTAAGCATCTGCTTCAAAAATCACAAAAGTAGTACAAAAATATTGTTTCCAAAAGCTGAATCTCTTTAATGTCTGTTTTTTTTCTTTTTACTAGCCCCCAACAATGGTAACCAAGACATGTCAGCCTGGTTCAATCTATTTGCAGACTTGGATCCTCTGTCCAACCCAGATGCCATTGGACACTCAGACGATGAGCTTCTCAACGCCTGACTGGGGTCACAGGTTCAGGGGTCTCAAGGCATCAACTGTGCAAGGCTTGCCTTTGTGGAGGGGTCCCACTGTGACCACACCCAGAAGTGTGTGTTCAAGACAGATCACCTGCCTGCCAACCTCAGTCAGAGGGCCTGGCGTCTGAGCAGCTGTGTATTTATTATGCTGAATGTGCAAGCTGTTGATAGTATGTGGAAATTTCTAGAAACTCCCGAGTCTGCAATACTGAGAAACCAAACTTACATCTAATCACAGGAGCATGGCGTATTTCTTTGGGTAGTGTTTTATATTTAAGTTACTTGCTGTAAGTGGGTCAAGAATAGGAATAAAGCAGCTATAGTTTGGGGTTAGTTTTTTGATACTGGCAGGTGTTTTCTGTTTGGGGGAATAGCAGTAGAATAGAAAGCTCTCTCCCTGATTACAATGTAGAACAAGACTAGAGAACTCAGGTCGCTTTACTGAAATTAGAGAAACTTGTGCTTGCTTTTCTGTATTTGGAAGTTAAATGCAATGTTATTTTCATTCACACACAATCATGAGGACCCCTGAAAAAAATCACTTAATTTTCATGGGGAAAACAGCAGGATGGAACTCCTCTTCTGTAGAGATGGAGAAAATAGGCCTGGACAGGCTGTTTCACAAACTGCTGCAGTATGTGTGGTGACACATTCTTCCCCACAAAGGACAGTGAGGGAGAGTGCTACCTACCTGGGCAGTCTTCCCGAAACCTCCAGAAGCTTCTCCAACACCTCATCTTTATATTCTTATCTCATTTCTTCACATGGTTTAACCCCGAAGCCTTTCTGACAGACATGGAAAATTCCACAGGAAGTAAGGGGCGGCCCATGTTCTTCCTTTCCATCTAACCCGAGGTGGCATTTGATCTCTAAGCAAAAGCTACCGGCAGAGGCTGAGACTCTAAGCTCTGGAGGGAAGGAAGGTTTAGTGGCGGCTGGGGAAGCCCGTGAAAGCATAACCGAGAGACATGTCGCTCACTCAGCTCCCTGCCCACCTTTGAACGTGGGGAGTTTTCCAACAACCTCGAGGAACGGTAACTTCCACCTCAGTTCCGCGCTCTTTCTTTGCAAGGGTACTCTTGCCAATGAGTGACTTCACAGTTATCTATCTGTCATCCTCACAGGTGTCAGAAGCAGCCCGTTATCTGGTATAACCATACTGCAGTGAGCAGGAAATCAATGCCCTCTCCAGACAAGGTCTGAACCCTCAACTATGAAAATGAAGGGTCAATACCTTCATTTTCCCAGCTCAAAGTTACCACAATCAACACACATGCGATCATCACTACTCAGTTTTTGGTTATCTTTCAATACAGTGTATGGTTTATTTCCTCGTTAGCCAGGAAGCCACATCAACTGCCTTACTAAGTTTTGTTATAACTGCAAGTCAAACAATTCCATTCGGTAACTCATTAAATGAAAGTTATTTATATTACTTTCTCATGATTAAGTAATTTGAGGCTCAATCATTAATAATTTGGTGGTTGAAAAAGAAATTTCACAGGGCTGGAGAGATGGTTCAGCAGTTAAGAGCACTGGTTGCTCTTCCAGAGGATCCGGGTTCAATTCCCAGCACCCACATGGCAGCTCAGGATTGTCTATAACTCCAGTTCCAGGGGACCTGACACCTAAGCAAAACATCAGTGCACATGAAATAAAAATAAATTATTAAAAAAGAAAAAGATGAGGGATGAGAGGGGGATCTGTGGTTGATATGTAAAATGAATAAAAACATTAAAAAAAAGACAAAGGCATTTTGCTGTATTGAACCAACGTAAGAAAAGGAGGCGGCAGGACGGGAACACTTAGCAGGAAGACGGCTGCTGGGGAGGGCCCAAGTTATCCTGACCAAGGAAGACTGCGGACATCTTTGTCAAAACGGTGTCTTTTACACTGAATGGAGGAAACGCCTTTATTCTCCTTTATTTTATTGCACATAAGACTTCACAGAAAGTTAGAAAAGCCGCAGTGGAGCCACATTTACCTTCAAGGGATGCACAAATGCCAGGTCATAAAAGATCAGATTGGTGTAATCTGTACTTTCTGAAAATTTTAATTGTACAGTATAGTTCTAATATCATTAGAAACAAACTATTTCAACAAAATAGATTTCAGCATTTGCACATTGAAAGGAAATGTATTTCCACTCTCGCTCTGGATATTTATTCATATTCCCCACCCCTTTTTGTTTTTCAAGACAGGGTTTCTCTGTGTAGCCCTGGCCGTCCTGGAACTTGCTCTGGAGCACAGGCTGGCCTCGAACTCACAGAGATCCACCTGCCTTTGCCTCCCGAGTGTTGGGATTAAAGGCGTGCGCCACCATGCCTGGCCATATTCACGATCTTATAGATCTAGAAATCTACAAGGCTCACAGACAGCACTAGGCCAAAACTCCCTTTCTGAGCTGCTTGTAATAAAGATTACAGTGCACCAAGCAATGTTTCTTAAAGTGTTCAAGTACAACTATTTTCTGATTTAAAAATTTGAGTTTTAAACCAGGCAGTGGTGGCACACAACTTTAATCCCAGCACTTGGGAGGCAGAGGCAGGTGGATCTTTGTGAGTTCGAGGCCAACCTGGTCTACAGAGTGAGTTCCAGTACAGCCAGGAAGAGAAACCCTGTGTGTGTGTGTGGGGGGGGCGGATATCACACAGAAGAGTTCAATCTAAGATACAGAAGACAGTGGTCTGTTTTCCATAATGAATTTGATCAAATATCAAAATTTGAAATAGAATCTAGAAATAATAACCTGTGAAATGCAATTGTATTTAGCCTGATTTGTTGAAGACAAGAACAGAAAGGCACACAAAACTCCCCAAAATACAAAAATGAAAATCAAAATAAGTAAAAGACCAGGAAGTCAAAAGTGATCAAAATATATGAAAAAAAAATTTCAATAAAAAAAAAATAGAGAGCCAAAACTGAATTGTTTCCGTCTTCCAGGTGGCAGGGCTATACTTTGAGCAATGAAACAGCCTGGACTCTCAGAATCAAGAAACCAGGAAGAAAATTAAACTAAAAATACTAGTCCACCAGTACTGGAAATAACGCATTAACACACATCACAGGAAGGAGTTGAAATGTGCCTGTGCCCAGGCTGAGGAGAAAATGGGCTAACGTGGGTTCTATCTTTCCATCTCCTCTGCACCGTTTCAAAGGCTACCGAGTACAGTGAACTCCTTTTCTCGTCTGGTGCCAAGGATGGAGTCCAGGGACTCAGCATGCACCATGGATGGTGCCACTGAGTCACAGCCCAGCCGTGCCTTTGGCACTTAATCAACACATACATAAACTCCTCCACTCGCTGGAGTAAATAACAAGCTACTGGCCAAAGAGTAAATCCAAAATCAAAGTAAAAGGCCAGCGTGATGCTAATAGTCAAGACTTTGAAGTATTTATTATAACTGGTTTTTCGAGACAGGTTTCTCTGTGTAGCCTTGGCTGTCCCAGAACTGTATACTACCTGGGCTGGACTCGAACTCAGAGATCTACATGCCTGTTTCCCGAGGGCTGGGATTGAAGGGGTGTGCCGCCACTGGTGGTGATTTTTTACCTTTCTGATGTTGGGGATACAGCTCATGGTTGAGTACTCTAGCACGCTCAAGGGGCTGTGCGGATACCACATGTTAACAAGCAGCACTGTCAGGGTCTCAACAAGGGAAAGACAACCAATGTAACAGAAGCACATGTCAGAATCTCTACAAGGCCAGCTCCCTAGACTAAAGAAAAACACTCCTCATTTCCGTAGATACAGCAAAATTAGAAACCAGAGAGAATGTGTCACCACTTCTTAGGTCATGAACTGGTATCTCAGCGGGGTCCTTTCTCTGGTTCTCTGAACCAGGCTCCGCTCCAGCAGCAGCAGCAGCAGCAGCAGCAGCGGCGGCGGCGGCGGCGGCGGTGGTGGTGGTGACCATCAGGCAACCACAACCAGACGATCTCATCAGCCAGCGCTACCGGTGCAGGTGAGTAACACAAGGCTGCATGTTCCAGAGTAAGACCTGGATGTGGACACAGCAGAAAAACAGATCGACATTTCCCAAACATGACTTGGGCTGGCTCCTTGCTTCTTGGGGAGACCGTAAGAGTGAAGTAACAATTACGTGACACAAGAGCTTTGGGGCTGCTAAAAACTGTCACTCTTCAGCTGCACGCTTGGACTAGATTACACCCGAGAAGCATGACCAACCCCTCCTTCCCGTCTTTCTGAAGATTAAACGTACCTGACAAAAAAAGGAAGATGTTTGCTTTCAGCTGTCATCTTTTAACACCCCACTCAAGCCACAGCAGTTCCTTAGCTGTACAACTGAAAATCGAAGTTCAAAAAGGTGACTTTAGGCTCCAAGTCCCATGACCACTAACAGCAGAACTGACCACCGGAACTGCGGCCCCACCCAGGGCGCTGTCCCCAGACCACCCAAAGCCTCTCCAGCAAAGCTGCTCCAAGCAGGTGGAGAAAGACACTAGTTTTTTTATGATCACAGCATTCATGACAGATCTTTTTACAATGTATGTTCCAAAAGGACTAAATCAAATCAAACCGAGTGTGGTTTGAATGAAAATGCTTAGTCACCAGGGAGTGGCACTGTTTGGGAAGGATTAGGAGGTGTGGTCTTGTCAGGGGTGCATGACTGGAGGGTTTAAGGTTTCAAAAGCCCATGCCAGGCGCAGTATCTCTATCTCTGCTCTCAGCTTCTGCTCCAGTCATGCCTGTCTGCTTCTTGTGTTGATGACCAGGGACTAACCCTTTAAAACACTAAGTCTCCAATTAAATGCTTTTAGTTACCATTAGCAACCCCCAAAACTTAACAGAAGTTACATCTAATGCAGTATTTTTTTTGCTTCATTTTTATCATACTCTTCATTAAGAAACAGTTTTACACTGTACCCTGCTGTGTATCTCTAACAGTTTTATGAGGTGTTAGCTCCCCAAACATGCCCAAAGCCAGAGCTCAATTGTCTATACTGGAGAAAAAACAAACAAAAAAAAAAAAACCAACTTTAACACAAACATAGTCTCCTTAAGAGAAAACTTTTCGCCGGGCGGTGGTGGCGCACGCCTTTAATCCCAGCACTCGGGAGGCAGAGCCAGGCGGATCTCTGTGAGTTCGAGGCCAGCCTGGTCTCCAAAGCGAGTTCCAGGAAAGGCGCACAGAGAAACCCTGTCTTGAAAAACCAAAAAAAAAAAAAAAAAGAAAGAAAACTTTTCTATTCTGTCAGGTAGACTTATTTAATTCATGACTAAACCACTGTTTAAAAACAAAAGAGATACAAAGGCTATTCACTGGCCTAATAGTACCATGGGGCATTAGAAAATTTTAAAAGATCATTTAACTTGGGTGTAGCAGCACACATTTATAATCCCAAACACACAGGAAGCTGAGGAAGGAGGATCAGTTTGGCCTGCATAGTGAATCTGAGGCTACCTTGGGCAACTTAGGAATAAGAACTGTCTCAAGAAGCAGCAGGTGTGTGTGTGTGTGTCGGGGGTAAGAGTTACAGTTAAGTGGTAGTGTATGTGAATGCATTTGTGGTATCTGCAAGGTCCTAGGTCCTATCTGTAGCCACACACACACACACACAGAGCACATTTATTTTGTACTTATCTTTTTGCTGTTGTTTTAAGACAGGGTTTCTCTTTGCAGCTCTGGATATCCTGGAACTCACTCTGTAGACCAGGCTGGCTTTGAACTCAAGAGATCCACCTGCCTCTGCCTTGCAAGTGCTGGAATTTTAGTCAGAGGTCAGTACTATGTCTATGAGGTTTTAGTTTGGTTGAAAACTGCACAAGGTGGGGCTGGGAATCAAACTCGGGCCCTCTGGAAGAGCAGCTAGCGCTCCTAACAACTGAGCCATCTTTCTAGTTTATCTTGAAACAACCTCACAACATAGCCCAGGCTGGCCTTGAACTTGTAAACTTCCCATCTCAGCATTCCAAGTGCTGTGATTGTGGTGTGTACCACCATTCCTGGCTCAGAAATACATACTTTATTAATTGTAACACCTGATGATCAAGCTACTTTTACTTATAAATATGCCTCCTCCTTGTAGGTGATTACCTGACAATCCTCACTGGTCTGACCTGGCCAGCTCTATTCCATGGACACAGACACCACACCTCTGAGATCAATCTTGCAATAATTAAACGAATGAAAAAGTCTTCTCCATGTACTACAGAATACTGACTTCCCCAGCTAAATAATCTGCAACAAACATGGGTATGGTGGGTAGCTTATGAGTGAATCCGTGTTAGTGTGCTTCTGTGTGGCCACATCTGCTTTTCACTTACCCTGAGGACAGGCTACACTGAGTTCTAGAGCAGGCAGGGTGTCCAAGAACAGCCTTGTGGACATGTATTTGTCTATCAACTTGTGGAAGAGAATATACTATACATATGCTACATCAGGCTAGAAATGCTAAAAAGAAGTGAAATTTAAATTTGTGGCAATATTCATAAAAATACACAGGAAAAAAAACTCAAGAACAACAGACTTTATTGAACATAGGAGTTCTATTCCCTGTGAGGCAGCAGGAAGCGCTCGCTGCAGGGACCCAGTCCACAACAACAATACTTATCATCGCTGGAAATGCTGTTTTCGGGGGAATTTTGTTATAACTTTAAAAAATTGCATTAAAAAAGATCGACACCAACAGAGACAGATGCGGAGTTTAAAAAACATAAATTATATATCTGCAACAGGACTGTATAAACAAAACACTGTTCGGAGCCACTCTGCGGGCGGGCGGTCGCTACTGAAGGCAGAGTGCCCAGACGCCTTAAAGTGCAGTTAAGTATCTTGGCTTTATCTTGCAAATTCAGCACTTTCATTGGTCCAGTTTTGACAACCCCAAACCCAACATTAAGGAATGAATCTCAACTTTACAGATTTAGTAGTGACAATTTGAATTTAGTTTCCTTGAAAGAAAACCTTAATGTCTCAGTTCTAATCCCAGACATAGAGAAAGCTATACATTCTGCCATTTTTTTTATACCTTCTTCTAGGAAAAGCCAACTGTTTCTTTAATCAAAACATAAACAATAAAAATAAAAAGAAGCATCCTTTTCCTGTGTCCAGATACACCCCAGTCAGCAACAGCATCCTCTGAGAGGCAGATCTGGTTATGGTCCTAGCATCTAAGAAACACTGTAAACAAAATGAAGAATCTGGTATAGAAAGAATTTTGACATTCATATTTTGACACCATATTTAACCAAAGAAAGCAAAACTACTATTTTTAAAAACACGACTGCCCATGGAGAAATGATAAGTAACAGACTTACCATCTCAGAGGCAGTAAACCTGCACATTTATCATGGCAGGGCAGAACCACTTGAGGGTAAAGACAGACAGACAAATAACTAGGGAACAGCTCCTTTGGCCAAAAAACTACATGCCACCCACTTTTACTGCAATGGAAGTCAATTTTTTTAGTTAAGAATTTAAATTAGGGACTAGGGAAATAAGCCAGTGACAGCACTTGCTCAGCATGCTTGAGGCCCTGGGTTCGATCCCCACTGAAGCTACTCTACCGCTGTACAGTTTCTACAGAATAACCACAGTTATGGAGTATGGGGTGTGACTAGAATCAGACCCACTCTACTGAGAGGGGACCCATTTGTAAAACCAACCACCTGGGAATTCAGAGTTAAACAAAACAGCTAGGTGGACTAAGACTTCCTAGGTGGACTAAAGCTCGTATGTTTAAAGATTAGCCCTTTGGCCCTGGCAGTTGAGAGCTGTTTTCGGACCTAGACCTTTTTTGTTTTTCTTCAGATCTCAGGTTCGATTTCTCCAAAACTCAGAGTGTTTGGTCACCATACAATTCATTTACTTGCAAATTCACAATCTTCTTCTAGCCAAACCTCAGACTAAAGTTCTAAGAGCAGACTGACCTGAGACCTGTGCCCCTCTGTTACCTCGAGGACACGTGTGACCGCAGAAGTCCATCATCTGCCCAACAAGGACAACACAGTGGAGAGGAATGGATTCGAGCAACTCTCTACTTGTAAAGCGAGAGATGAGGTGGTGCACGATAAAGAAAAAACAAACATCAACTGAACAGAATTCAAGTGGGGGACCCCACAGGATTAAAAAGGTGACGAGCAGGGTGTGGTGGCTCACCTTTCATCTCAGTGCTTGGGAGGCAGGGGTTGGGAGATCTGAGTTCCAGGCCAGCCTGGTCCACACAGCAAGTGCCAGGCCAGCTAGGACTACAGAATAAGAGACCATCTAACCAAACAAACTAAAACAAAAACTCTTGCTTTTAAATGCCTCCTTCTCCTTCTAGATCCTCAACTGACTGCCATGTGCCTTTCTTCTATACTTCTGATACTGATAAAATAGTAAAGTCAAAAGGCATGACAAGGCAGAAAAATAAAAAAAATCAAGATACAAAAAAACCCTCCAAAACTGAAAAAAAAACCAACCAACCAAAAAGTCTACACCCCAAACAACTGAGGTTTTTACTGACTTAGAAGCTACAATTTGCCAGTGCCCAGAATGTGATGCTTTGTATGGCAAAAGTACCAAAATTTATCAGTCTTCCCAACGAAGACCCGATGGATGGACACAGATGTTCAAATTTATCCGACTAACCTACAACATCCCCATTTAAAATGAAGCAGAGCCTATGGTAAAGTGCCCAGACATCCGGAGGTAACTAACACCTGGAAACAGGAAATGCTCTGCTAGCACCTGGAGGCCTTGATGGAACAACGGGACCAGTGGCTGGACTAGCCTTCCAAGTGGTGGCCCACTCTCGCGGGCTTCAAAATTTCTCTGCTGCATGTAGCAGCGTAGGTCCGTGTGTGACAGCACCGAAACAATGCTTTACCAACACGGATGGAATTCACTTCCCAAGAGCGGCTCCTTAATTTTATTACCACACACTAGAAATCAATTACTGTCACAGGACACTGACAATGGTTCTCAGATGAGCCCAAATCCAAAACTGAATCAATTTTCCAAAGGAACCCGCTGTTTAAGCTCCAAACCTCTTGTCTACTTCGCCCAGTGTGTAGAATGTTGGGAGCTGTAGGCAACAAATCTCAGTGCCAACCATAACAGAGAGAGTTAGTCCTCGGGACTCTTCGGCTCCCAGTTGCTACTCAATGGATTGCACTCCTGGCTAACTACTAACCCTGACCAAATCCACAAGACAACACCACCACGAGAGCAGAGGAGGAGATCCATGCACAGCCATTTCAGGGTCTCTTGGGGCTATGATACAGTGATGATTCAAGGTAGAAGGACAGCCGGCGAAGGAGGGCAAGCACGTGACACAGTTCACAGAAGACCAGAGAGCGCCGCACTCCTAGCTAACAATCCACACGAGTTTCTTTTGGCTCACTGACTGTTACACCAAGTTCTTGTGTGAAAGCACCTGTCTTCAGACTGTCACTTTTCTGACCACACATTGAGATGTGAGCAGGATAGTGCAGAAAACAGCAGTTTTACAAATACTTCACCCAAAGCACAAACTTTTGACATCAAAAAACATAAATCACATAATGTACGAATATTGCTTTTTATCTTTTTATATATACTTGGTTCAATGCATTTATCTATCAATTCTTATTTGGGAGAACACAGTCATGAGATTGACATTGCTGGGGAAATGTCAACAATCCCTTTGGTCCCAAAGCTGAAAACAGCTGAGAAAAGCAACATCTAGAAAAGGGAAAGAAGAAACAGAGGCCACCAAAGAATCTTTTGAACATCCTGTTTGCTACTTTCAGAAAATGTAACATTGGTATTATAAAATAGTCATTTTCATATAAAAGATGGTTTTCTTGCAGCATCAATCACATCTCCCTTCAGAAATCATGTTTGCAGGGATTAGGTTTTATGTTTGTTTGTTTTTAAACGAGTCTAATTTGAAAACAAATGAAAATGTGACTTTGTTCCTCCAAAAGTAAAGAGACCTTCCATGTTTCAGCACTGTGGCAGCGGCCTTCATGCGTGGGGCAGAGCACTCACAGGGGATGCATTCTTCCAGCAGCCTCGTTGTCACACATCACTGGAAAAGCCAAAGCACTTCACAGCCAACCGGGAGGACACGATACCATCACAGTCACGTGATCTTCAGGGGTTCCCAGGAACCAGCACCAGAACTGGGACCTATCCTTCAGCTTCCTCAATTGGTTCTGGTGGTGCATGGAGGGAGGCGGACGGCAGGACTGTGCTGGTTCCTCGAGACACCCTGTCCTGCTCTGTATTTGCAGACAGGGAGGCCATGGAGATGGGCTGAAGCAGAGTGGTTGTCATGCCAGTGGTGACCGTCAGGCTGTGACCAGAGCCCTTGAGGGTGAGATCTGGCGTGGGCAGAAGCGGCTTGAGGATGCTCACGAGGCAGAAAGCAGAGCCACTTTTAGGAATGAAATTCACCTTGTTTTTGTCGGGACAATAAAAGGCTGGAATTTCATGAAGCTGTTTTGGCCTGGATACAAAACAGACAATCCACTACTGTAAGTCACTGAATATTGGAAATAATTTACCACTTTTTAAATACAGGCACATTTTTAAAAAATAGGCAAATAAGATATGGATTTCCTAAAGCAAAAGAAAACCAACATGCATAGAGACAAATATGTTTTCCAACATGACTTTTCCAAGATTCTGAAAAGAGACGACAAAGAAATTAACTATATAGAGTCTGCTTTTGGTTTTGCTAAATTACATCCCTACAGGACTACATCTTGATGAGCAAAGTTTTTCAAGTATTCTTTTTTCCTTGTTTGTCCTGGGGTTTTTTGTTGTTTTGCTCAAGAAAGAATCTTACCATGTGGCCCTGGCTGTCCTGAAACTTGCTCTGTAGACCAGGCTGACCTTGAACTCACAGAAATCCTCCTGCCTCTGCCTCTATAGTGCTAGGCTTAAAGCATGCACTTCGATACCAGCTTTTTCAAGTATAATTAAAAATTTCTCAGGCATTCTTCTGAGTCAACTATTAAGGTTTTCAGAAATATAAGGTAAATGTGAAATCAAAATAACAGAAAGTATGCTTCAGTGTTTTGTGATGTTGGGGATGGAAACATCCAGGGCCTTAACCATCGAGCTCAGTCTTCAAAGTTGTTTTTTTTTGTTTGTTTGTTTTTTTGCTTTTTTGTTTTTTTTAAATGTGCACTGGTGTTCTGCCATAGGTGTTGGGTCCCTTGCAGAGTTACAGACAGTTGTGAGTTGCCATGTTAGATGCTGGGAATTAAACCCGTGCTCGCTCGTGCGCGCACTCGCGCGCTCTCTGTCTCTGTCTCTGTCTCTCTCTCTCAGATTTATTTATTATATATACAGTGTTCTGCCTGCAGGAAAGAGGGCACCAGATCTCATTATAGATGGTTGCAAGCCACCATGCGGGTGCTGGGAATTGAACCCAGGTCCTCTGGAAGAGCAGCCCGTGCTCTTAACCCCTGAGCCATCTCTCCAGCCTGTCTTCAAAATTTTCAATGAAGCAAGATTCTTCCCTGTTGCCAGGTCCTCCAAAAATTATCTCAACCCCCACTTGTAAAAAAAGTATTTTTGGTCTTAATAGTATCCCATGAAAATTTAAAAATTGCAAAAATTAAGTTGTTAAAGTAACATGGAACTATCAGAGAACTAAAATAAAATCAAGGGGAGAGAACCGTATAAGACAACTTTGATGAAAAGACCCTGTGAACAGAAGATAAAAAGATTGTTCTCCACTGACAAGACGGATGAAGCCTGACACCTCAAGTTCACTCCCTGGGATCCAATGACAGACGAGAACTGATTCCTCCAACACACACAGTGGCACACTCGCCCATGCACTTACACTTCTGCACAGCACACAGAATTAATCACTAGTTTGTTGTTATTGTTGTTGTTTTCTGGAGCTGAGGACCGAACCCAGGGCCTTGTGCTTGCTAGGCAAGCGCTCTACCACTGAGCTAAATTCCCAACCCCTAGTCACTAGTTTTTTAAAGTACTGCTCTCATCTCTCCCAAGGACAACTGAGTTCAATAAAGATGGCAGTGTGCCAAGCTGTAGAGACTCTAAGAACGAAGTCCAAACTCTCTAGAAGCAGACACAAACTGGAGAGCTCTTTTGGAGGGGGGCTCTGTAGACAAAACCTTTTCAATATAACTAGTCTCCTTTGTAATGCGACATTATGTATGGATTAAAACATTGTTTAGAGAGGGGAACCATATATTTACTGACTGAAAAACTACCTGGCACAGGTGACCGCAGGAGGTGACCGCAGGAGCGTGGACAAGCAGGCAAACATGGTTTGTAAAGGTTCAGAGGCAAGGCAAGGGGGTCTGAAAGGAGGAAGGCTTCCTCGGAGTAAACAGCAGACAGGAGCCTGGGCCCCACCTACAGGGCACCGGGTGTGCAGGGGTGTTCCTAACAGGGCACCGGGTGCGCAGGGGTGTTCCTAACAGGGCACCGGGTGCGCAGGGGTGTTCCTAACAGGGCACCGGGTGCGCAGGGGTGTTCCTAACAGGGCACCGGGTGCGCAGGGGTGTTCCTAACAGGGCACCGGGTGCGCAGGGGTGTTCCTAACAGGGCACCGGGTGCGCAGGGGTGTTCCTAACAGGGCACCGGGTGCGCAGGGGTGTTCCTAACAGGGCACCGGGTGCGCAGGGGTGTTCCTAACAGGGCACCGGGTGCGCAGGGGTGTTCCTAACAGGGCACCGGGTGCGCAGGGGTGTTCCTAACAGGGCACCGGGTGCGCAGGGGTGTTCCTAACAGGGCACCGGGTGCGCAGGGGTGTTCCTAACAGGGCACCGGGTGCGCAGGGGTGTTCCTAACAGGGCACTGGGTGTGCAGGGGTGTTCCTAACAGGGCACTGGGTGTGCAGGTTCCACTGACTGACAGAAACACCCCTCCAAAGACATTTTGCCAGTACAGCCAAAGAACAAAAGCAAGCACAGATTTTAAGTCAGTCGAACAGGTCAAACACTAGCAAAGTCACAGTGTTTCTGGGTGTTTTATGTAAGAACACACATCCAATTTTTACCTAGAATATCACTTGTAATAAAGTCAATGTTACATTTCTGTAATAAAATAATGCTTAAATTTCCTTTGAAGGTAGGTTTATTAGAGATAAATTTTTATGCCTCCTTCAAAATAAAGCCTTTTCTCTTTTTTGACAGTCTCTTAGACTGTCCTTGAACTCACTATGTAGCTAAAGATGACCTTGAACTTCTGACCCTTCTGCTTCCAGCCTCAGTGCTGGGTGCTGGGATTACAAGTCGGGAGGGGAGGGGGAGGGGAGGGGGAGGGGAGGGGGAGGGAGAGGGGAGGGAAGGGGAGGGGAGGGGAGGGGAATCAAGGGAAGATGCTCTTTCAACTGCCAAGAATCGAGGAACTCGGAATAACTGGATGTCAGCAGATATTAAGTTTTGCTCTGTAGTACGATACATGGGTTCCTGGAATTCTGGGCTAACATTTCAGAATACTAACGATTACATAATCTGATACGTGTCAGATCTGGAACTGCCACGCTGCTCTGGCAACTTGTTTGAAAATTCTACCTTGAAGTGTGTGTGTGTGGGGGGGGGGTACTTACGAGCACTCCTCAAAGACTTTGACCCTCTCACAGCCCTCTGGAGGTTCCCTTTTGAACATGTAACTGTTATTAGGTTTTGGTGAGGTTGCATATTTTGGCAAAGGAGAGTTGTTTCCATTCTCTGTAAAAAATGACATTGAATTATGAAAACACTATTATAAAATGCATCATGATACCATAGTTAATATCACTGGCCTTCTGCACGGAACTACTTGAAGGCAGGGAGAGTGCTTTCTTCCCGAACACCGTTCTAACAGCCACAGCGCTCCTGACTCCACCTGGAACGTCTGAGTGCATGCGTGCATCGCTCCACCCACGGACTGCACACACACTATCTGGCTGCCTTATTAACATGCCATGTCCTCTGCAAACACACTCACACACTTGGATCTGAAATGATTCCTCAACGGTTGCTTGCTATTAGCTCTCGGCCTGCCTTGCAGATCCCCCAGTCTCATCTGCTGCTCCTCTGTGGGTCTCTGCTTGAGGTCAGAGAGGAGCACACAAGCTTTCATCACCTACAAGAAGTAAACTCCACTCAGTCTTCCAAACTCTCCCCAAACATAACTCCGATTTCTGCCATCTTCCCAGTTCCCACAATCAGAGAGCGAACACTTCACGACTGTCACTTGTGCAGAATGCTGGTGTCCTCAGTTCATACTACAGTCATTTAAATTTCTTGGTATGTTATGTAAGTGTTCTAAAATTTTCAATCTGTCAGCTAAACTATAAATTTCTTACTGGAAATAGTGCTGTGACCCTGTTTTTTAATAAAATAAATTCACAGGAGCCATCAGTCATTTCTTTCTTAAAAAAAAAAAAATCAAAGGCACCAGGAAACAGGTAAACAGGACAGGTAAAGCTGAAAGGGTGGGAAACCAAGGGGCAGGTTTTAACAGCTACTATCGATCCAACCTAGAATCTAACTCTCCCCACCCCCGCTTTTTGGCTTTTTGAGACAGGATTTCTCTGTGTCGCCTTGGCTGTTCTGGAACTTGCTTTGTAGACCAGGCTGGCCTCGAACTCAGAGATCCACCTGCCTCTGCCTCCAAGTGCTGGGATCAAGGGTGTGAGCCACCACTGCCTGGTTTAACATATTTTTAAAAAGTCTAATTAGTAACAGTCTACAACTGCAATTCAAAACCCCCTCCTAAGTGCTGGGATTACAGGTGTATGCCATCACAGCCTGCTTTAAAACTCAGTTTCTTTGTTGTTGTTGTTGTTGTTTTTGTTTTTTGTTTTTTTGAGACAGGGTTTATCTGTGTAGCTTTTGCGCCTGTCCTAGAACTCACTCTGTAGCCCAGGCTAGCCTTGAACTCACAGAGATCCATCTGCCTCTGCCCCTCAAGTGCTGGGATTAAAGGCATGCACCACCACCGCCTGGCTTAAAACTCAGTTTCTTAAACTATGGGTTGTGACCTCAATATGGTATCCCATAATTGAATGTGGGGTTACCAAAAAACTGGCAAGAATAAAAGGTTTCTTAGTGCAGAACAACCCAAAAAAATCCCTGACCCTGCTGCCCAGCATACCTTCACTGCAGCCTGGGCTTGGACAGAAGCATTCAGACTCTGCACTGCACATGCCTTCACATCACACAAAGCCAGACTACCTGAAACCCTCAAGCTTACATTCACGATTTATGTAAGTTATGAACTACTGTTTACTGTGAAAGGAAAATGCTTATAAATGTTTTCTTACAGTTCTTCAGGATGTGGTATTCAAGAGTGTGTCTTTGAGTTTTTAGTTTTTAAAATTGATGTTTGTGTCTCTGAATTCAGTTTCACTTAAAAAAAAAAAAAACTAAATGGCACTGGTTGGAGATTAGGACAAAACAATTTCTGAAACAGCCGTACACATACTTCTACTATTATATACTATGCACTTATGCAAAGCAGCATTCTCAGCATTGACAATTATATACTCAGAATGCCAATCAACTCCCAAAAATGCTGGAGATGCTCTACGTCATCTTCAACAGAAAAAATTCAGCAACACTGAATCCTTGCATACACGTGTGGGACGGGAATGTACATATTAATAGAGGTGCAGCCTTTTACATGGTTGCTTTGGATCCAAACTTGGGGCTTCAGGTTTGTATACCAGGAACTTTACCAACCAAGCCATGTTCTTAGTCCCAAGACTTGTTTTTATCTTAAATTGATGAATATGGGGTGTGTGTGCTGCACATGCTCATGCCCTAGCATATGCATGTGGAGACCAGAGGCATCAAATGTCTTCCACTAGTGAGCACCACCTTACTTTTAATCGTTTTGAAATAGGCTCTAACTATGCAGCTCTGGCTGGCCTAGAACGCACAGACTGACCTACTTCTTTCTGTACCTCCAGTACCGGGATTAAAGGTGTGTACCACTACCACCACCACTGGGCCCATATTTCTTCTAAAAGGTAAGCTTTTGTAGTTAATATTTAAATTGCTGATTTGAGGTTATTTTTACTGTAGAAGTACCTCCAATCTTTAAAAATTTTCAGATTCTCACATGTGTGTGTTGCCCACTTGTTTGCATGTGTACCTACATGCATGCAGTACCCGTAGAAACCAGAAGAGTCCCCTGCAACTGGAGTTATAGATGGATGTGAACAACTTCATGTGGGTGCCAGGAACTAAATCATGGTCCTCGTTAGAACTAAATCATGGTCCTCTGCAAGAGCAAGTGCTCTTAACCAGTGGACCACCTTTCCAGCCTCAGTACCCTCCAAACTTTGAAAGTTTGCTTTGAACACTCATTTTGCTGGAGATAAAGCAAGTTAATCCTTATCAGAAGTTTCCTAAAAAGCACTAATTGAAGCCTTCACATGTAATTAAGAAATATTAAGGTAATAAAATTTCAACTAGTCAAATGATCAAGAACAAAGTACTTTTCAGGAAAATAATTATCTAGTCCAGCAGTTCTCAACCTGTGGGTTTCGACTCTGATAAACCTCTCTCTCCAAAAATATTTACATTATAATTCCTAACAGTAGCAAAATTACAGCTATGAAGTAGCAGTGAAAGTAATTTTCTGGTCAGGAGTTATCACAGCATGTTAGAGTGTTGCAACTTTAGGAAGGTTGAGAACCACCATGCTGGACACTAATAAGGAAGCCATATTCACCATAAATGCTACGGAAGTACAAACAAAACCCTTAACTAACTAGAGCACCATCAGCACCTCAGCAAAGCTGCGCTGTGCTCCACATGTTCTGACCTACTGCTTGACCCCACTCCCGGACATGTATGTCTCCTAGAGAATGAACAGAATCCAGGATAAGACAGAAGAAGTCCATTATCGCCCACCGCTGCAGCTCCAGCCCATTATACCTTTATCCCTGGGATCAGCAAGCAGGTCATCCGCTGAGCAGGGACTCTCCTCGCTGCCCTCGTTGGAGATGGTGAGGAAGGAGGTGGGGGACACAGACTGAGAGCGGCTGCTGTTGTTGCTGCCCTTGTCCGCGCCCCCAGGGGTCTGGGTGTCGATGCTCCGAGTGCTGCTGCTCCTCTGCGCCAGGGGCGGAGGAGCACGGTGACCGTCTGGAATATCCTGTGGCTGTCACAAAATTTAAAAAACAGACGTTCACGCTCTTGATTTTGAAGTTTACCAGCCATGTACCCAATGTCAACATTCCTCTGTGGTCAGAAACTCACAATCAAATGCTAAGCCACAAATGTGCCACAAACCTTTATGCCTAGCCCTTGGGAGGCTGAAACAGGAGGGTTCTGATTCTCAGGACAGCCAGGCTACATAGCAAAACCACGCCTTTAATCCCAGCACTCGGGAAGCAGAGCCAGGCGGATCTCTGTGAGTTCGAGGCCAGCCTGGGCTACCAAGTGAGTTACAGGAAAGGGGCAAAGCTACACAGAGAAACCCTGTCTCGGAAAAACCAAAAAAAACCAAAAAACAAAAAAAGCAAGCAAGCAAGCATCCACCCTTCTATTACTGGGCCTTTCTCACTAGTGGCTTCCATGCCTATCCTGCTCTGACATATTTGTCTTCCCCGGGCATGGCACACGGGAGGTCAATGTTTGCTGAATAAATATGTACTGAACTGAATGCTATCATGTACTTCTAAAACTACTGAAGAAAATTATCACGGTAAAGGAGATATTTAGGTGTGCTACAAGGTTCCTAGTAGGGCAAAGGTCAAAGTGAGAATTAGCAATACTAGGGTGGGCCCTTGGTTCCTGTGCCTTCCTGCACATTCCCCCTAGAAAGAAATCGTCCTAATGAGTGAAAGGTTAATCACAGCGTTCTAATTACAGGATGAGCTCAGGGAGGAGTCTCTCAGGAAAGTTTGTGGGACTCCCTCAGCAGGCAAACAAGCACCCTCTACACCCTTGGTTTACTTAGCTCTAATTAGTGAAGGAAAGCCTACTCAACCCCGCAGAATGGAGCCAGCAATGGGTATTTTTAAACCTAAACTAAGCTTTCATCTCTGTTTAAGACGGGATTTCAGTTATATAAGCCAGCTGAAGACACTGGAACTGGGGCTACAGGGGACCGACCACACCCAGCTGTCTTCACCTTCAAGGGGAGAATTTTATACATCTGTGAAGTGTAGCTGATTTTTGTTTGTTTGTTTGTTTTTAAATTCTTTGGGGGCTCAACATCCAGCTCCCAAATAATTACACTGAGACTTATTCTTACTTATGAATGCTCAGCCTTAGCTTGGCTTGTTTCTAGTCAGCATTTTTTTTTTTTTTTTGTTTTTTTTTTTTTGTTTTTTCGAGACAGGGTTTCTCTGTGCAGCTTTGCGCCTTTCCTGGATCTCTCTCTGTAGACCAGGCTGGCCTCAAACTCACAGAGATCCGCCTGGCTCTGCCTCCCAAGTGCTGGGATTAAAGCTAGTCAGCATTTTTAAGTTGAAATATTCCTTTTCTCTTTAACCTCATTTTGCCTCTAGGCTTTTTACCTTTCTTTATTCTATATATCTTGCTTTCCTGGCTGGTTGTGTGGCTGGGTGGCTGGCACCTGGAGTCTTCCTCTCCTTTTCTCAATCCTCACTGTATTCTCCTCCTAGTATTCTAAATTTCTCCTCCTATTTATCCTCTCTGCCTGACAGCCCCGCCTGTCCTCTCTCCTGCCTTGCTTTTGGCCATTCAGCTTTTTATTAGACCATCAGGTGTTTTACACAGGCAAAGTAACACAGCTTCACAGAGTTAAACAAATGCAACATAAAAGAATGCAGCACATCTTTACAGTTAAAATAATATTCCACAACAGTGAAATATTTCTTCAAACTAATTCCCTCCTCACTACAGAACAGATGCTGAGATAAATATACTCTGTGACAGATACATTTTTAAGTTTAAATAGCAATTTTTCTGTGTACAATGGCTAAGTAGATCATTTCGGAGTGCACTTCATGAAGACGCAGCCTAGCAACTCAAACCAGATAGTCATGACAATCCCAGAACCGGCAGGCCAAACACTCTTGACAAAATGGAGCAGGAAGGCTCCTCTTTAGAAACAATTTGCCCACCCTCCATAAAACTGGAACTCAAACTCGTTACATGGAGTTACAGCAAATGAAGAGGATATTACCCATCTGGTATTTTCTACAGAAAAAAGAAAAGCCGCTTCTGTTAGAAGATCTGAACCTAAGGGAGCCCAGTTCATTCTGTGAAATGCAAAGAAATTAAAATTCTCCAACCACTTTCACGGTCATAGTTTTTTAATTTCTTACAAAAGTTAAATTTTCATTCTCTCAAGAAGAAACTTAAATACAGACAACAGACTGACAACTGCCCCTTGCTCTGGAGCTCACAGCAAGGCCCTTGGGATGAAGACTACTTACAATGAGCTGCTCTTCCTTCTCCCCAGTTTCCTTAATTATGATCTCGATCTCCTGGTTCAGTCCTTCCACGCTGTTCCGGAACCGAGAGCCCGTGGACTTGGTGATGGGAATGACGGGGACAAGTGTGCTCTTTGGAGCAGGAGCCTTAAGCAAAGGTGAAGAGAGACAAAGAGTTTTCAAGGTGCCATAACTCAAAAATCAAGTCCAAACGACACCGGTAGACTCAAGAACTTGACAGCAAGCAGATTTACATCTTAGGATAGATGAGAGGTAGCTAAAGCTCGAACCCCCGACAGTGAAGACGGACTCTCAGAAATCTACCCACATCTGTGATACACTAGAAAGGCCATTATGATAATGGCAAATACTCCAAGAATATCGACCTCAGAAATGCGTTCATGAGGCCAGTGAGGTGGCTGAGTGTGGAAAGGTGCCTCCCACCAAGCCTGACAATGGGGTTCCACATCCAGGATTCACCTGGTGGAACCCCGAAGTCTATATATAACACCCGGAGTGCCTAACTGCAAATAACTTTCCTGTAACATTTATTCATTTATACCACTACTATAATGGTTTTAGTATGTTTCAGCTCAGGAAACAAAAAAATAAAATTAAAGATGGGCGATGGTGGCGCACGCCTTTAATCCCAGCATTCAGGAGGCAGAGGCAGGTGGATCTCTTGAGGCCAGCCTGGTCTACAGAATGAGTTAGAGGGCAGCCAGAGCTACACAGAGAAATCCTGTCTTTAAAAACTAATAAATGAATAAAATTTTCTTTTTTTCAGAAGTTCATCTCTAATTTTCTTACTAGAAGTGTCTCCATTGTCCCAGTGTTACTTTTTAAAAATAAGCACCAGATTAAATTGTAGTATATTGCCTGACCTCCTAACAAGATGCTCAAAATAAAAGAGAGAACAGGGTTGGTGGGTTATCTGCCAGCGTCACTGGCGAAGGTGTGTCAGGAGCTCCCTGCCCTGTCTGACAGGGGTCTACCACACTCACCCTCGTCTCCCTGGAGAGGTAGCCAAGAGATGACGCTAACACGTACTGTCTGACACAAATTTACAATGAATTGTTATTTCTACTCTTTTACTTCTGTTCATCTTTACATAAACAAACAAAAAACAGAGTAAACACAGTACTAGAATCCTCGGGCAACGGGCAATTTGTGAGAAAGAAGCCAAAGGAAATCTACTTTGAAATGGCTCTACCAGTTAGTGTAGAGCCCTTAGAGGTGGGGCTCAGCACCCACCCTACCTCCAGGGCAGGTACCTCCCTTCATCTGTAAGGAAGGGCTCAGCACCCTAATTCATGGTTTTGAAATGAGACAAGAGCACTTGCCCTGTGCTCTGTCTACAACGGACACATTGCTTCTTAACTACTCTTTCCTATTTTTAATCCCTCTGTTCACACATCTTGTTTTCACTATACCCCCAAGTTTCTCATACCATTTACTCATTTTTAATTTATTTCTTAAAAAATGGTGTTTTTCCTAAGTGTATTACTCTTTGTCTGCATGTCTGTTACCGCATGTATGCAGTGCCCACGCAGGCCACTAGAGGGCATCAGAGTGGCAGGAACCAAACCCAGATCCTCTGGAAGAGCAGCCAATGCTCTGACCCACACAACCATCTTTCTAACCCCTAACCCATTTGTTCTTGTTTCTAATTCCTTTTTCTATTCCCTCTTCCAATCTCAACATCTACTATCTAAAGGAAAACATTAAGTCTCTCTCTTAAATTTTATTTCTGTATATGAATGTGAATCATGTGCATGGAGAAGCAACCAGAGGCCAGAAGAGGCGTCAGATCTTCCGAAACTGAAGTTATAGCCTGGTGTGAGCCACCATGTGGGTGCCGGGAACCAAACGTGGGTCCTCTGCAAGAGCAGTTGGTGCTCTGAATCACTGAGCCATCTCTCCAGCCCCCAAATATCTATGTTTAGATGTTCAACGGGTGGGTTTTTGTTGTTGCTTTTACTGGGTTGTTTTCTGGGGGTGAGGTGGGGTGAGGTGAGAGATAACAATTGAGGCATTAAGCTATTTAACTTAGGTAGGTCTAAAATTCATAATCCTCCTGCCTCAGCATCTTGAGTGCTGAGATTAGAGGTCTATGTCACTGCATCCTTCCGTAGCTGGAAGACATGTAGGTTGTTTTTGAGACAGGGTCTCTGTGCAGCCCTGGCTGGCCTAGAACTCAGTCTGTAGAGCAGAACGCCCTTCAACTCACAAGGAGGCTCCTGCTTCTGCCCCTCCACCAAGTGTTGGGATTAAAGACATGTGCCACCAGCCTGGTTGATCACTGCAGTTTAAATTTTAAGCTTTAAAGTAACTTTTGGTGCCTGGTAGGCCTTAATACCCTGTTAATTTTCCTGGTTATACTCAACGGCTGCTTTTCCCTATGGCCTTCAGTAGCAAGCCTTCTAATGACCTCAGTAACACTTGCTGGTGTCAGTACTCTTACTGACACTGTGTTATGCTTGAAAATTAAATTAGGGAATGCTACATGAACACCTCTCTTAAGCCTGAGGAAGGCGTCAAAATTGTTTCAAGTCTACACGGTCTTTCCAGCATTACACTAAACTTTCCTTGAGTATGTTTCACAAAGTTCTTATTCATGCATTTAGGCATTGTAGTGCAAACCTTTATTCCCCTACATAGGAGACAGATCTCCGAGTTCCAGCCCAGACTGGTCTACATAGCCATTTCTAGACCAGCTGGGGTGTACAGAGAGACCCTGCCTCAATAAATGAATGAATGAACAAATAAAAATAAATATTTAAAAGTTCTTATTCATTAAGTAGTCGTTGTTGCTGTTACTGTACACTAGGTTTTCTTGACTGTTTTCTAACAGTATCTTTTATCATCTAGTAGTCATTTTTATACATATGATGTATGCTTATAGATTAGTTTCTAGACTACATCCTTACCAGAAATCTTGACTGGTTTTTACTGATTTTCTGAAAATTTCCAAGCATCCTATTTTATAATTTGAGTATTTTTTCTTTTTCCTTTAAGATTTGTTTATTTTTATTTTATGCGGATAAGTGTTTTGCCTGAAAGTGCACTACATGGGTGTCTACTGACCTAGTGATGGATACCCTGCAAGTGGAATTACAGATGGGTGTGAGCAATATGTAGGTGCTGGGAGCTGAACTCAAGTCCACTGCAAGAGCAGCCAGCATTCTTAACTTCTGAGTCATCTCTCCAACCCTGAGTCTTATTCTTTACTGCTAATTCTAATGGCTGTAATCAAGGTGTCTTTTCTAACTGCATTAGCTAATAGCACTACTCATAGTATATTCTGAACACAAGTGAACTTTCTGAGATTCTTGCCTCTTCTTACTGAGCTTAGTGGAAATGTCTCTTAAATTCCCTATTAGTAACACTGGCTCTGAAGTTAAGGGGTGTTTTTGAATAGTATCGTATCAAGAAAGTGTTCCTGAACTCCTATATTCTTGAATATTTTTCTTTCTCCTGTCACCTCCATACACTGGGGATCGAATTCTGGGACTTGAATGTACCAGGCAAATGCTTTGTCATTCAGCTGTAGTTCCAGCTCTGTTTAGTACGTTTGTACAATGCTGAATGGCAGCTGCTAAACTTCCCACAAGATTTTGTTGGTTAGTGTTTTTTCCAATCAAAAAAGGTATTCATATAGTTTTTAATCTGGAAAATTTCAAAGCAGGTACAGCAAACTCCTTCTATGGCCACTGAAATGCTGGTGTTAATCAATATGACCTCCACACGCACCTTCCTGAACACAAACAAGCTGTTGTGTTCACTACAACCTAACACAATGTCCTGTCTAGCTGAGGGCTACAAAGCAGAGGTTAGGTAACAGACACCAAACCACTTACTTTAGATCTGAAGCTGCTTTTTGTCCTTACAATTAGTTATCCACTCAACATGCAAAAATGACTTAAGATATTAATCTTTATGCTATGAACTATTAAAAGGATAAAGATACAATATAAATAATAAAGAAAACAGTCCACCATATTCTAGACTTCAAAACCTGCATGCATGTACACACGCACATACATGCATTCATACAAACTTCTTTGTATACATGTACATATTAGATTTGTATTTTACTCCAAAGTGCCAGCAATAATGCAAATGTTTTAAAATTGTATCTTAAATTTTAGGAAATATTAACACTTGATAAATTATCTTTTAAAGTGTTTAACGTGCAAGGGTGTTTCGCCTTTGTGTATGTGTGTGGAGACGAGAAGAGGGCATTGGATTCTCGGAACTGGAATTGCCAATGGTTATGAGGCACCTTGTGGGTGCTGGGAATTGAACCTTCATCCCCTGAAAGAGCAGCTAGTGCTCTGAACCACTGGGCCATCTCTCCAGCCCCTGAGTTTATCAGTTGTGGCTGACACATTCCTCATTACCATTTACACTGGTGCACAGTATTAAAAATCTGGAAGAGAACAGTGGTTGCCAACCGAGGGTAACGAGCCATCAACTACAATACGACGTGTCACTCTTGGGGTTGAGGATATAGCTCAGTCGACGACAGAAGTACCTGTCTAACATGTAAGAGGTTCCATCTACAGTACCTCCACCCTATCCCCAAAACAGTCTTTTGATAAACTTAACAACTGGACCAAAAACATTTAATACTGGGGGGAGGCACAATATAGAGTTATACGTACATTCTTAATGTCTCTCACGGAGCCAAAAAAATAACTCTATTTTAAGTTCTGGTTTAGTATCTCATGTTTCATTCATGCAGGATCACTTTTAGTGTCATGTCTAAGATACTTTTGTTTTAGTGTGCACATATATCTATATATAAATACATATATATGGCTTGACACTTCATTTTTTTTTAAAGATTTATTGTTCTGCTTGCACTGCATGTATGCCTGCAAGCTAGAAAAGAGCACCAGATCTCATTATAGATGGTTGTGAGACACCATGTGGTTGCTGGGAATTGAACTCAGGACCTCTGGAAGAGCAGCCAGTGCTCTTAACCTCTGAGCCATCTCTCCAGCCCAATGCTTCATTTTTAATTAAATAGTTTTCATAAAATAATTTATTTTACAAAATATACAAACGTACATGTATAAATATACACGCATGTGTGTGCATACGTATACATATATTGCTTGATACTTTGCTTTTTAAAATAAAATATCAACTATTATACACTTTATTGTGTTCTAAGCACTCTTCTAAGCACTTTATTCATTTACTTTGTCTCATTTATCCTAGGCTAGCCTCCAATTTCTGGGCATCTGCCACCACCTCCCAAGTGCGGGGATTACAGGCATGTACCACTGTGCTGGGCTTGGTGCATGCTAGGCAAACACTACACCTCCAGCCCTGTTCTAAGCACTTTATGTACATTGTTTAATTTTACAAATGCTCTATGAAACAGGCAATTTTGATATTCCCACTTTACATTTTTAAACTGAGACTTTGAGCAGCTAACACATAATTACAGAATTGAGGCTGAATTTAATATTCTACCAAACAAAACAACCCACCCACAAAACTGAAAACAGGTTTCTCTACATTGTGAGACTACATCTGATTTTTCACTTTATCTTCTGAAGAAATTTCACATTCTTTCAAGAGTGCTCTAAAAGTCCTTCACCAACCTTAGATGATCTGGGGGAAAACATCAGATACCATGCTTGAGATGCTACCTTTTTCCTTCCCTTTCAAGAAGGTCTTACTCTCACAGATAGTTATAAAGAGAGAAGAAAGAAATCTCTGTATTGGAATATGGCTGTTCTAACGTGAGTCTCAAAGTTATTTTAAAAAACAAAAATATCTTAGATATGACACTAAAAAGTGACCCCATGTGAACGAAAAACACAACATACTAAACTTGACCAGAATTTTAAAAAAATTGTTTTTGGCTCTGTGAGAAACATTTAAAGAATGAATGAATAAGTAAGTCAAAACTGGAAGAAAATATTTACAACTCATTTATCCCCTATAAATAGTCTTCTATTCAGACTACATAACAGTCTCTCAAAATTCAGTAAGAAGAACATACCAACTTAAACAAAGGCACAAGATATGAAAAGGCATGACTAAACATGACACATTGATAAAAAACATATAAAAAGGGTAATGCATGTAAGTTTGAGATATGCTTCAAGAAGATGACTGAATGTTAATCAGCCATGATGAATCTATAAAATAGAATCCCATTTGTTAAGAAAAGGGAACTTTTAATACACACAGCACCTCAAATGAATTTACAGAGTACTGCTGGACATACAACCTCAAAAGACACATTTCTATATGACCCCATTCATGTGACATCCTCAACAAGAGAAAACTAGAGGATGAAGACCAGATCAGAAGCTAGGAATGGGAAGGGTATGACTAAAAAGACAGCATGAGAGAAATCGGTGCTTGACTATGGAAGGTAGGATGTGTTAAAATTTACACAAGTGGGAAGTGAATATTTCATCTAACACATGTGAGGCCCTGGGCTTCATATACACCAATGTTAAAATTGCTCAAATACATAATTGGGAGCACTTTAAAGAGAACAGTTAGGTGGTAAAATGCTTGCCTAGCATGCATAAGGCCTGGGCAGGGGAGGGTGGAGGGACGGAGGGAAGGAATGTCAATTTAACCATATAGTAACTGGAAAAAAAATTAAAGGAGAAAGCAGAGAGGACTATATTGAGTTGAATACTTATATGCACAATATTCTTACAGGGTTAGGGATGTAGCTCAGTGGTAGAACATTTGCCTAACATGAACAAGGACCTAGACTCAACTCCTATGCAACCATGGGGTGGGGCACAAAAAATTTAAGAACTACTCCAAATGTTCTGCAGACCTGTTACAGTCCACAAAGCAACGTCAAGTCAGCATCCCGTCTCAAGGGCTCCCAGCCTTCTCTTTACACTTTGATGCTCATAGCCAATGACTGCCTCACTTGTCACAAGCCCTACACCAACACCAGTGGTAACAAGACTGGCAAGGAGCACGGGCTATCGTTCTACACGTTCTTCTCTCCACTGTTTATTCTTGCTCTCTCTCTCTCTCTTTTTTTTTTTTTTGGTTTTTTGAGACAGGGTTTCTCTGTGTAGCTTTGGTGACTGTCCTGGATCTGGATCTCGCTCTGTAGACCAGGCCACCACCACCCATCACTGTTATCACTGTTTATATTCTCTACTCTCCTACCCCAGCCTCCCTCCCAGGTCCTCACTTCCTTACTCTTTAAAAAGATTTTTATTTATTTTGTGTGTGTGTGTGTGTTTATGTGAGTGTGTGCCATATGTGTACAGGTGCCTGTACAGGGTGTCTAACCCCCTGAACTCTTAACCACTGGGCCACCTCTCCAGCCTTGACTTTGCGTCACTACCTGTAACTGCAGTGAGGCAGTATGAAAGCTTGTCACTGGAGCTGGCTACTGTTTGTCTGAGATTCCTAAGCACAGTCACTAACACCTGAAGTCTTTTTGCCTATCCTCACTTCTCATATTTCCTTTCCATCTGGTGTAAATTCCAAAGCAAGACCAAGCCAAAGTGTGTATGTTTTATGTTTTTGTTTTTAGATTTAGGTTTACCTTTTTTTAAAATTATGTGTATGGGCATATCTGTGTATGTACATATATGAATACAGGTACCTCAGAGTCCAAAAGATTAGGAACTGAATGCAGGTCCTCTGGAAGAGCAGCAAGCACTCTTAACCACTGAGCATCCTTCCAGCCCCAAATAAACATTTTAAGAGCTCCCAGATTATGTATTTCAGGAATAAGACAGTGGAAGGACAAAGCGAACACTATTTTGCTTCTGATGGGCCTGGGAGGAAAGAAAGGTAAAGGGAACAGGACTGACGGCAAACAGTGAAGTTACAGAGCGAAGAGAAACCTGCCACTCACTAGCCTGGAGTGAAGACGTAGGGAACGTTTCTGTTATGCAATCATCTTTCCTGTGACTGGGTTCCTCTCACGCAGAATGAAGTGACAAAGTCATGGAACAGAGCAGGCTAAGAACAATCTCAAGACTTAGGATACAGACGATAAACAAGAGACAAGAGCTCTAGTTTTCCCACTGTCTGAAGAGAGTCAGCTCTAAACATAGTTTCTTCTAGTTGTCACACGAGACAAGACTTTATGGTGGGTTTTCAGGCTGCTCTCAGGTATGCATTTATTTTATAACTGCTAAGTTATAGAAAGAGGAAAAGGGACCGAAAAGGGAAGATAATGAGTCACAGTGTTTGCAAAATGCCGACTTTGGTTGGAGAAGCATAAGGTTTGTTAAAGAAAGAGTGAGAACTTCCTGGCTGCCATGCTGAGAAAGGCACACAGGCAGGCCCTGGCAGTCCAGCGGCTGGCTCCACACATCTGGTTTACTGATATTTTCTACTGCATCTCCTGGAAGTGGAAGAAGTTTAACAGATTTTCCTAATATTACCTCCTTAGCAGCAACAATTTATCAACAGGTCTGTCAGTTAACCATTTTAAAGGCAGGGCTCTTGGTGCCTTTGAACGATCAGCAGCTGCTGTGCCCTGTCTGTGTACGACCTGAAGGGTTGGTGACTGTTATTTATAACACCTTTTAGCAATTTTCTCAAAAACAAACTGTTTCTGAGATTGGAGGAATGTTAATCTGGGTATTCCACTGCTGTAACAAATCACATCCCCATAAATTCACTGCTATGTTAGCCACATATGGCTTTAATGTTCCTCTCTGTCCTTCTGGCCCTATACATTTGATCCATCTTGCGCTTTTTTTTTTTTTTTTTTTTTTTTTGGTGGTGGTATTTGTTTTTCGAGACAGGGTTTCCCTGTGTAGTTTTGGTGCCTGTCCTGGATCTCGCTTTGTAGACCAGGCTGGCCTCAAACTCACAGAGATCTGGCTGGCTCTGCCTCCCAAGTGCTGGGACTAAAGGTGTGCGCCACCACAGCCTAGCTCTTGAGCTTTGTTTTACCTGAGATAAAGTTCCAATCCCTAAAAGGTGAACATTTACTTCCTGAAGAGGTCAATTTGGATGCCAAGATTTTGGTGCAATTATTGGTACATCTGTCCCTGTGTCTACCAAACCCTCAATTACAATGCCATTTATTCATATTTTTAACTTTGGTCTTTGATCATTTACAGAAGTCTGCCAAAATGTTTGCTTTATAGTTTCTCCTGAAATTTTTTGTTTCATCTTCTAAAGCTGCTCTGCCATCCGGAGCAGTGTGGTTTTCTATGACAGGTGTTTAGTCTTTAACTGCTCTGTGAGGAGTTCCCCCAGTGCTGACAGGGAGTGACTGAACCATTTGATTCAGGGGCCTGTGAGAGGCCCCTACGGCGTTTCCCAATGGCAAAGGGTTACCTTGCCTGCCCTATGTTGACCTGCATTCATTAGTCCAATGCCAGCCTCTGCCGCACCTTCTCCATACTCCAGAAGGCTGGGGCCTTCTGCCTGGATTCTCTCTAGAAAAAGCATTGTTTCTAGGAACGCTTTGCCTACAATCCCTTTTCAGATGACCTGGTTTACTCCAATTAAAACATCTAACCCTCTGATTTTTCTTAAAATTTATAGAAGTCACTTCTATCCAAGTATCACAAGTATAAGATCCAATATCATCTGTATTTTTAATCTATTCATCTATGGGTGCTGATCTTGCCTTTAAAGGCCTGATCATTCTTTTACATTCTGAATTAGCATTTTCAAAAGCTAAAGGTTCAATTAATATTCATCTAACTTCTAGATCTGGTATCATTCTTTTTGCAGCTAAAGTCAATCTTTGTAAAAAAAAAAAAATCAGTGAAGACTTCTTTTGCATCTTGTATAATTTTAGTGAAGGAGTCAGTCCTCTTTCCGGAATCTTCAATCTTGTCCCAAGCATTCAAAGCTGCCGCATGGCATAGGGCCAAGGTGTGATCATCAAAATAACATGTCTTTCCATATAAGCATAATGGCTCCCACGAAGGATTTGATCTTGGGAAATCTCATAACCTCTAACTTGCCTTGCTGTTAGATGGCCCCTAGCTTCCCCTCTCCACCAGGTTCTCCACTGTAACTGAGGAGCAGTGTGGTGATACTTTATTTGTGTTCTAACAAATAAAGCTTGCCTGGGGATCATAGGACAAAGCCAGCCACTATATTAAACATAGAGGTCAGGTAGTGGTAGCACTGCTACTACCTCCTAGCATTTAGGAGGCAGATTCATCCAGATCTCTGAGTTCAAGGTCACACTAGGAACAGAGCCAGGCATGGTGACACACACTTTTAATCCCAGTGCTAGTTAACCAAAGAGGTCTGGAGGTCTGTATAGACAGATAGGAAGTGACAGAGCTATGCGGAAAGAGGAAGTGATGTAGCTGGGCTGAGAAAGGAAGTAAGATGGCAGGGCACTGAAAGGTATATAAGGTGTGAGTATACAGGAAGTAGCTCTCTGGGGCTGAGGATTTCATAGTGGTAAGAACTTGTGGCTGGCTTGTTCTATCCCTCTCATCTTTTAGCTTTCACCTCAATATATGACTCTGGGTTTTCTATTAATAAGACCATTTAGCAATTCATGTTACAGAGCAGCTTCTAATACTGATATAACTAAATCTTTCCAGTCTTGTGGAATAATTCTGTTCCGAGTGGCCCATGAACTTAAATTTCACAAAAGGCGAATGCATATGAACTATTGCTTCTTTAAATCCCTTCAAATCTAACATTTCTATAGGATCCCAGTTAACTTCTGAATAGCCTTGGGGTGCCTATCATCTGGAGGCCGTTCTTGAATGGTAACTGGATAAATTAAGGTTGGTCTTCTCATAACCTTGGGCTGCTCCTCTTCAGTTTCATAATGCGATGGTGTGCTAACTTCTGCTCTAAACTCCTCTGTCTCTGGGTGAGTGTTTTTCTTAGTTCCATTAGTATGTCTTCCTAAGGATTTTACCTTATCAGTCAATGCTTCATATTTGGCACTGTTATCAAACAACTTTTTTAGGGAATAAAACAAGAATTATCAAAATGATAATTGACATTATGTCAATCCCAGCAAAGTTAATTATCTCTTCACTTA
This sequence comes from Peromyscus californicus insignis, assembly GCF_007827085.1. Classification (NCBI taxonomy): domain Eukaryota; kingdom Metazoa; phylum Chordata; class Mammalia; order Rodentia; family Cricetidae; genus Peromyscus; species Peromyscus californicus. Next base: position 13,678,985 of record NW_026294514.1, on the reverse strand, counting down.
ATTGTTCCATTTTCAAACCATCCATTATGCAACTATACAGGGAACTAACTCTGTGCATCATAATATTTCCCATTCCTAACATGGGGGAAAAACCTCTTCCTTTTCTTTTTTTCAAAACTAATACCCTCTTTAAGAATTCTCAGTTGTCTCCCCAGATCTGCTGACGATGACAGTGAAGTGTTCGGCTGGCTACCGCTCACAGAACAGTTGGGCAGAGAATTCAGATGGTGCACAGCCTGGCTGAGGGCAGCTGCCCCCGAAGAGCTGTGAGCTGAGAGAGTGTGGCGGCTGCAACAACACAAGTCCGAGCTGGTGTCGAGGCGGCTGACCTAGTGGCAGCAGCCTGAGGAGGGGACCAGGGGAAGCCCACAGCCCACGGGGAAAAGAGCCAAGGAGCCAGAGGTCTGGAAAGCAGATGCAGGAACCTGTGGAAGAAGCATGTGTGATGGGTGGGAAGTGAGAGCGCAGAGCTGGCTGGTGGTGGACAGCTAACTCTGGTGGCCACTGTGGAGTGTGGGTGGCAGCTGGAGCTGTTGTAGAGAGGCTTCAACAGAAAAATCCCAGGCTCACTCAAAGGTACATTTATGCTTGTTTTTGGGAGAAACTCTTGCTACATATAACTGTGTCTCAGCCTCCCCAAATACAGAAATTACAGGCTTCTGTCAGTACATCCAGCTAAAATTTTTTCACATTAATAAAATGGTATTCAAAAATCATTTCAAAATCTGATCAACTCCTATAGTGCATCATTTAATTTGATAAAATTCAATCTTAACCCTACATTGACCTTGAAAGAAAATATGACAGGGAATACAAAGCAGCCATGCTTTTAAAGAAATTAACAGAGTTATTATGGATGAATTAGAAAGGGCGAGGATGGAAAACTCATCTGTAAAATCATGAGTCTCCAGTCCTTTGAATGTAAAGATGGTAATTTTCCGTTAATATTCCAATGTTGACAGTTATTATTATTATTATTATATTTTTTTTTTTTTTGGTTTTTTCGAGACAGGGTTTCTCTGTGTAGCTTTGCGCCTTTCCCGGAACTCACTTGGTAGCCCAGGCTGGCCTTGAACTCACAGAGATCCGCCTGGCTCTGCCTCCCGAGTGCTGGGATTAAAGGCGTGCGCCACCACCGCCCGGCTGACAGTTATTATATTTTATTACATATTAAATTTTACATCTCTTTGTTGACAGTTAACATTTCAATTTCTCAAAAACAAAATTGTTTGTGTGTTTTAACATAAGCACCCAATTATATTTCTATTTTTTAAGATCTATTTTATATTTAATTATTTGTGTGTGTTGGTGTACAAGTACATGCATGTGAATACAGATGCCTAGGAAGACTGTAAGAATTAGATTCCCTAGAGCTGGAGTTACAAGTTGGGTGCTCCTCTGCAAGAGCAGTATACTCTAAGCCACACCCCCAATCATATTTTTTAAAGTACAATCTTTTTTTTTTTTCTTTTGGTTTTTCGAGACAGGGTTTCTCTGTGTAGTTTTGTGCCTTTCCTGGGACTCACTTGGTAGACCAGTGCCCTGAACTCAGAGATCCGCCTGGCTCTGCCTCCCGAGTGCTGGGATTAAAGGCATGCGCCACCACCACCCGGCTTTTAAGTACAATCTTATACTTGGGGAAAAGCTACTAGAAACTAAAACCAAACTACAAACTTACAACACTCAAAGTTATTTTAAAAACTATTCCTTTACTCATATTTTCTATTGCATACAACCTACACATATTAACAATCATGAAAATATCAACTCAAAAAAGGAATTGTTTTGTTTTGTTTTGTTTTTTTCTGTTTTTGGAGACATGGTTTCTCTGTGTAGTTTTGGTTCCTGTCCTGGAACTCATTCTCTACCACAACTACTCAATGGTACTGTTGTACTAAGAATGGAGCCAACGACAATACATAAAGAACAAGATGGCCTACATCTTGTAGAACTTGACTTACAAACATGTGGTAGGGTAGTTTGCTTCCACCAGCTAATCAAGTCTTAAGTATGATCTGAGAGTCACAGAATTACCTTCCAGTTTCCTTCCACCTTCCAAGATCACTGCCCTACTGCTCTGACAGAAAACTGAATGCAGGCTCCTGGATTCCCAAAACTTTCAATCACAGGACGTGACATAAACCTGCTCTCTTCATACCAAGAACTCTATCTAGCCATCTAAATCCAGAGAAAAGCTCTCTATGTGTGAGCCACTTACTCCTCCATAGGATTAAACCAGTTAGTTGTCCCTCCCAGAAGACACTGAGACAGGAATTATTACTCCCAGTTTTCAGATGATGTAACTGAAACTTAGAAAGGATAAAGGCCTGCTCAATGCCACGCTTCAGCATCCCGCTTCAGCATCCCGCTTCAGCATCCCGCTTCAGCATCCCGCTTCAGCATCCCGCTTCAGCAAAGTGGACTAAATGAAAATGTGTAACTGGAGCTGAGCATGGCACACACCTTTAATCCCAGCACTCAGAAAGAGGCAAGTGATCTCTTTGAGTTCGAGGCCAGCCTGCCTGGTCTACATAGTGAGTTCCAGGACAGCTGGGGCTGTGTAAAGAGACCCCATCTGGAGGAGAAAAAAGTCCCTAAGTAAATAAATAAAGACACTTTTTAAGAAATGTGTAACTGGGTATGTCTCCTAGATGTAATACTATTTATCTGGGAAATGGGAAAGCTGTGACTTAGTACTGAAACCATTGTTTCAAACATGGTTTTGGACATTGTGCCCTGAACGATTAGAAACCACCTACAAGAAAAGCAGTTTCTTTTCTTACCTGGCTCTGGTTAATAGCTGCATGGTTGCCGTGGAATGGAGACTGTCTTTCTTTATCTCGATGATGACGACTGCTGTGTTTGCTTCTCTGCAACTGCTGCCGTAATTTTGCAATCTGAAAAAAGGAAAAACAGGAGGAACCAGAGTGTTTTCCACGCTCAAAAAACACATTCTTGCTCAATAAGAACCAATAAAATTCACCCTTAATACTTTGAAATTTTAAACCATATTACAAAATCTAATTGAACAATATTTTTATATACATATTCACACATGTATGTATAGATTTCTTTTAAGGAGAAACAGAAGTATACTCGACACGGTATATTTAATTTTGAAGCTTCTTAAGCACTAACCACTTTTCAGCATTAAACTGTGCTTAGAAACAACCTATTCTCTTGTTGTCTTTACTATTAATCAATTTTTATTTCGATTTCTGTACTGAGCTTCAAAAATTTTTGTTTTGTTTTGTTTTCTGAGATAGCATTTCTCTGTGTAACACCCTTGGCTATCCTATAGACCAAGCCCTGTCCTACAGACCAGGCTGGCCTCAAACTCGCAGAAGTCCGCCGGCCTCCACCCCGACTGCTGGGATTAAAGGAATGTATCACCACCACCACCACCACCACCTGACGAGCTTCACTATTTTTACAAAAAAAAAATTAAGTGATATTTACAAATCAAGCCAAGTGTGTTAGTTTCAATGAGAAACATCCTCCATAGCTTATGTGTCTGAACACTTGGTCCCAAGCTGGTGGTGCTGTGTGAGGAGGTAATGGAACCATTTAGAGGAAGCGCATCACCAGGGGCAGGCTTTGAGCTTTTACAGGCTTACTCCACTTTCTACTCTCTCTGCTTTCCATGTCCTGATGAAATATGACCAGCCTGCTCCTGTGTCCATATTCATCTTCTCCCTCCCCTCCCTGTCTCTCACCTTAAGCCCAGAAAACCTTTATTTTTAATCAAACTGTTTCTGGCCAAAGTGTTTATCAGAGCAACAGGAAGGAAACTAGAAGACCAAGCCACGTAATACACTTAAGATAAAATCTTTAAGTAGAGAATACAGTTTGCCGTTTTCTCAGCCAGGATCTCATCAGCCAAGTGTATTAACTGCTTTTGCACTGCTGTGATGAAGTACCGTGACCAAGGCAACACAGGAGTTTACTTGGGTTTGCAGTTAGTTCTAGAGGGATAAGGCTCCATGATGGTACAGCAAAGCAGTGACAGAAACAAGAGGCTGAGAGCTTCCATCTTTTATTACAAGCTTGAAGCAGAGAGCAAAGTGAGAATGGCACATGTCTTTGAAGCCTCAAAGCCCGTTCCCAGTGACATACTTTCTCTAGCAAGGCCACAGCTCCTCAACCTACCCCGCAACTGTGTCGTCAACTGGAGACCAGGCATTCAAAGGCCTGAGATTAAGGGAGACACCTCAAACCACCACACTAAGGCTAGCCTTCAAGTCTTGATCCTCCTGCTTCCAACTCCCAAGTGCTGGAACTACATGCGTGTGCCGCATGCCCGGCTACAAATACAGATCAATGGCTGTCTCATCATTACCCTTTGACTGCATTTTTCTCATTTACTCCTATTATGGGTGAAATGCAATGCCATTAATTACAGACACAGAAAACAATAATCACAACACAGAGCCATCTATATTCAAGTTGGTTATGCTGAAGCCAGACAGTGGTTGCTCACACCTTTAATCCCAGCACTTGGGAGGCAGAGGAAGGCAGACCTCTGTGAGTTCGAGGCCAGACTAGTCTACAGAGCGAGATCCAGGACAGCCAGGGCTACATAGAGAAATCCTGTCTCAAAAAACCAAAAACAAGGGGAAAAAAAAAAAAAAGATAAAAAGAAAAAGTTGGCTCTGCTGAGTTACTAAATCTCAAAAGCACTATCATATGCAGAAAAACGTCAGTTTCTTAATCACATTAATTTTATAAATCTGATGTCCTTATATATTTCTAAGTACATACAGACTCTCCTATTTAGCACAAGCCTTGCACCCTCAGATTAATAGCACGCATTTCCTATTAAGTACTTATATTTTACGGTCAGACAGAAAGGGCTAGGCGGCCTGGGCAGGGAGCTGGACACGGACGGGCAGGCAGCAGGGGCGGGCTCCAAGATCTGCTCTGCTGCTGGCAGTTCCTCCACAGACTCCCGGAAGTGAAGCCTCCTCCACTACCCTCCCTCCTGCTTCCTAGACCCCAGCTGTGCATAAGAACCACACGACCCCCGAAGTGGGTGGGCAGGGAGACTGAGCAGTGCTGCTGCGGCTTTGGCTACTTGCCATGGCTGTCTTCTCTGCTCTCAGGCTGCTCTGGCCCCTCCCCCTGGTCACTGAATTCAATTTAGCAGGGATTCAGATATGATATGATAATACTGAAATATCGTTTTATGCTGTTCTGCTTTATGAAAAGCTTGCTATGAATTGGGTTATGGCTCCTGCTTCTCTTTTAAAAGTTTCCCATCTGTCCTATGCCAGGTGAGCCACTTGGTGTTAGGACAAGAAAGAGAGCAAATCAAAACAGCCAGAAAGAAAACAATTACTGACCCCACTGACTCCCTAAGACTTCTGCTGAAAGATAAACGTCATCTCAAGATTTATAAAACTATTACATGAACTTTCTGTATCTCAAGATTTATAAATTTACTGAGTATGGTTAAAGATTTATAAAGTGTAACAAATAACTTAAAACTTATTTAACAAGGGTTGATAGTTAAAAATCTACACATTGGATAACGGTCAATAACTACTTGCTCTTAAAAAGAAACTGAAGGCCGGACGGTGGTGGCGCACGCCTTTAATCCCAGTACTTGGGAGGCAGAGCCAGGCAGATCTCTGTGAGTTCCAGGCCAGCCTGGGCTACCAAGTGAGTTCCAGGAAAGGTGCAAAGCTACACAGAGAAACCCTGTCTCAAAAAAAAAAAAAAAAAAAAAAAAAAAAAAAAAGGAAACTGAATAATAGGTCTTCTGGGTGTCAACTTTATCTCAAATGTCATAGACCGAACCAAGTGATTATCTTTAAATGTCCTCAAATTCATTGTCTGCATTTATCAAACCAGAGATGCTGTCATTTACTATATGCGAAAATTCTAATAATTTTGCTAATTCTAGTTTACACTTAAATAGAGAACTAAGACTTAAAAAAATCATTTTAATGGTGCTGGGGATTTAGCTCAGTGGTAGAGCACTTGCCTAGCAAGCACAAGGCCCTGGGTTCGATACTCAGCTCCAAAAAAAAAAAAAAAAAAAAAATCATTTTAAGAAAGTCAAGACAAAATGCTGCCAAAGCAAACCCAAGTAAGAGGTAAAAGAAACTGTCTCATGGAAAAGACTCAGCCTAGGCTGAGTCTAATCTCCTGCTCAGGGCTGCTGGCCTCTCTGGCCTGACAGTCACTCACTAGTGACAGCACCCCTGTTGGGTCTTAGAAGCAACAGCAGAGGTTTAATGTCATGAGATAGGTTATGGCCAGGGTCTTGGACAAAGACAGACACAAATCTGTTACTGTACATGAAAGATAAGAAAGCTAAAGGGTTAGGGCCACAACTATAAACACAAAAACAGTTTCCTTCTGTCTTAAGGAAAGCACACAAGCCAACTGAAGTCTGTCACTGTGCCCAGCAAGCTTCTCCCTCTGCCCTGTGGGGTACTTCTTTGTCATGTTTATGAGCCCCCTCCTCCCAAAAAAGGACTTTTGCTGCCAGACATTTTCAGATTGTAACATGAAATGATTTCTAGGTAGCCTTAGAGATCTACAAATATGAATGTGATTTTCATCACCTGAAGAGCCAATGAAAATCTTAAAAGGTCCTCATAGCAGCAGGTTCTTAACTAAGGTTCTAGATGAAAATGGCTGAAAAAGGGCTCCAAAGCACAACAGTAGGAAGACATGGATAAAAGACAAAAAATAAAACAGAGGGAAAGGAGATTCCGGAAGTGCTGGTCCCCGGGGAGCTCTAGAGCAAAGACGCTGCCTTTGGTGATGTGACAAGGCTGCTGCCGGCCCCACAGGCCTACCTGAGAGGATGAAGGCCCAGAGACTCTGACACGCAGGTGCTGGTTATTGGAGGCAAACTGTGTAAAAGCTAAGCACTGGTTCTTACTGCTGGACACAGATGAAGTACCAATGGTTACCATTTCCTGTTAAATTGTACTGGGCCTGCAGCACACCCTGTCTAAAACCCCTACAAGTTCAATGTTTCTAAGGACTAATATTACAATGAGAATGCTAATCAATTTAAAATTAAGTTTGAATCCCAATCTTATAAAAGCTATTAACTTGTTATAGACTGTTAAAAAATAATTAAAACATGGGTTGATAGTCACCTTATAAATGACCGGGCAGTGGTGGCACACACCTTTAATCCCAGCACTCGGGAGGCAGAGCCAGGTGGATCTGTCAGTTCAAGGCTAGCCTGGTCTACAAAGTGAGTTCCAGGACAGCCAGAACTGTTACACAGAGAAAGCCTGTCTCGAAAAACAAAAAAATTTTAAAAAAATAGTAATAAATAACCAAATTCTTTAATATGTTCAGAACATGCTTATAGTCATGCTGGGTACAAATGGAATTTATTTACAGGAATAAGATTTGTTTAGCCTCCTATGTATGTTTTCAGGGTTAAGTCTAAAGCAAGTAACTAAAAACAAATAGTTCATTTAAATCAGGTATACTGAATAGATGGCCCTCAAAACTGCAGAGATCTACTGAATGCAGCATTTAAAATGTTTAATTTAACAACAACAACAACAACAAAAAAGCCTTCCTATGATAGACAGAGATGCCAGCTCCCAGCAGCGACCCTAAGGTCTCCAAAAAAGCCAATGGGCACAGCCCTGGATTGTGGTGACAGCTACCACTGGGAAATACTGCCCTGTGCCTGGCCTGTGCCAGGCACTGCACACACTGCAGACACTGTTGGGCTGACCGCCCTACTACACCTACGTCAGTGTGGGGTCAACTGTGCCACGTCCCTTCTCTGCAGGAACACCTCTCAGACCTTTGGGTCTGAGAGCCTTAAGGGCTGTGCTGTCCTATGCAGCAACTAAAAATGCAATGCTGTCCTGCATGACAGTCAAAAACTGACCCCTGTCCCCAACAACACTATTTTTGGAGACTATCGGGGGTAACCATCCAGGTAGCCAGTAAGTCTATAATTTTTTGTTTTGTTTTATCAAGACAGGGTTTCTCTATGTAGCCTTGGCTCTCCTAGAACTTGCTCTGTAGATCAGGCTGGCCATCTGCCTCTGCATCCTGAGTGCTGGGATTAAAGGCATGTGCCACCACTGCCCAACAACTTTTACTATTTAAAGGAACTTGCTTTTCAATGACTGCTCTCAATAATCAACTACTTATATCTCATGGTAAACTACTTATATCTCAAGGTAAACAACTAATTAAAAACTATTTTAAATTTTTATAAGTTCTGAGAGTCTAAGAAAATATTCTAAAATAAATACAAGTTATAAAGATTTGAGGATATAAAAACTTTTAAATAAATTACAAAAATCTAAGAAAATAATTTAGGATATAAATACCAGTTACTCTATACTATTATTTTACTAAGATTTCAAAGGTTCAGAGTTAGCATTGATAATAGAGTTCTGGTAAGTTGGTAAGCACCGATTACTATTATCAGTCACAAGCTCAAGATTTTAAATTTCCTTTGGTAGTCTCTTAAATATAAACTTGAAGATGCTAAAAACATCTCTGTCCAATCTATATCCAGCCCTCTGGACAATAAAGAATGTTCATGCTTTTTAATCCTAAGCCATAGTTTCTATGACTCAAAAACTTGAGTCTACTCCAGCTGTTTTACAGACACCTGTTAGCAGCTTTTTCTACAATGAGGATTTCAGTACAGACTGTAAACAATGGTAATACTAATAGATCAAACTAGTAAGCTTCAGGGAGTGGAAGTCATAAGACTTGGATCTATCTCTCACAGATCAAACGGACTCCAGATAAATAAACCTGTCCATCAACAGACTAAGTTTCCCACCTGCCTATTCCTGAGGGTGGAATCTCTCTCTCTCCCATGGTCTCGGGACTATTCCCCTCCCTAACTACCAGACTATGGGCCTGGAAGCTCCAATGGAAAAGTTTCCTTTAAGGTCCTTCACTTTAATGTCTGTCCCTAGTCTGCATCTGTCTCGGCAGGGTTCCACCTGGCTGGTAGACACCATCTAGAAATCAGCTGCAGACTGCAAACTGCTCCAAAGGTGATTTATACCATGCCAGCCCCTAGTAGTCCTACAGAACCAGAAAGCCCTAGACTTGCTGAAAACTGATATGAACCAGTCCAGCCAACATGATTGTTTCCTGTCTCTTCTGCTGGGTCAACAAACCAGATGCTTCTGATGAAATAAATATCTCATTGCCTGAATCCCCTCCCAGTCTTTGACTAATATTCTGGTCTCCCTGGGCCCTGACAATGACACCCTAATTTCAGCAGGAAATAGTTGCAGAAGAGAATACATTGCCCCTTATCCTCAACAAAGGCTGGAATGTTAAATCCAAAGGAAACTCCCTGACAACGGGGAATGAAAAAATATATAAAACATATAAATATATAAATATAAATATAAATATAAATATATATATAGCCTAGTAACAAACCCGGCTCCTTCATTTTCAGAAAGGCACCTGTTAAAACCAAACAGGCCAAGATCTATCAACAGGCAGATCATTAGCTAAAATAGTTCTGTAATATGGATAAGGCACTCAACCTGCTCTTTATAAAACAAAGAGATGGCTTTAAGAAAAATTTATACTTTCTATGCTAACCAATCACACATAATTAGAGAAAAGCTAGTCACAATACAAATTTTGTCTCTCACCAAATAGAAAACGCTCAGACACTTGCCCTCTGCTGGCATTATCAGCTCCTACAACAGATATAAATGACTGTTCCCTATCAAGGATTTCAAAGGGATACTAAGACGAGGTGGGAATGAAGGACTAGCCTGACTCCAACTTAAGGATGGAAGCCGTTTTGTTATAAGGTCAGAACAAGTTCATTTCTGTTTGCTGTAGCGGGCGTTCTGTGTCCAACGGGCTCCTGCAGCGGCTCAGACCCAAGTAAACACACAGGGACTTATATTACTTATAAACTGTATGGCCGTGGCAGGCTTCTTGCTATCTAGTTTTTATATCTTAAATTAACCCATTTCTATTCATCTATAAGTTGCCAAGTGGCTTGTGGCTTACTGGTACCTTCACATCTTGCTTCCTCTGTGTCTGGCTGGCGACTCCTGACTCAGCCTTCCTGTTCCCAGAACTCTCCTCTGTCTTTGCCCCGCCTATACTATACTTTCTGGCTACTGGCCAATCAGTGTTTTATTTATCAACCAAATCAGAGCAACACATTCACAGCATACAGAGCGATATCCACAGCAGTTTGCTGCAAAATTTCAAATGCTCTAACCTGTCTCTGGAATTTGCCATGCTCCCTAATCTATAGAGTTTGACTCACACCTTGAATACACCCTGATAAGATATGTTCTGCAAATAATTCTGAAATTCCTCTGGAAATCCCCCAACCCATGAAAACTCCCTAGGCCTTGCAGTTTTGGGGGGCAATATAAGCCCCACTTTTTCCCATGTTCAATGCTGTATTTTAAAACCCTGCTTTGGGGAGATAGCCCTGTCTGACAGAAAATAAAGCTTGTTTAAATTGACCAAAGAATCTGGGTGATAGTCTTTACTCTCATTCAATAGGATTAATAGGAGGTGTGAAGAAAGGCAGACGGGGTGCACTGGCCACTCAGTACAACCAAAACAGTGAGAGGTTCAGTCAGAGACCTTATCTCAATAAGGTAGAGAGTGAAACTACCCGACACCTGACATGAACCTCTGGTCTCCATGTGTTCATGCACAGACACACACACACACGCATACACACATAATACCTTCCCTGTGCCAGGAAAATGGAAAACCTTTGCAGTCCATGACTTTTAAGGAACTAGCCAACAGAGCACTTTGCTGACCTCTTTAAGCTGTTCTGTGCTGCCCCAGGATGCTGAACGCTTATGAGACGCTTTCTTCTTTTCAGCATATTCTTCGGCCCACGCACTCTCGGTCTATTGTAGAGGAAAACACTGTTATTTTAACAAGTATTTAACAATATTGCATCAGACTTTTTTCTAATAAATAATGTATGCTACATAAAAATTAGAAGTATTACTACAGCGTATTTTAATTTTTTAAGATTTTATTGTTTTATGTATATAAGTGTTTTGCCTGCATGTATGTAGGTGCACCTTGTGATTGTGAGTCACCATGTGGGTGCAGGAACAGAGCTCTTAACCACTGGGCCACTTTTCCAGAATATTTCAAACACCACAAACTACCCAAAGTCTCTCAGCACTAGTCAATTATAATAGACACTTTGACCTCTCTTTCATTTCCATTGCTGTAAGTTAAGTCTTCTCTTTACAAATCTATAAGTAGACCGTTAACAGAGCAGAGTATAGAGAAGCATGGCAGTAGTAATTAGTAATTATTAGTATTCCTGTGTTCTTAGGCTGGGTGTCATAGCACAAGCCTTTAATCCCAGCACTCGGGAGGCAGAGGCAGGTGGATCTCTGTGAGTTCAAGGCCAGTCTGGTCTACAGAGTGAGATCCAGGACAGACAGGGCTACACAGAGAGACCTGTCTCAAGGAAAAAAAAAAAAAAAAAAAAAGGTAGATTCCTGTGCTTTTACTAGGCACTATTAAACATTCTATAAATCTTGAAGATAAAGAAACTATGACAATGAGAGGTTATATAAGGTACCTAGGTTCTCAAGGCTAGGAAACAGAAATAAACTTGACTCCAAAGCCCATAACCTCAACCTGATACTGTTTACTCTTGCTTAGAGTATGTGTAGAGCACAACCTCAAAAACATTAATTTTTGATGGTTATACCAAATTTGGAACTTGAGTTTCTGAAAATACAAATATAAGTGAACTCTGGACACAAGAAAATATGCTCAACCTCATGAAAAATTTAAGAGAAATCATGTTTAAACTTAACTATGACTGTGAAAAGTTGATAACATAAACATTCCTACATTGTTGGTGAAGGTATAAATTAGGACAGTCTTCAGAAAGCTTTGGCAGCTAGTGTCAGTTACAACTTACATACAGCTTAACAAATCAGCTTCTCTGGTAATTTGCCCTGCAGATGTGCCAAATGTACGCCTCCGTGCATGTGCGTGCATCTGTATGTTCTCACATGGAAGGGTGGACATGTGCATGGAAGCAAGAGCAGACGATCTCAACTAAAAATTCCTCAGGAGCCATTCATCTTATTTTAGAGACAGTCTCTTACTGGCTTGAGACACACCAAACAGGCAACACTGGCTAGCCAGCAAGTCCCAGGGATCTGCCTCTCTGCCTCCTCGGCACTGGTATTACAAGCATGTGCCACCACTAACAGCTTTTTTCGTTTCCTTGTCTTTTTTTTTTTTTTGTTGTTGTTGGTTTGTTTTGTTTTTCGAGACAGGGTTTCTCTGTGTAGTTTTGGTGTCTGTCCTGGATCTCGCTCTGTAGCCCAGGCTGGCCTCGAACTCACAGAGATCCGCCTGCCTCTGCCTCCCGAGTGCTGGGATTAAAGGTGGGTGCCACCCGGCCGTTTGCTTGTCTTTTTCTTTTTCGAGACAGGGTTTCTCTGTGTAGCCCTGGCTGTCTGGAACTGGCTTCGTAGACCAGGCTGGCCTAAACTCAGAGATCTGCCTGCCTCTGCCCCCTAGTGCTGGAATCAAGGCATTCGCCACCACCAGTTCTCTGACTTTGGCTCTGGGGCTGTGCTGCTGACACACTGCTTTGCAAATGCTCCTTGAGCACTTACTATGCCAGATGTAACCCTGAGAAAACAGAAACCGCAAGTCAGACACAGCTTTACCTTACCAGGATTCACTGTCCACTAAGTATGAAAAACAATGAATACAGGATTATACAAATATTTCATTAATTACAATGTGGTAATATTATAAAAAGAAACTCCAAACTAGCATGCAATCATGAAATGGCCGTACAATACTGGACTTCAATTCTTTAACTATAAATTTATGAATCATATGAATGACTTTCTAAGATTCCTTTAATTAATCAGTTTTATAAATGTAAAAGCAGGAAACTTGGCTTTTCAGACTTCCATTTTTGAGATGTTTACATTTATGGGGTCTATTAGCAATGGGGCCAGTGAAGGGGCTTATAAAGGTGCACTGCTGACGACGACCTGTGTTTCCTCCCCAGAGTTCACGGAAAGCCGGAAAGGGAACTGACTCCACAAAGCTGTGCTCTCTTGTCCATACGCATGCTATGGCATAAGCATGCAGACACAGATACACAGACACACACCTAAAAAAAGAGTCTCTGCAATATAATGTAGTTTACCAATACATGGAGGTTTTTTCTGACACAAAAATGTTAAATGGTATGCAGAGAAATCCTACTATTAGAAATTTTCAAGTCCAAATTCCAACTTCTAAGCAGTAAGTGGGGGAAAGTACACCCACAATTGTCTATCTGTACAGGAATTACTTTTGAGAACTTTTTGAAATGTACATCCCACACAGTTCAGCAGAGTGTCTGGAAGCGAGGCCGGGGAACGCTTCTGAGGAGATTCTGACGTGCACTAAATGCTCCCGGAGTAGCGCAGGGAAGAGAAACTACCTGTGTGGCTTTGTCCCTCATGCAGGGCGCAGCTTGCCCACGACTGTCTCGGGGCCAGTGCCCAGCAAGGTATGGAGCTGCAAGTGTATCCAGTGAGGAAGTGCGCCGGATAATGCTGGAGGGGCTTGAGGAAGGTGGCCGTGTTTTGTCACCTAGGTATAAAGCAAAAGTGTTTATTTAAAAAGCAAGTTCAGGAGGAAAAGAAGGAAGTAAATGTTACACTTTATAGAACAAGGTATTGATAACACAACTCACAGTTGATTCCAAATGGCTATATACAATAATTTCATTTATACAGTGTGTTCTGAAATAAGTAAACGCTGTTAGTTCAGAACCTTCTCCCTCAGTCGTATTCCTCTTTAACAGGTAGCTATACATACACTAAGTCTAACTCTCAGAAGACAAGTGTGGATGAAGACCCTTAAAAAGCACAGTGCAAAAGTCCTCTACTGGAGAGGGATGAGCAGACAGCTACCTAACAGTGAAATGGTTTAGTCGCTAAAGGCACTTGCCGATAAAGCCTGATGACCTGAGTCAATTCCCAGAAACCACATACAGATGGAAGAAAGGAATCAACTCTACAAAGTTGTCTTTGGACCTCCACACACACGAAAGCTGTGACATGTGTGTACCTATACATACCTATCATACTATATATATATATATATATATATATATATGTAACAGTAATAAATAATTTTAAAAGGACTTCTGTGTTGGACATATAGTTCAGTAGCAAATAAAGCACATCCCTAGCATATATGAGGCCCTGGGCTTGATCCTGTTCCGACTACATAAATAAAAACAAAAGTAAAAATAAAACTCAACATATACAGTAAATGTTAAATGAAGTTTAAAAGAATTCGTGGGCTAGAAGTGATGGCACAAGCCTTTAATCCCAGCACCTGGTGGGCTAAGGCAGGAGTTTAAGGCCAGACTGGACTGCAACGCACCAAGTTCTAGGCCAGCAGAGACTATATAGTAAGCTCCTGTCTGAAAACAAACACCAAAAATCAAAACAAGGGGAAAGGATTAACAGAATGGAGTAGTGAACTGAGAGATGTAAAAGAAATTACTCAACCAGATAACACAAACATGAAATAAAAATACAAATGGAACTTAAGAAGTGGAAGAGGGAAGCTAATGAGACAGTTATTACAATGTGCATGAAATGTAAATTCAAGAAGAGAAATCAGTAAGAAAGGTAATGTTCATTCAAAAGGATAACAATTGTTTTCCAGAACTGATGAAAGACATGATCTTCGGAATGAAACTGAAGCAGGATCTAGACACACACACCATGGTGAAACTATCCACTCCTGCAGACTAAGAAACAAAACCCCCTTAAAGGCACACAGGAGGAAAAGGAGGAACAGTTCCAAGCAGAGGGCAGGGACTGAAGATACCGAGCTAACTTCATGGAATAAGAAAACGGTTTAACTGTGATGCCCTGGGCCAGCAAGACGGCCAGCAAGCAGAGCATCTGTCACCAAGCCTGGCAACCTGTTCAAGCCCAGGGCTCACATGCTGAAAGCAGAACACTGACGCCCTAAAGTCGTTCTCCAACTCACACACCTGTATGGTACATGTACACCCACATCCAAAGGATGAAACACTGATAATCAGACAAAGATGACTTTACAACCAAAGACAATCTCTGACAGAATTGTTTTTTAAGGAAAGTATCACAGAAAGAAGGAACTAGAGCAAAGAGTCTAAGAAGTGTCAAAGTGACTGGAGCAGGGAGCTTGTGTAAAGACATTTACTGTAACACACTGTTGTAACAGTAACCACTAACTAAACAGAAGCAAACCAAAGCACTAGATGACAATACGAAAATTAGGATGACATGACTAGAATAAAGAAAACAACAACACAGGATTCAGCACCAACTCTGAAAACAGTGAGCATGTGCCAACACTCAGCTTCAAACTGCAACTGCACGGTAAATTTCAAGAACTGAGCTGCTTTTTATCTCCCAAACCCCTTGACCATGGTGTGACCCAAAACTAGGGTTTCTTCAGAATCACAAGTAAGACAACCCTCCAAACTGAAGGGACTCAGCCAGAGTAAGAAGGCGGCAAATCCTAAGAATGACATCACAGGGAACACATGAGACAGGTGAATGGGAAGGAGGATGACAGAAGAGAGACATTTACTACTAACAGGAAAGAGAGAAGGAAAGTACACATACAAATGGGCACAAAGAAACATGTAAGATTATATTAACAATGTTATCACTCTAGTTTTTCATAATGGTGTGGTGATATAGTGTCCCCAAAATATAGTGCGCCCTAATAAAGCTTATCTGAAGATGAGGGGAAAAAGCCAGCCACTATATTACACACAGAAGTCAGACAATGGTAGCACATGCCTTTAATCCTAGCATTCGGGAGGCAGAGATCCATCTGGATCTCTGTGAGTTCAAGGCCACCCTGGGAACAGAACCAGGTGTGGTGACACACACCTTGAATTCCAGCACTAACCATAAAGGTCTAGAGGGCTGTACAGACAGACAGGAGTGATGTAGCTGGGTGGAGAGAGGAAGTGAGATGTAGAACAGAAAGGCATAGGGGCGTGGGTATACAGGAAGTAGCTCTTTTGGGCTGAATATTTCCCAGTAGTAAGAACATGGCTGGCTTCTTTCTGCTCTCTCAGTTTTTACCCCAATATCTGGCTCTGGGTTTTTTAATAAGACCATTTAGCAATTCATCTTACATAATGGCCAGTCCCTTGCTCTTGTTAAGGTCATGTATGTGTGAGAAAACTAAGTGTAAAGTTTTAGTTACAGGGGAGTCATCTCCACTAACACAACGGTTGTGGCAGCTGTGTTGGTGATCATCACAAGAGCTGCTTCAACACGTATGTCTCGGATAATAATTTGCTTTCCCAATGGCAATTATTTCACTAAAGCAACGCCTGTTGTAAAAAGCTAACTATCACAGAGAAACCTTGTCTCAAAAAACCAAAAGAATTCTATCTTTCCATGTACATACAACTTCCTCTTATAGCATGTTTTGATTCAACAGGAAGGTCTTGTCCATAAACTCAAGAAAATATGTACCCGAATTATTGTGAGAAATGAAAAGCAATAACTACACATGTTCATACATGTTCTAACTAAATAATCACCACCTGGGATAGTTGCAAGACAGCTAGCTGTCTCATCGAGGGGCAAAAAGAACATACACAATTATGTAAACCTGTGTATATTCATGGGAAGTCGAACAGATCAAAGATGTCTGGCACACTTCTTCACCCACAGACCAGTCACTGCTTCAGTTCCCGTCAGCACACTAATCAAACTAGCCTTACAAATGGGCCTGGTTTCATGTCAAGGACTTCCAATTATCCAAGAGTTAACTTCTACCAAACCCGCCCCCCAGATCATTAGAATTATTATTTTATAATCACACAGAGAAGAGTTACATATGGTCACAAGTAAAATCCTAAACATTTTCTTGTGGTCAATGAGACGGCTCAACCTGTAAAAGCACTTGCCACCAAGCCTAAAGATCTGAGTTTGATCCAAGACCCACACAGTAGAAGGCAAGAACTGCACACACACATGCAAATAAATACTATATATATATATATATATAAAATAACTTTAAAAGGGACTGGAGAGATGGCTCAGTAGTTAAAAGCACACACTGGTCTTGTAGAGACCTGAATTTAAGTCCCAGAAAACACCTCTGGCAGTCTCTAACTCCAGGGGGACCCGATGCCTCTGGCCTCCATAGGAACCTGTACTCCATACAGACACACAAATATATACATAATTTAAAATGATAAAAATAAATCTTTTGCTGGGTGGCGGTGGTGCACGCCTTTAATCCCAGCACTCGGGAGGCAGAGCCAGGAAGATCTCTGTGAGTTACAGGCCAGCCTGGTCTACAGAGCGAGATCCAGGACAGGCACCAAAATTACACAGAGAAACTCTGTCTCAAAAAAAAACAAAAATAAATAGATAGACAGACAGATCGATCGATTGATCGATCTAACCCTTTCTTTAAAACTTGTAAAACACTGAGTATTTTCTGTTTTGAACCCCAGCCTTCCCTTAAAGCACTCATTTAAACACTGACTAAAGCCTACGGTAGGGCAATGGTAAACCCTGGGAAATATAAAGAGTAAGTCACGGCCTGCTGAGATCAGTTTATACGCCTACCTTGTCATTATTCTCTTTCAGTCCCAGTTCTGAAAACTGACAAATTTGTTGCCCTAACTAATTATGAAGAGGGGGGTAGGGAATCTTGAAGAAAAGATGAGTCAGTGAACAAAGGCTGTATTTATAAGGTCGTCCAGAGCGAGGAAGAGCCTCTGACAGCTGACAAGACCCTTTCCGATCTGGCAGACTGTCTGCAGCCTCAATCCTCTGAGCCTGGTCAGCGGCAGTCCTCAGCGTGTGCCACGCCTCCAGGTCTTCCCTGCTTGACCACCCTCATATCCCTTTCTTTAGTTTGGGTAATTCATGATCACCTTTTAATCTCAGTTCAGAAGTCATTCCTCTAGAAAATCTTCCTTTAACAGCCACCGAAACCCAAGAAACAAAAGCCAGGTCAAAAGCACCCACTCCCGTGTGCTGCTGCAATGTGAATCAAGGAAAGGTCCTGTGCTTCTCCAACAGCAACAGCGTAAAGCAGCAGTTCTGCTTCATCCCAGTGCTAAGACACTGACATATAAAAGTATCTCTGTAAATGGCCAACGGGGCAAAAGAAATTAATGATCTTAGTTATGAGGAAAGGCCACTTATCCCAAATGTGGTGGACTTGATATGCAGGGAAGAGAATGTCTTCTAATGTGTCTTCCATCAACAACAGGTGTGTGCAATAAATTCAGACACTTTTCTACTCAAAGTAAATCCAAACAATGGCTCAAACATGCTTAACTTGTTCTTTAGAAACAAAGCCTATGAAAAGACTATGCATGGCAAGGTGTGGCACTGAAATTTTCAATCAATGCCTTGGGCTCTGGAATTCAGAGCTCCCAACTACCAGTTCCAGACAAACTGGTTCTTTGTAACTTCAATGGCACTGGCACAGCATCTGAAATCATGTCCTCTAGATATTCCTTTATACAAGATCTGTGGCCCTTGCTATGTTAGATCTGCATATCTTTATAACTCCTATTACCCACAAAATGAACAAGTAGAAAGGGTAGACACACTTGTTCAAAAAAGAGGGAAAACTTTTCAAATGTAAAAATGGAAGGACTGTAAGTAAACCTAACAGCCCCCACCCTACCCCCCAAATTTCCAACAGGCCATCCTCTATGATAGCTCAGTAGTTAAGAGCACTAGCTGCTCTTCCAGAGGACCTGGGTTCAATTTCCAGCACCCACAGAGTGGCTCACAAACACCTTTAACTCCAGTTCCAGGGGACCCAATGCCCTCTTCTGACCTCTCTCTACAAGTGGTACACATAACAAACATGTAGGCAAAACATTCATGCACATAAAATAAAAATAATTTAAAGTGCTGGATCTAGGACTGAACGTCTAATACAGGGTGTTTGGGGGGTACTACAGCAGAAATGGTCCTTTCTCTCCTTGGTAATATTCCTAAAGTCTGTTCTTTCCTTCCTCTGACAGGGTCCTGTAGCCCAGGCTAGCTTCAAATTCAGTATGTAACAGTGGCTGGCCTTAAAACTCACGATTGTCAGACTTCCACCTACCAAGTGCTAGTGTTACAAGTATGCATCACCACATCCAGTTGATAATCTGTATTTTTATTGAAATGTTTAGACCAATTAATATAGCCATATCAATCTACCATCTTGCTATTTATTTTTTCCTCTGTCCCATCTGTCTGGTCTTCCTCTCCCTTTTCATAACTTTGGCTAGTTAAACATCTACAGACACACTAACTTTATTTTTCTCTGAAGTTTTGTTTAATTGCTCTAGAGCTTTTTACCATGTGCTCATTTACCTTATCACAGAGTATCTTCAACTAAATCATATCACTCTACATGCAACATAAGGCCCACACACACACCCCTAAATAAAACTTGCCTGTTTATTTCACTTATTCCTTTGATTCTACCATCTCTTCATTACAGTTCACATATTCTTGCATTGAATAAATTGCTTTATTAGATTTCAAACATTGTTCTGATATATCTGGATTTTTCTATCACCCTGTAAAGACTGCTGGGCTTTATTCTGAAAGTCAGTTACAAAATCTGTAGATCAGCTTTATCTTTTAAAGCTTGTTTTGATCTTACTTTAAGGAAACAAAAATGGGAGTCACTCTTTCTCTAGATTTAACCTTACTCTCAAGGCATGGTCCACCTAGAGACTCTAAACTGTCTGATCAGTGTTCAAACCACACCCAGCTGGGAAAACCACTCAATGTAGAGGTCCCTCGGGTCATTCCTTGTCCAGCCTCAAGGGAGTCTACATAACTTCTTTAGGAAAGACTGAAGGAGGCTCTTCTGAAGATTTTGAGTTTTTTATGCAACTCCCTCTTCTGTGACACCTGGTCCAGCTCTTTCCAGTCACTGCTACCTCCCTTAAGCCTATTTCTATCTCATCAATCTAATCAGGCAACATGTTCCGAGAAGCCCCTGCATGCACTGCAGTCTGAACGTGTCTTCTGGAAGAAGTCCAGAGCAATCAGAGTTCACCTCACTACAGGCGTCGCTGCTCTCAGGAGTCACATTCCCACAGGTTCTTGTGTAATGTGAGAACAGCTGACTCATCATCACTCCTCGGATTAAAAGGTCTGTTCCAAGTCTTTCAGACAGTACAAAGCTTACCTGAGCGTGTGGATTGGCACAACGGTCTCTCTGGGCACTGTCACCACTCAGCCCTTCAGAGAGTTTTCCTCCCCAGCAGTCCCTTTAAACACTGCTCTCTCTCACACCTGAGCATGTTCCATTTTTCTCTACAAGCTGTTTTGTACACTCGCCAACACACGGCTGCTTCCTATCTTTTGTCCAGTTTGCTCCCTGTTTACCGTAGGAGAGACAATTTCACCATCACAGCCAGAAACAAAAGTATCTTCATGTCCAAGTTCTCATACTTCAAAATTCAAATGACTTATAATTTGTCATCCGAAAGTATAAACAAACCTTTCTCTTCACGAATTGTTTTACTCATTATAGTTTTCTATGAATCAAAGACAAATATATATATATATATAATAAAGAATTTTTTATAAATTTATAAATTATATAAATAAAATTTATATAATAAAGAACAAAACAAATAGCTGAATACAACCAACACTGAGCAATTAACACTTGCTAGGCATCGTCTAATTGCTTTCCACACATTACTTCATTTAAATCTCACATTGATACTTTGAATTAGAGATTCATGAGATCATGTCTTAGTTTTTATTGTCGACTTGAAACAACCTAAAGTCACCAAGAAAGAGGGAACCTCAGTTATAAACTGCTTTGACCTGGACATGGTGGCTCATGCCTTTAATCCCAGCATTTAGAAGGCAGAGGCAGAAGGATCTCTGTCTGTGAGATTAAGGCCAGCCTGGTCAACAGATCAAGTTCCAGAACATCCAGGGCTACAAAGAGGCTCTGTATAACAAACAACAATCAATCAATCAATCAATGAAATTTGCTTCAATCGGCTTGGCCTGTGGGCATGTCTGTACATTGTTGTCTTGATTGACAACTGATGTGGAGGGCATAGCATACTGTAGGTAGCACCATCCCTAAGCAGGTGGGCCTCAGCTGTATAAGAAAGAACTGAGGGCCAGCCAGAGGGATCGTTTAGCAGGTAAAGGTAAAACCTGAGGATTTCAGTCAGACCCCTAAAACCCACATGGTGGAAGAGACCAGACGCCTCGAAGCTGTCCTCTAACTCTTACATGTACACTGTAGTGCACATGCACGCACGCAGGCACGCACGCACACGCGCGCGCACACACACAATTTTTAATTGAAAACATTTTTTCAAACAACATATTCTATCATGCTTTTCCCCTCCCCCATCTCCTCCCAGATCTTCCCCACCTATCCAATGCCACCACACCCTTTCTAGCTTTGTCTTTAAAAAACAAACAAGAGCCGGGCAGTGGTGGCGCACGCCTTTAATCCCAGCACTCGGGAGGCAGAGGCAGGCGGATCTCTGTGAGTTCGAGGCCAGCCTGGGCTACCAAGTGAGTTCCAGGAAAAGGTGCAAAGCTACACAGAGAAACCCTGTGTAACATACACAAAAAACCTCCACAAGGTCAGATACTAAGCCAGGTAGTGGTACACATCTTTAATCCCAGACAGAGGCAGGCAAATCCCTGAGTTTGAGGACAGCCTGAACTACAGACTGAGTTCCAGGACAGCCAGGGATACACAGAGAAACCCTGTCTCAAGAATGAATGAATGCAAATAAACAAAACCAGAAACTGAAATACACAAGGAGGGGCTGGAGAGATGACTCCGCAGTTAAGAGCACTGGATGCTCTTCCAGCGGACCCTGGTTCAATTCCCATCACCCACATGGCAGCTCAAGCCTGTCTGTAACTCCAGTTTCAGGGGATCACACACCCTCACACAGATATACATGCAGGCAAACAAAACACCAAGGCATATTTAAAAAATACATAAATAAATAAATTTTTAAAAAATAAAATATATAAGGAAAAGGCCCATAAGACAAAAGGAAGCCCAAACAAAACAGTATGAGACAAACACTCAACGAAAATACCAGAGCTCATTTTGTGTTGGCCAAATATTCCTGGGTATAGGGCCTACTCTGAAGTCTGGTTAATATACCAGTGATATCTAATTGCAGAAAACTAATTTTTCCTTTTTGCAATTGGGTATCAACTGTAGCTGGCTTCTCGGTTAGGAATGAAAGCCCTTGTCCACTTCTCCCTCTCAGCACTGGGACCTTGTCAGGCTTCAGTCTACGCATGTTGCTGATCTCAGCGAGTCTGTACATGCTTAGGTGCTGTCAGCCTTCAGTCTATGCATGTTGCTGATCTCAGCGAGCCTGTACATGCTTAGGTGCTGTCAGCTTTCAGTCTATGCATGTTGCTGATCTCAATGAGCCTGTACATGCTTAGGTGCTGTCAGCCTTCAGTCTATGCATGTTGCTGATCTCAGTGAGCCTGTACAGGCCAAGGTGCTGCTGCAGCTAAAAGATACCGTTTCCTTAAAGTCATCATCACCGCTCGCTCTTACAATCTTTCCATTTCTTCTTATACACAGGTGCCTGAGCCATGAGGTGGTGGTGGGGGTTGATGAAGACATTCCATTTAGGATTGAGTACTGCAAACTCTCTCACTCTGCCCACTGTCCAGTTGCTGGTCTCTAAGTTAGGTCCCATCTACTGCAAGCAGCAGCAGCAGCTTCTTCAACTATGGCTGAGCGAGGCACTGATCTATGGTATAGCGGGGTGTCGTTAGGAGTTATCTTATAGCTGTGTTCCTTTAGCTCTTCCCCTAGATCCATGACCTACGCAGCCTCAGGTTCTTGGCCACTGTAGTACCGTTGGCCAATGAGATCCATTCCAAGGAGTGGTCCTTAAATCCAATCAGAGTGGGTGGTTACTCCCACAACATCTGTATTCACTGCACCGGAGTACCTCCCAGGCAGGTCACAGCTGTGGTCAGGGTCTGAAGCTGGGTTGATGACTACCTTTCTCCTCTGGTAGAGTACAGAGTACCTCCTAGAACCATGCAGGCTACTCATGGGGGGCAGTCTCCAGTTAGGCACCAGCTTCTCTGTGCTGAATAAGATACGTTAAGTGTTGGCTTCCGCAATAGGGCCTTATTGTCAGTTTGCAGAGAGCAACCAAGAGCCCTGACAACAGTCTGAGATGTCTGGGGTCTCCATGGGGCCCCTTTGGACGACAACGCAGCTAGATGGAATTCATTCCTAACACTGGAGGTTTCACTTGGTGACGTAAGATGTCAAGTTGGGGCATCGTTTTCCTCATTATTTGGTGACTCCACATATATACAAAAGCTTCTACATTAGCAGTTTCCCATGTGACTCTCAGATGGTCCTTGGTCTTAGCTGTCCCTCCCTTATCCCTCTCTTCCATCACCCCCAATTTAACCCTCCTCTCCAGTCTCCCCGCAACTCAGTCTCTCCATGACAATGTGTTCTGTGTCCCCTTCCTTGGGAAGTCCTCCCCTCCCGACTAGTCCCTTACTAGGTATCTAACCCCGGTGGTTACATGGACTGCAGCAGCTTACTGAAGCCTTCAAAGCTAATGTCCACACAGAAAAACACACAGTCTTTATCTGTTCTGGTCTGAACTACTGCACTCAGGATGGTTTTTTTCTGGCTTCACCCATTTAAACACAAATTTCATTTTTTAAACAGCTGAATAATAGCCTACTGTTTAAATGCACCACATTTTCATTATCCATCAGTTTGATGAACATCTAGGCTGTTGTCAATTTCTGACTACTATGAACAGAGCAGCAATGAACATAGATAAGCAAGTGTCTCTGTACTAAGATACAGAATCCTTTGGGTATATGCCCAAGTGCAGTATGGTGGTTTGAATAGAAATGACCCCCACAGACCATGTGTTTGAATGCTTGGCCCACAGAGAGTGACACTATTAGGAGGTATGGCCATGTTGGAGGAAGTGTGTCACTATGGAGGCGGGCCTTGAGATCTTACATGCTCAAGCTAGGCCTACTGTGACAGTCTCCTGCTGCCTGCAGATCAAGATGCAGAACTCTCAGCTGCTTCTCCAGCACCATGTCTGCCTGCACACCACCATGTCCCACCATGATGATAATGGACTAAACCTCTGTAAGCCAGCCCCAATTAAATGTTTTCCTTATAAGAGGTGCCGTGGTCATGGTGTCTCTTCACAGCAATAGAAACCCTAAGACAAGTAGCATAGCTAGACCTTGAGGTAGATCTATTCCCTGCTTCCTAAGGAACCATGACACTGATTTCCATAGTGGCTGTACAAGTTTGCACTTTCATCAGCAATGGGCAAGTGTTCCCATTTGCTCATATCTTCGCCACCATTGGCTGCCATTTGTTTTATTGAATTTATCCATTCTGAATGGTGTGCAATGAAATCTCAATGTAGTTTTGATTTGCATTTCCCTGGTGACTAAGGATGCTGAACATTTCTTTAAGTGCTTCTCAGCCCTTTGTATTTCATCTTTTGAGAACCCTCTGCTTGGTTCTGTACATTTTTAATTGGGTTGTTTTCTTACTGTTCAAGTGTTTTATTTTTCTATATATTTTAGATACTAATCTCCTATTAGATGTGTAATTGTTAAAGGTCTTCTATTATGCAGCCTGCTACTTTGCCTGGATGGTGTCCTCTGTCACACAGAAGCTTTTCAACTTCATGAGGTCGAATTTAGTAATTGCTGATCTTAGTGCCTGTGCTAATGCCTGTTCAGAAAGTCTTTTCCTGTGCCAACGAGTTCAAGTGTATTCCCCACTTTCTTGTCTATCAGATTCAATGTATTTATTTTATGCTGAGGTCTGTCTTAGTTGCTGTTCTATTGCTGTGAAGACGCTATGACCATAGCAACTCTTATAAATACAAGAAAGCATTGGGGCTTACTTACAGTTTCAGAGGTCTCGTACATTACGGCAGGGAACATGGCGGCATGCAAGCAGACATGCCGCCAGAGTTGAAAACTCTACATCCAGATCCGAAAGAAGCGGGAAGTCAAGGACACTGAGCCTGGTTTGAGCTTTTTTTTTTTTTTTTTTTTTTTTTTTTTGGTTTTTCGAGACAGGGTTTCTCTGTGTAGTTTTGGTGCCTGTCCTGGATCTCACTCTGTAGACCAGGCTGGCCTCGAACTCACAGAGATCCGCCTGGCTCTGCCTCCCGAGTGCTGGAATTAAAGGCGTGTGCCACCACCGCCCGGCTGGTTTGAGCTTTTGAAACCACAACCAGTGACACGCTTCCTCTAACAAGACCACACCTCCTAATCCCTGTCAAGTAGCACCCCTCCCTAGTGACCAAGCATTCAAATCTATGACCCTCCGGAGGCCATTCCTGTTCAAACCACCACCAAGTCTTTGATCCATTTGGTGTTGAGTTTGTACAGGTGTTCAGTATGGACCTATTTACATTCTTCTGTATGTAGCCATCCAGTTTGACCAGCAACATTTATTGAAGATGCTGTCTTTTCTCCAGTGTGTATTTCTGGCTTCTTATTTAAAAAAAAAAAAGGAAAGACAGAAAGCTAGTTACCTGAGCATGAGCCAAACAGTGAGCCAGTAAGTAGTTTTCATGGTTTCTACTTCAGTTCCTGACTTCCCGTAATGATAGGCTGCGACCTGGAAGTGTAAACTGCAGTAAATTCTTCCCTCCCTGAGCTGCTTCTTTTGGTCGTGGTGTTTATCACAGCAACAGAAAAGAAACTAGGACACTCAATTAATTCAATAAATCTTTATTAAGCATCTGTTATGAGCACTCTTACAGGTACTGATGATACAATGGTATAAACAATCATAAACATTCAGTATCTCTAGGCATTTATATTCTATCACTGATAATCCCAACTGCAAGATGTAGAAGAGTAGTTTAAAGGCCACTCACAGCTCAGTGAGAATAATTAAGTACATACATTATAATAAATACTGTAAGAATGGCATGTCCACAGTGCTAGAAAGAGACTCACAGGGTACTTCCTGCATTTCACTATAAGCATCGAAAAGAAGCCCAGTGGTACCTTTAACACCTCCCTGACATTGTCTTAGTCAGATCACCTTGTTCATTAGCAAATGCGCTACTCCATGCTACTGAAATTAGTGCTGCTACACTCTCTGCATCCACAGAACAGACATCAATTTTTAGGACAGCTTTTCACTTCTTTTTGAGCCCTCACGCACATCTTCCTCAAATTCCAGAAGAATTATACCAACAATTTTGTTCTCTCATCCAACCTCGCTTTGCTTCAGAAATCAGACAAGACAGGGTACATTCAGGATGGTATGATGTTACACAGTAGTCTGTGTTCAAGAGAAGTTGTCTACTATGGTGAACAAAATCCTTCAGTGTCAACCTGTCTTCAAACAAACAAAAGAGATAAGAGAGAAGGAAACAAGACAACCTTTTCACAACTTAGTCTCAGAGGCAACAGCTCATTATTTGAAGATACAACCTTCCTGCGAATTGAGTAACTTGGTCCAACTCACAGTCAAGGTGAGGATAATGCAAAAGGGAAGTGAGGCCAACTGAGAGCCAGGGGAGGGGAGAGGGGGCGCTTGATCCAAAAATCTTTAAAAATGGGAAACTTGATAGCAACTACACAGTAAGTTCCAAGTCTCCTGGGACAGTGTGTGTGTGTGTGTGTGTGTGTGTGTGTGTGTGTGTGTGTGTGTGTGTGTGTGTGAGAGAGAGAGAGACAGACAGACAGACAGAGACAGAGACAGAGCAACTGACTGATTTTGCTCCCTGTTTCAGGCTCAAGCACTAGATGGTTAGTTCAGTTTGATACAGTTATTGGGTGATAAATGGAGAGTTAGTGAGCATTTTTAAACACAAGAATGAGTGTGCCTAAAGTTCTGTGTACTGAGTGGCAAGAGCTACAAGAAACAAAAACAGAGAACTGAGGAGAAAGTACTGCTTTGCTGAGTTGCTGTGACAATTAAACAGAAAAGCCAGCAGCAAACGCTGAATTCTACAAATACCAACTTGCCAGGTAAGATGAGCCCATCAGTACAACAGAGTGACATGAAGTTATGGAGTAACCAACCACTTTTGGATTGGTTTGGGGCCTGCTCCACAGGACAGGATTCATGCCTGGTACTTTAAACTTGGTCAAAATCCTACTATGGCTCAGAAGGTCATAGGCCATAGCTGGGAAAATTCTGCTGTTGTCTTGTTAAATGGACAAGCTGCCAAACTGTCTTCTAAATATTTATGTTTCGATTAGAGATGCCCTCGGCCTTATGCAGGTTTTGAAGTTCTGCAGTGTCAGTAGCTCGGGCCGAGACTCGTAACTGATCAGAGTACTCAGAGTAAGTAACTTCTGGGTGTTCAGCCCTAACGAGAACACACGCACACCCACGCACACACATACTGGGAAATGCTATCTTCTGGACATGGCATGGCCATTGTGCTTAAGAGCTCATTACAGATGTGGTTACCTACACAAGAACGGGCAACATCCCAGCAGGCAACACTAAATGGACTCAGTAAGCTACCCAAAAAGGGGGAGAGAACGTGAAGGAAAAAGGGTGTGTTAGGGTTTCTGAGGGGAATGGAGTGGGAGAGAGAGGAGCTGGGATGGATATGACCAAGATACATTGTTTACATGTATTAAATTGTCAAAGAATAAATAAAAGATATCCCACATATGTAAGTGACCTAAGTGTGCATATACAAATATAATAGAGAAACACCTAACATGTAGAGAACATTGTACTTCAAGATAAAGTCATCAGGAAGAACTCACACTGGATAGTTAGTCTGAAGGGCAAAGAAAAAGAAGTTACACATAATCTTTTTAAAGTTGCTTATGAAGACAAAGAAATGAAGCAAAAGCTTTAAAATGTCTAGAACGACCAGCCCTTTTATTGTTCTGGCTTAGTTTTTTTGACCTACAGTCCAGCTATGCAGCTCTGACTAGTCTGGAATTCACATGTAGACCAGGTTTTCCTGGAACTTGCTGCAATCCTCCAGTCTTAGCCTCTCAAGTGCTGGGATTCACAGATGTGAGCCACCCAAGCTGACTTTAAAAAAACAAAAACAAACTGGTGCTAGCTCCCTAGGTGCTGTGTAGCTCAGACTGGCCTTGAACTTGTGATCCTCCTGCCTCAGCCACAGAAGAGATTACCAGGGTGTGCCACACCTAGAATGACTAGCCCTTAATTCGTCACTGTACAACAGGCATTAGCAACGTTTTTCTCGTTAAATTAAAATGTAAAGCAAACAGTAAGAGGAAATGCTTTTCAATGAAGTGCGGACTTAGCCCTCTAGCATGCAGTTTCAGCCAACTATAATCAAAGCGTACACTACCCTAGTATGCCAAGGCCTCTTTCTGTGTTCTATCTTGCAAAAAATTAAAAATAAAATTTAAAGCACACACACACTGAAATTAACAGATCCATTAGCATTCAAAAAACCTGTATGTTAACATCTGCTTTCAAAGAGTGTTAATAAAGGAACAAAATACACATATGCACAATTTCAACAAAGCTTTTAGTTTCATACTTCAAGGGGCACGTTCAGAATTGGGCAGCCAGTGTACTCACGATACTGTACATGTTAATGTCCACATCCTTCGCTTCAACTCTCTCCTCCTGTGTGACCTGCAGAGAACTGCCCGCCTTACACACTGAAAGAGCGCACTCCAACCTGGACCAGCCTTCCCAACCGACCCTTCAGGACGGCCTCATGTCCATGGTATTCATTCACTGACCATCCATCTACTACAGATTCGGAAGTGAAGGGAAGAAAAAGGTCTCTGCGGTTGGGAAGCTTCTGCTCTAACAGAGGACGTGAGACCCATGAAGCCAACAAACACACCAGGTGCTAACACACAAAACACAGCAGCACAGGGAGGGAGAAGCATTCTGTGTGGGGCTGACACTTCACACACAAGTTACAGAAGGCTAGGACAAGATGACACCTGAAAAGGACTGAGGAACAGAAACCAGAGAGCAGCTAAAGTAACTGAAGACTGGCTCAGCTGGAGAGATGAGAAGCAAAGGTCCTGAGGGAGAGCACCCCGGACTATTCGATACACTAACACTTTGTTTCCCTCGACCATCACTACCAAGTACTTCGGTTGCTCTTACAGTTTTCACTTTTTTCTGACAAAAACAGTATACATTCTATACACTGTGGGATGCCTACAGGAAAATAATTAACATATTTATTTTAAAATGGTTTATCTTGCCGGGCGGTGGTGGCGCACGCCTTTAATCCCAGCACTCAGGAGGCAGAGCCAGGCGGATCTCTGTGAGTTCGAGGCCAGCCTGGGCTACCAAGTGAGTCCCAGGAAAGGCGCAAAGCTACACAGAGAAACCCTGTCTCGAAAAACCAAAAAAAAAAAAAAAAAAAATGGTTTATCTTAATACAGCATCTGAACCTTGCCCAGTTTTGCTAGGGACTACCCTTCCTACCTCACCCACTGGTGTGCCTACAAACAGGCAGTGAGTACAGTGGTGAAACACAGGCTTGTCACCAGACTAGATTAAAACCCCTCAACTGGCGGGGCACGGCGGGGCACGGCGGGGCACTCCAGCAGGAATGAGCTCGAAGTCAATCTAGGCTACACGACAGACATGTCTCAAAAATAATCAAAAAGAATTAAGGGTGAGGGGGAAGAAAAAGGGAAAAATAAGAGGAAAGGAAGGAACTCCCCCAAGATGCTAATTACTGGATGCAGTTCTTAGCTTTGGGTGTGCGGCTTCTCTCTGAACTTCCAGCTTCCTTCTCTACAAAATGAAGGTATTATAGCAGTCTTTTCTTTTGGATTCTTAGGATTTTCTTTGGATTGTTTGAAACGGGGGTCTCACTTTGTGGCCCAGGCTAGCTTGGAACTCACTAGGTAGACCAGGCTGGCCTTGAAAATATTACAGGCTTGAGCCACCACACACAGGTAGAAGTCTTTTCAGTACTTATAAAAATTTAAATTGAACCAAGACTGAGGTGCTGGGGAGATGGCTCAGCAGGTCAAGGCATGCTGCACAAGCCTGACAACGTCTTTGATCCCTGGAACCCATAAAGAGGTGGACGAGAACAGATTCCAAAGCTGTCTTTTGATTTCCACACTCACACCACGGCATGCCCCCCACCCCCTCACCCCCCACCCCGCCAACACACACACACACACACACACACACACACACACACACACACACACACACACTTAATCAGGTGATGGAGAGATGACTTAGCAGTTAAGGGGCATGTTGGTCTTTCAGGACTGGAGCTCGGTTTCCAGCACCCAAAATCAGATGGCTTACCATCACCTGTAAGTCCAGCTACAGGGGGTCCAATGCCCTCTGAGGGTGCCTACAAACATATGCATATATATATATATATATGAACAAATAAGCAATAAAATAAAAATATTTTTAAACGCCGGGCGGTGGTGGCGCACGCCTTTAATCCCAGCACTCGGGAGGCAGAGCCAGGCGGATCTCTGTGAGTTCGAGGCCAGCCTGGGCTACAGCGCGAGATCCAGGAAAGGCGCAAAGTTACACAGAGAAACCCTGTCTCGAAAAACCAAAAAAAAAAAAAAAAAATTTTTTAAAAATTAGAATTGTCTCTGCTATAACACACAAAGTGTGTTATAATTTCAAATATTAAACTACACATATACCTCCCTCTCATTTCCTGCCACCTTTCTTATATATGTATTCAATTATGATGCATACATAGAGAACAGAATTCCAGCAAAAAATGAACAAAGTTTGTATCTCAAAAAGTAAAACAGCCTGGGAAGACGGCTCAGTGGTTAGAGTGCTGCTACGCCAGCATGAGGACGAGATGCATGCCCAGAAACCCACGTAAATGACAAGTGGGCATGGCCACCCACCTGTAATTCCAGCCTCAGAAGGTAAAGATGGAAGTCCTAGAGCAAGTGGTTAGCAAGACTAACCACACTGGCGAGCTCTGGTTTTCATAAACAAACCCTGCCTCACTGAATAAGGCGCAAGAATGATCAAGGATGATTCCTAACATTTACCTTAGGCTTCCACAAGCAGGCACATGTACACACACATGCATGCATGCATGCACGCACGCACGCATGCACGCACGCACGCACGCCCACACAAGGGGGTCAGGGGTAAAATAAATACAATTCATGCCAAAGAAGTAGCTCTATGTTTAAAAAAAAAAACAACAACTCACTCCCAACTCTGTGTTTAACTTGGGATGGGAAGATAGCTCAGTCCTTACAGGCATGAGAACCTAAGTCTGACCCCAGGTAACCATGTAAAAATGCTGAGCATGGTGGCACAGCTTGCAATCCAACCACTGGAGAGGCAGAGACAGCAGGATTGCTACCATCACTGGCTAGCTAGTCTAGACTAATTTGTGAGCTGCAAGCCAAGCTGGATGGCGTTTCTGAGCACAATCAAGCAATGTCCTCTATCCTCCATACATGCACACATGAACATGAGCATCAACACATGTACCTGTACAGAAACACATGAACAAAATGCATTAAAAAGTATGTAATTGCTGGGCGGTGGTGGCACGCCTTTAATCCCAGCACTCGGGAGGCAGAGGCAGACGGATCTCTGTGAGTTCAAGGCCAGCCTGGTCTACAGAGTGAGATCCAGGACAGGCACCAAAACTACACGGTAAAACTCTGTCTTGAAAAACAAAAAACAAAAAACAAAAAAAGTTGAAAGGTATATAATTTTGTAGACAGTATGCCATCCTATTAAAATTTTTAAAAGTTCAGCCAGGCATAGTGGCACATGCCTTTAATTTTAGCACTCAAGAGGCAGAGGAAATTAGATCTGTAAGTTCAAGGCCAGCCCTGTCTACAGAATGAGTTCCAGGACAACCAGGGCTGCAAAGAGAAACCCTGTCTTGAAAAGAGACCAAAAAAAAAAAAAAAAAAAAAAAAAAAAGCAAACCTTTGCTGGAAAGGACATGATAGTAAATATATTTGTTTTTTATTTTTATGTGCATCAGTGTTTTGTCTGCTTGTATGTCTGTGTGAGGGTGTCATATCTTGGAGTCAACAGACAACTGTGAGTTGCCATGTGGTTGCTGAAAATTGAACCCAGGTCCTCTGGAAGAGCAGTCAGTGCTCTTAATCACTGAGCCATCTCTCCAGCCCCCAACAATAAATATTTTTTAAATTATAACTCATTTATAGTCTCTAAAACTACCTTCACTGTTTGTAGCAAGAAAGCAGTCATAAATAAGTACATATGGCTGTGGCTTGCCCCTAGCTTGCTGTGTAGCTAAGGCTAACCTTAAACTCCTGATTCTCTTGCCTCTGCTTCCCAGGTGCTGAAGTATAGGCATGGACCACTATACCTGGCCGCTGTGACTAAAATGGGGAGAAAATGTCATCATTGATGAAAAGGTATCTGTACCAGAGGGCTCAGATGTAGATGGCTGCCCCGTTGGCCTTTTGGTATAGAAAGTGGGAATGCCCATTTTTCCTCTCTGTGGTATGATCATATTGCCCAGATTTTGATTTCTTTGGTGCTCTTTCTGCCTTTACCCCTTAGTACATTCTGCTTCACCCCCCAAATAATTCCCTCATGTCAGTTCTTCAGGTCTCAGCTTTGAAGACACTGAAACTTCCAGGGCAGTCTGTATGTCTCTTAAGACTCAGACTAGATTCCTGTTTGGAACCTGCCTATTACAGAGGGGACATATAGAACCTGACATAGGTTTCAAATCCTTTTAAAATCTTACAGGATTTAGATTTCTTAAATATATTCATCTGTGTTTATGCACATGCATGTTGTGCACATGACAGTGCACGCTTGCCTCAGCACATGTATGAAGGTCAGAGGAAAACCTGCAGGGGTCATTTCTCTCCTTCCACCCTGCGGTCCTGGGGATCAAACTCCAGTTGTCAGGCTGGATGGCTGCCACCTTTACCCACTGAACTATCTTGCTGGCCCTTTAAGTATTAAACTAACATTTATTCCTTTGTGTGTGCACACAATGCACACATGTAGTCACCCATGTGCCTTAGGGAGACATTGCAGATACAGTTATAGCATCACAGCTACGTTTTTGTCTTTTTAACAGTTCTCCCATTACCTCAGTAATCTGCAGGTTGAGTGGTGCCAGGGAAATACTTTCTAGAGCACAAATGTATACTTAATATAATTTTCTATTTACACTAAAATGCCTATTGTTTTCATTGTAGAATCTTCACAACTATACATGTTGACAATTTACACAAATAGAAACATGTATCCCATGCTCAGCTCAGGGAGTGGTTCCCCCACAGTGGGCTAGGCCTTCCTAGGGAATTATCAAGATAAAGCCCCAGACGTGCTGAGAGGCCAATCTGATCTAGGCAATCCTTCATTTCAGACAGCCTTCTCAACTGACTAACACTAACTAGGACAACTGAGTTTTACTATTTGTGATTAAACTACCAATAAAAGTGTACATTCTCAACCGAGGAAGAAGAAATGTCATTTTATCTTTTTGTTCGTTCAGTTTGCGGCAGACTTACGTAAAACAAGCTGTCCTTGACTGAACCCAGTTACGTTGCCTACACTGACCTCAAATTCCTGACCTTCCTGCCTTTGCCTCCTTTGTTATGACTGAGGTTATAGGCATGTATTACAATGCCTAGCTAAAAATGTGATTTTTTTTTTAAATCGCGCTGGGGGGAGAGCTCAGATGGCCAAACGCTAGCTTTGCAACAGGAATCTACCTGTACTTAAACTGCTGGGTGTGGGCGGCACTTGTCACTCTAGCTCCAGGAAAGCAGAGGATGGCAGATCCCTGGGGTTACCTGGCCACCCAACCTATCAGGTGAGTTCCAGGTCAGTGAGGCACTCCCCCGCCAAAAAAAGTGGTGTGGACACCTGAGGTTGTCCTCTGGCTTCCACATACATCCACAAACCCATGCACCCACTCACACATAAGCACACATAAATTACTACCCAAACTTGCAGTATTCCCTCTATCTTCAGGTGACATGTTCTAAGACACCCTCTAGATGTCAGAAACCAGAGTGTTTGTTTATAATTAACCCTGGATCAACTGTATTTGGCAGAGGAGATTTCAAGGCAGGATAGAATTCAGATACAGTGAAAATGAGCAGTAAGTTTTTTTTTTTTTTAATACTGTAGCTCATTGAGGAAAAGAGCTTAAGCAAGTTTAAAGATGCAGCCAAGGAGCTGCTGGAATAGAAACTGTAATTGTTAAAGAGAAACTCCCTGCTCTGTGCCGGAACAACAGGAAAGGCAAAGGGGAAAGGACTTCACCAAACCCTCTCTGAAGCTTTCAAAGGTGAGCAGTCAAATTTCTAAAGCAAGCACAGGACCAGGCTTAGTTACTAATAATACGTCATCCTTCTAGGTATACAATTTGATTCTGGGATGGACACACAATCTACCACAGTCCTTCCCCAGAATTGTTCTGGCTGGAATTGGTTAAAAAGAAGCCCTTGTGCCTCATGGCTTACAGATTCCATCTTAGCATTCCGGAGGAAAAAATCCTGGGTTAGAAAGTAAACTCCTTGAGAGAAGAGACTTTGTCTTACTTTATCATTTGTTTTCCCAACAACAAAAGTGGGGACCTAATAGTACTGTTACTTTAACAGGTACTCAATAAATACTTGTGAATTTAGAGAGTAGTTCAGAACGAGGCCAACCTCACTTACATGAATCATTCAGTAGAAGAATCCTGGAAAGCATTTTATCTTGTCACCAGATCTATCCGTTCTTGGTTTTTCAGACATTTCCCCAATCCTACTATCATTCTACTGAGTTTAAAGGCTGGACTGGCATTTACAACCATAGCCCTGGAAAACCACCACCTTAGCAAACAACAGAAAGAATCAGAGAAATCGTACGAGGCAATTGCTTTAACACTGCTCCGGTTTTTGGCCCAATAAGGCATTCAGTGGTTACAGATTTCAAAGGGAAGGAAGCCACACAAAGCAGCATGCACTTGTGATCCCTTCACTGGAGGCACAAGGATCATAAGGTCAGGGCTAGCCTGAGCTACAGAGCTAGACATCACCACTCACCCTACCCTCTCCAGAACAAGCAAAATGGCAATGTTCATCTAGTATTGGGTTTGCTTGTTTGTTTTTTCGTCTTTCTGGAGGATGGTTTATGAAAATACTTTCACAATGACATGCCTAAAAATTCCATCTAAAACAATATAAAGAACTTTTTCTTAGTTATGTCCCATCTTTGACAAAATATCTCCAGGAATAATTTTTTATAATTCAAATTTGATTCAATTAACAGAATAGCTTCCAGAAAAAAGGACAAACTAGAGAATTTAGGAGGACATCATCTTCTGCTTTAGTTACAGAAACAAACTCAGCAGCAGCAAACTGTATCCTCTTGGTTTTTTTCAACACTAGTATTTCCCACGACTAAAACAGAACAATGTGACACTATGGCACTGAAACAAAGACCACCCACACATATTACATGACTGACACAGAAAAGCGAGCGAGGTGGTTTGAACAGAAGCGGCCCCCATAGACTCATGTGTTGAATGCTTGTCCCATAGGAAGGGGCACTATTAGGAGGTGTGGCCTTGTTGGAGGAAGTTTGTCATATATGCATGCTCAAGCGGGCTTTGAGGTCATATATGCTCAAGCTCCCCCCAGTGTGGGACACAGTCTCCCCCTGCTGCCTACAGATCAAGATGCAGAACTCTCAACTCCTTCTCCAGCACCATGTCCGCCTGCACTCCGCCATGTCCCACCGTGATGATAATGGACTGAACCTCTGAACTGTAAGTCACCCTCAATTAAATGTTTTCCTTATAAGAGTTGCTGTGGTCATGGTGTCTCTTCACAGCAATAAGACACCCTAAGACAGCAAGTACTTTTTTCTTTAAAAGACAAAAGGGCTCCCCACCCCAACCCCTGCTACAATAAGCAATGCTTTATTTGTTTTCTGAGACACACTCTTTCTCTGCAGCTCTGGCTATCGTGGAACTCGCTCTGTAGACCACACTGGCCTCAAACTCAGAGAAACCCTAAGATAGATGATGTTTCTCCAAACAAAAAACAAAACAAACAATTAGAACTGACTTGCTGAGCATACACAGAAGACAGGACAGGACAGAAATTTTACTTCTGACAACACTCTGCTTGGCCTCCTTGTAATCACTGTGAACTGTCACTCAATACTCTTCTCTGTGGCTCAGCTGTACTAGGTGTCTACTTCACCCCATCTCTTCACCAACCATTACCTCCAAATGCCTCCAGACACTAAAAGCAAGCAGAATAAGGACAGCGAGAACATTTCTCAGAGTAGACCACTCAACTGAAATGACCCCGCTTGCTTTCATTCCCTAAACTACCTTGTGACCAAATGGCTGTTTACTTTGTACCACTCCCCTCTGGCACAGTGTCTTAAAATTAAGGGAAGGGAGTTGGTGAGAAGGCTCACGGTGGGCCAAGGAGCCTGCATGACAACCTGAGATTGATCCTAGGACCCATATGGTGAAAGTAAAGAACAGATTCCTTCAAGTTAGCCTCTGATCTCCTGCGATGCACACAACAAATAAATCTTTAAACTGGGAGAAGAGTAGGGACATTTCATGACAAGCACAAACTAAAGCAGTACTGCTGGAGATGTTGGAAGGAATACTATTCAATCTTTTACAGAAATCAGTAAGTATGTCTGAAGAACCTTAAAAAGCAAATAGTCTTAGCTCACCAATAAGGACATGCAGACTGCCTGTCTAGATCAAAACCTATCTAGCTGGGTGATGGTAGCACACGCCTTTAATCCCAGCACTTGGGAGGCAGAGGCAAGCTGACATGACTATTATTATATCTGAAAAGGCAGACTTCAAAACAAAATTAATCAGAGATGAAGGTCACTACATATTAATAAATAAAAAATGTAAATTTACTGTGCCAGATGTTGGGGCTCCCAATTAAATATAACCAACACTAATGGGCATTAAAAGTCTAATAGATACGGATGCAGTAATTACAGATGACTTTGATACCCCTGCCATCTTCAACAGAGTATTCAAACAAACTGCACCACAGATCAAATGAACCTAACATATCTATATAGTATCCCACTCAACAAAAATAGAACGCATTCTTCTCAGTAGCCTATGAAACCTTTTCTGAAAATCTTTACCAACTACACTAACAGGAGATTAATATGTAGAATCTGTAAGAACTCCAGTTCCCCAAACAAGAACAAATGGGTGTTAAATATTTGGAAAAGTGTTCACCTCTTTAGCCATGAGCAAGATGCACACATCACCACCACTGCTGCTTTGAGACCTCATGTCACCCTACTCAGAATGACGGTCATCAAGAAAACAATGACAACACAAGCTGGTGAAGATGTGGGTAAAGAAGAACCCTTGCAACAGCGCTGCTTGGAAACTTAGCTGGTCAGCCACTACTGAAATTAATATAGAGATTCCTCAAAATAAAATAAAGTAAAACTACCATATCATAGAGGTACACCATTCCTTGATATATAACCAAAGGATTTTAAATCAGACCCCAGAGATGTGCACATCCTTGTTTCTTGCTACAGTCTTCACGGTAGCTAAGAAGTGTATCAGCCTAGATGACCCCCACCAGATGAATAGATGAAGAAAACGTATATATGCAAAGTGGAATTTCATTCAGTTTATAAGAATGAAATTATGACATTCAGAAAATAGACTGAACTGGAGAAAAAGACGTTAAGCAAAATAAGCCAGATTCAGAAAGAAAAATACCACATTTTGTGTTACATGTGGACACAAATGTGTGTGAATACATATATGTGCACATTCGTGCGCGTACACACACACACACACACACACACACACACACACACACACACACACGACACAAGAGGAGAAAGGACACTAGAGAAGGACAAAACTCCAAAGAGTCAGGAGGAAGGCACAAGAGAGGGTAATAATGCTGGGCATGGCAGTGCAAACCTGTAATCTCAGCACCTGGGAAGCAGAGGCTACCTAATGAGCTCAAGGCTAGCCTAGGCTACTTGAGACTCTGTCTTAAAAGAAGTGGGGAGTGGGCTAGCTTGGTGGGGTGTAGCTTGGCTGGTAGAGTGCTTCCTAGCACTGCATAAACATAATACGCATGCCTATAACCCCAGCATTAACTACACAGTGAGTTTGAGGTCAGAAAAGGCTGAGACCGTGTCTCAAAAATGGGGGTGGGGGTGTTACTGGGAAATATGCATCATGAAAACAGAAGGCAAACTATCTGGGAAGGGAGTGGGGGATCAAGGAGGGAGAAATGAGAACAAAATGATGATATATATGAAAACATTACACTGAAACTCTTTCTTTGGAATTAAAAAAGGCTGAAAATGACGTAAATGTTCACCATCATCTTTAGTCTGTAATAAACTTACGGGGCAGTCACATTTGTACAAATACAGAATCACCCAAAATTATTTATTTTTTTTTATAACAAATGGTCAACTGGATTTCTATGACATGATCTGGAAATCAAACAGCAGTAAATGCTTGTTGTATTCTTTACTACTTATAAACTTTAACACAGTCACATAACTGCAAAGAAAAAAAGGAGGGGTGGACGAAATGAGGGGGGAGACATTTTGGTAAGCAAGTCAATCAAACTGCACAATTACAGAGTTAGCTCTCTGAAGGCAAGGGCTCTAAAAATACTTCATTTTATTCCCTCACCCAAAAATATTATTACTTTAAGCTCACAAACAGAAACGGACCAATTAAAAATATCACGCTTCTAATCAATGAGCTGAAGGTAGATTTAGCTCAGTGAATGCACAACAACTTTAATGTGAAGAGTGTTAGAGGGCGTGGAGAGTTGCTCAACTTAGAGAGTGCTTGCCTAGCATGCAGGAAGCCCTGAGTTTGATCCCCATCTATGCATAGACCATGAGTGGTGGTGGGCACCTGTAATTGCAGTATTTGCCAAAATTAAGAGTATCCAAACAGAATATACAAAGAGAATTCTCAGGGAAGTTCCAGGATAATAACCACGTCATAGACCAGATCCACAGGCCAGTTTGGAATAGGAGAATGAAAGAGTGGTGTGGTATGGTGTTGTGGCTGTTGGCTAAGTGGCGGCTCATAGTTGGCCGCCGGTGGCGGCAGCTATGCCGATAGAGAAGAGTGCTGGATGTATCGGTGATGGAAGAATCATGAGTCATGGTTACCTTTCTAGAGCTTTATGGGGGGGGGGGGGGGGGGGGAGCGAGAGACCGCACAGAGGGAGAAGAATAAGAGAAGAATACAGAAGGAGAGAATGCGGAAAGAGAGCACGCCCACTTTTTAGGCTGGGATGCCGTTGCAGGCTAGTGATGTAATTAAGGACATAATCCTTACAGTGGTTTGAATAAGAATGGCTATCACAGGCTCATATATTTGAATGCTTAATCACCAGAGAGTAGCAATATTTGAGAAGGATTACAAGGTGTGGTCTTGTTGGAGTAGATATGGCCTTGCTGGAGGAAGTGTGGTTTTGAGGTTTCAAAAGCCAATGCCAAGCCTAGTTTCTCTCCTCCCTCCCTCTCTCCCTCCCTCCCCCTCCCCCCTCCCCCCTCCTCCTCCCCCTCTCTTTCCTTGCAGGTCAAGATGTAGCTCTCAGCTACTTCTCCAGCACCATGTCTGCCTATTGCCATGCTCCCCACCATGATGATAATGGACTAAGCCTCTGAAACTGTAATCAAGGCCCCAATTAAATGCTTTCTTTTATAATAGAGTTGCCTTGGTGGCTGGAGAGATGGCTCAGTAGTTAAGAGCACTGACTGGTCTTCCAAAGAACCCAGGTTCAATTCCCAGCACCCACATGGCAGCCCACAACTGTCTGTAACTCCAAGATCTGACACCCTCACAAAGACATACATGCAAGCAAAACACCAATGTACATAAAATAAGAATAAATAAATTGGGCTGGAGAGATGGCTCAGCCGTTAAAGGCTAGGCTCACAACCAAAAATATAAGAATAAATAAATTATTTAAAAAAAAAAAGCCGGGCGGTGGTGGCGCACGCCTTTAATCCCAGCACTCGGGAGGCAGAGCCAGGCAGATGGATCTCTGTGAGTTCGAGGCCAGCCTGGTCTACAGAGTGAGATCCAGGAAAGGCGCAAAGCTACACAGAGAAACCCTGTCTCGAAAAACCAAAAATAAATAAATAAATAAATAAATAAAAAAGAGTTGCCTTGGTCATGGTGTCCCTTCACAATAGAACAGTTACGAAGACAGGTGGAAACCTGATACATTTTTAAATATTCCAAAGTTTCCATTATCAAAGTTCCAGAATAAATGTATGTTAAATAACAGAAAATAAAGACAGCAAACAAAGCAATTTGAGGTGAACTCAAGGAATATAAAACATTATCAAGGAAGACATGCAACTACAGCACACCACAAGGTCCTGATACAAACGGTACCTGCATAGTCAGAAGTTAAACATTAACAATGAGTAACCACTGTGCAGAAAGAAAATGGTCCCACAGGCTCACAGGGAGTGGCACTATTAGAAGGTGTGGCCTTGCTGAAAGAAGTATGTCACCGAGGGTGGGCTTTGAGGTCTCAGATGCTCAAACCAAACCAAGTGTGGCACTCTGTCTTCCTGCTGCTGCTGACCCGGATATAGAACTCTCAGCTCCTCTCCAGCACCATGTCTGCCTGCATGCACTCCCCACCATGACGATAATGGACTAAACCTCTGAAATGTAAGCCAGACCCAATTAAATGTTTCCTTTATAAGAGTTGCCATGGTCATGGTGTCTCTTCACAGCAATAAAACATTAACTAAAGCCGGGCGGTGGTGGCGCACGCCTTTAATCCCAGCACTCGGGAGGCAGAGCCAGGCGGATCTCTGTGAGTTCGAGGCCAGCCTGGTCTCCAAAGCGAGTACCAGGAAAGGCGCAAAGCTACACAGAGAAACCCTGTCTCGAAAAACCAAAAAAAAAAAAAAAAAAAAAAAACATTAACTAAGACCACTGGTAAGCCTGCATTTTCTGTAGGAATAAGTTATAAACTGAGGAAAACCCTTCCTAAAACAATAAATAAGCCCCAAAAATAAGCCCCAAGAGGAGGAAATGGGAGGCAGATTTGATCAACACATTATATGCATGTATGAATATTAAACATTAAAAAAAGTCCTAAGAGTTGAAAATTGTTGTTCTAAGGGCTGCAGGAGTGAGAACAAATAGAAGTGTGATTTGATTACAAGTATTTTTGTAATTACTATTTGTAATTTTTAATTATTTACAGGCAGTCTGATTAAAAGGTTAATTTTAAAACAACGTAGCATTTTTAAAACGTCTTTGTAAAACAGACAAGCATGCTATTTTTTCTCCAAGTAGTTTAAAGACAGAAGCTGCTGCCCTCTCTCAACCCCCTTCCCTTCTGCTGGTACCTGTCATCTTGAACCACACCCATACCCATTTCCCCCCTTAGTAAATGAAAGGTGGTGTTAGTGGTTTCTGAGACTTCTGGACTCTGTGCTAGAGCCCATCACCTGTCCACCTTTCCTGAGCATCTGCCCTTGACCTGCGCGTTTTCCTGTGAACGCACGCTGAAATTTCCCTCCTCCTATAATCAGTGCACAACACCTTGTTCAGTTTGCTTCCTTCCACTGACATCAGAGCTGGAGCACGAGTTCTAACTGGTACATGGGGGTAAATGCTGAATGAAAGATCAGCGAAGTAAAGGAGCCAGTCACTGGAGACTTCCTAAAGGTGTGAGCCGCCTCGCCTTGCTGTTTCTCTTTTAGACTGGATCAATCTTGTGCAGCCCAGAGTGGCCTTGAACTCCTCTTCCTACTTCCTCCTCCCAAGTGCTGGGAGGAAAGGCGTGTGCCACCACTGCCTGGCCTCGAAGGTTAACTAGTAGCTAGCTCCACACTCTGATCTCCAGGCAAGCTTTATTTGTCAGAACACAAACAAAATATCACCACACAGAGCAATTTAAAATGGTTCATATTCACTGTGAACCTGACAGGATCTGCAACTACTTAGGAGACAAGCCAGTGAGCATGCTATGAGACAGGTCTCGACTGTGTCAACTGGTGTGGGAAGGTCTACCCTAACTGTGGGTCACACCAGTCCATGGGCTGGGGTCTTGGACTGAATAAAAAATAAAAAGCAAAGTGACACCAGCAGGTCCAATGTCACCATCACTTCACATTCTGCCACACCATTCCTCCACCGTCCTGAACTGACCCTCACACCGTGAGACAAAACAATTCCACTCTTAAGTCGCTTTAGTCAGGTACTCTGTCTCAGCAACAAGTGACAGGACAGTGGCACAAGGACAGGGTGGTGGTGGAGGGCCAGTGAGAAGCCCGACTCTGGCTCTTAGGTCTTTGGAACTGGTTTGGAGGAGGAATGTGGCAGAGCTCAGAACCGTGGGCTACAAGACTTTCAGTCACTGTGACGGGCGCCTGGAAGGCCATGAGGACCTGGCTCATGGGGTTTCAGAGGAGGACGAGGACTGTATTAGGATTTGGGCTGCAGTCTGTTCAGGTTCTCTTTTGGCAAAGAACCTGGCTGCACTCTACCCACGTCCTAAGAACTTGAGTGGCATTAAATGCAGAAGTGGTGAACTACTGTGTCTGCACTGCATAGTAACACAGAAGAGTTAGTTCAACCCAACACGCGGAACTGAACCTAAGTGAAAATTACACTCGTCAAGATGTAGAACTGGTGTGTTTTACAATGCTTTATCTTCAATTGTAAAAATACATCGTAAGCCAAAAGGATTCCCCTGAAGGTGGGAAAACAGCAACTAACTATCCCCCAAATGTCAGAGAAATGCTAAATTTTCAGAGACTTACTTCACAAGGTACTAGAAAACAGACCTCAAACTTGCCACAAATACAGAGTTTTGGTGCCCTACTTTGAGTCTGCCTACTAGTTCAAAGAGCTCCTCCTGGGGCTGTAAAGATGGCTCCGGGTTAGGAGCATATATTACTCTTCCGGAAAATCCATTTAGATCCCAGCACCCACACTACACTGCTCACAACCTCTTCTGGCCTCCACAGGCATCTACCTCACATTGACACAAGAATCACACACACACACACACACACACACACACACACACACACACACAATTTAAAGTAATTTTTTTTTAAAGGAAGTACATCTTTTGTTCCTCTTCTTGGCACTTTCCCACCCCAATTAACAATCAAATTCACACAAAATAAGGCACATACTGTAAAAGAATACATGTCTAAAAAACACGGTTTAAACCCAGTGTAGTAGCTCATGCCTTTAATCCCAGCACTTGGGAGGTAGAAGCAGGAGGATCTCTGAGTTTGAGGCCAGCCTGGTCTACAGAGAGTTCCAGGACAGCCAGGGCTACACAGAGAAACCCTGCCGGCCCTCCCCCCCAAAAAAATATACATCTTGTTATCAACCACACTACAAAAATCACATAAATACTAAATTGATGTTTTTCCCCCAGACTTCAAGCCATGTCCTTGAAGGCATCTGCAACTGCTAGGAGGGACTTCCAAGCCCTAAAATTAGACCTGGACAATGAATTTTTTAACAAGCACCAACCAATTCTCAGGTCACCAAATGGAACTTTAACAGTCCAATTCTGATTCTAACTACCCTGAGTTAGAACGGATACCAGCCACAGCTTCAGGGCTGTCGGAAGTTTCTTTTCCTATCATCCTAGCAAAAAATACCTGACAGAAACAACTGAAGGAAAGATTTGTTCCAGCTCCCAGTTTCAGAGGTATCAATCCATTATGGCAAGGAGGGCATGGCAGAGCACAATGTCATATGGCAGCCAGCAAGCAGAGAAAATGGAACATAGGAAGAGGTCAGAGTAAGATATAGCACAAAGGACCCACTCGGTGTAAGCTCTCCTCCTGCTAGGTCCCTCCTCCTAAAGTCTCCACAACCATATGAAATCGCATCATTGTGGGGCGTTCACCCACCAACCCCACAGCTCCCCAGAGTTTTCTTGAGTGCGAGCAGCAGGAAGTATTAGATAGAAGGGTTTAGATTGCGGAGATAAACAGATAGAAAATAAAGGATAGCCTCGAGAGGGCCTGGAACCTATTCCAACGGGCCCTGTCTCTGCCCCAGGGTATTTATAGAGACAACAAGGGATGGAGCAAAAGACCTCCTCCCCCAGCACAGCCAAGTGGAGACCATCTCAGACACCTGCACTCAGGCCCGTGGTCTAATCATCCTCTATGCAGACCTGCTGGGTAAAGCCATGAGGAACCTGAAAATGGGCTCCCACACATCATCAGCTAAGTGCTGGAAATTTACCTTAACAGGAGCATGTGGGGATATTAACATTCAAACAAGGGCTTGACCTCAAAAGACCGCCCCTTCATCAGAGGCTAGTTTCAAGTCCTGGGACACCGGCACTTCTGAACAACCAGCTAAAGATCACAAATTCCCAGGAACATCTTCTAAGGTTTAGTAATACTCTAGGGTGGTTTTACAGAACTCAGAAAAATAATTCATTTATACACATTACCAATTTGTTATAAAGGACACAAGGAACAGCCAGATGGCAGAGATTCATAGATGGCTATAGCTATTAATAATGTACAGTTAACACTGAATAACACAGGTCTGAACTGCTCAGGTCTATTTACATAGGATTTTGGTGGAGACTGCGAAAATTTGAAAAAGCTCACAGAACCATTGCACAGACTGGAAATATCACAAAATAGGTTACATGTTAGCTTGTATCAATCACAAAGGCATAAAATGTGTATTCCATGTTTTACTACTGCCTACAAGTGAGAACAGTCTGTTTTATCACTACTGTAAAACACATAC
Source organism: Peromyscus californicus insignis (assembly GCF_007827085.1). NCBI lineage: Eukaryota > Metazoa > Chordata > Mammalia > Rodentia > Cricetidae > Peromyscus > Peromyscus californicus. The sequence goes on along the minus strand of NW_026294514.1, from coordinate 13,634,191 downwards.
ACCTATTATAAAAAGTTAACATTTGTCAAACCTACACACGCAAACACCAAGCATGGCTCCATTCTCAAGAGGAGTGTAAATAACAAGGAGAATGCAGTGTTAAGTCGTAACTACATACAACTAACTCTGGCATTACTGCACTGCTGTGATACTGCAGCGACCACCTGCTGCTCCTGCAGTGAGCTGAAGTTTCCAGAGCGGAGCATGATGCGATCGCCTCCACCTGAGCTCTTCCTCGCTCTGGTACACTGTCCGTGGCAGTAAAAAGTCATCTAAGTTCCCGTGGGTTTTGTTTCGCCACATAAAAACTATAAACAAAACAGGTTAAATTTAATGTTTCTATTTCTAGTAAGCCTTGCAATAACTGCAGGCCGATTTTTAGTTGTTAAGTTTAGGAGGAATCAAAAGTTACAGGTAGACTTTCAAATAGTCAGCACCTTTAACCCCTCAACTGTACAAGAGTCTACCGAATTACAATGGATTTTAAAGCCAGCAAGATGGCCCAGAGGGTAAAGGTACTTGTCGCCAAACCTGATGACCTGAGATCAATGCCCAGAATCAGCAAGGGAAAACAGAAAATTTCCTGACAACTGTCCTTTCATCTCCACAATAACGGCTAGCAATGTGTATACATACATACACACAATTTTTTAAAATGAATCTTAAATATACTTAAATCTTATATATATCATAATACTAAGTATGAAATGGTAGATGAGATATCAGTTAGCCTAAAATGATTATTCTATGATATATTTATGAATAGAAAACAAACAGTATCTCATAAAGATAAACAATTATTAGTCAATCAAAAACACGAGGAGGGGACCAGAGATGGTTCAGCAGGTAAAGGTGCCTGCCATCAAGCTTAACAAGCTTGATCCCTGGGGTCTTCATGGTGGAAGGAGAGAATCAGCTCCCAAAGGTTGCCCTCTGACCTCCACACATGAACCTGTTGTGTGACATTTTGATCGCATTCTGACAATAAAGTTTGCTTTGAATCAGAGGGCGGAGCTAGCCACTAGCTGACCAAAATTAACCATAGAGGTTTTGGAGGACTGAGGACAGATAGAGAGACAGGAAGTAATGAGGCAGGGCTTAAAGAAGATCTCAGTGCTTTTTGGATGGAGAAACGGAAGAGAAAGGAGGTCACTGGTGGCTTCTCCACCACTTCTCTGATCATTCAAGTTCTTACCCCATATCTGACTCCTGATTTTTTATTGATAAAGAATAATTAGAAAAACGCAACATGAACCCTGGCATCCATGTGGACACACACACACACACACACACACACACACACACACACACACAGAGAATAAAATGAAATGAAAACTTAAATAAAACTAAAACTGGTGAGATGGCTCAGCAGGTAAAGGTGTCTCTCACCATGCCTGATGACCTGAGTTCAATCCTCTGGAACCAAGGGTAGAAAAAGAGGACAGACTCCAGCAGACTGGATCTGGACCATCACATAAGTGACCCCAGCGGGTATGTACCCACACAAGCACACAACACACACACAACGTATAAAGAAAGAAATTTTATACAACCGTGGACTCTTATCACTAACATGGTATTCACTTCGCTGTACCACATTGGCTGACCGAACACGGGTACTAAGCCAGTGTCCACCCAAAGCTCATCCCAACTGTTCACCTTTAACGTAAATTAAAGTCAAGTAAAAGAGAAAGCACCAAATAAACTTCACAATTAGCCCACTGTCTAGTTACCTTCCAGTTACCATCCTACCCAGACGAGCCACTCTGCAAAGAAAACAGCAAGTACTGAGATCGGCCATTTAAACGAACGCTTGGGGGGCCTCATCATAGTCAAGAGAAAGATGTCCTGCATCAGTCAGTGATTAGCTCCCAGAGAAATAATCAACCAGCTGGAGATCCCAAGATCTCCAACTCAGGAACTCTGTAACACTGGAGCTCTGGCGCAGATGGGATACTCTGCTCACCCAATAACACACCTAGAAGCTAGCAACCTCATGGAGATGAACTCAAGCATTTGGGTCACATGAGGGTTACAGACCGACATGAAAAAGCATCTTCGTTTCTACAGTAAGAGCTTTTACATTTCCTTAAGCTTGCAAACTGGCGGGACTCTTTAATCAAAAAGGGGGTCTGGTAACTACAGTGTCTCTTTCTAGATTTAGTCATATAAAACATCGAATGATTCAATCACAGCAGTCTGTGCTAGAAAGATCTGAAACTGAAAACATTCTCCCCACTTTGTACAGATGTAACTAGAGTGTAACAAGAATATATTCCAAAAAGGAAGCCATCGGACATTTACACCTGAGTAAGACTGAAAGACCGAGTGACAAGCCGTGTCCCTCACACCTAGTTAGAGTTAACTACTCATTTTTCTGGGGTTTTGGTTTTTTTTGGGGGGGGCAGGAGGGCTTTGGAAAATATGAATGAGCCTGGAATCCCTGGAAATAAGGCCTCCTAGAAACCACTGGGAAGGAGCACCCTCCTTCACATTTTGACCATTTAACCTAAGCAAGTTCTCCTCGGGGTACACTGAGTGTCAACTTGAAAGAGGGACATATTCTGCAATCAGACTGAGGGGCCTGCCTCCTCCTCCACATCCCCTGCCCACTTAAGCAGCTCATCCTCCAATACCAGATGCACTATCCCAGGTCCGGAAAGCCAAAGGCAAACTGCAGAAATCTTGTTCAGCAGATTCAACAACTCCACACATGTAATTTTGGTGTGCAGTGCATTTTCCAGACACGCTCTTATATACTAGAAGCTACTTTCCTTGATATAATTTGAAGGCATGTTCTTTGTGGAGTACAAGCCGAGTCACATCTCACCGGCCACCACTCGTTCTTAACCCGTATAAAGGCCAGTGTGAACGCTAAAACGAGGTCTTGTGTAAAAACCACCTGCCCAGCACTGCAAGCGAAGGAGTCCTCCTAATGTTCTTTAAAAGCATTTTGTAGCCAGGTAAAGTAGTGCCCACCCTTAACCCCAGCATTCAGGAGGCAGAGGCAGTCAGTGAGGCCAATCTATCTACAGAGTAAGTTCCAGTCTAGCTGAGGCTACAGGGGACCATGTCTCAAAAACAAAAAGAAAAACGACCCAGAAGCATTTTGTATTCCCAGAAGGTTTAAAACTGTTCTCTGGTTCTAATTAGAAAACATTACCAAACATTTTCTGGTCAATCTTTCTTAAAGAGGTATTCTCTAAAACCCTTTTCACAGGGTTGGTGAGATGGCCCATCAGGCAAAGGTGCTTGCCCTCAAGCCTGAAACCAGAGTTGGACGTCCTGGACCCCATATGACAGGAGAGACCAAACTCCTACAAACTGTCCTCTGACCTCCACTGGATGCCATGGAAATATGCGCGCACATGGACACATACAAGAAATAAAATGTAATAAAAACTTCTAAACCATTTATTTAAAAAAGTAAAAAGATTCACATTATTCTACATTTCTTAAATCACTTCATATTACTGACTTGGTTAGGAAAAAGCGAATTAGCGGGCGGTGGTGGCGCACGCCTTTACTCCCAGCAACTCAGGAGGCAGAGCCAGGCGGATCTCTGTGAGTTCCAGGCCAGCCTGGTCTACAGAGCGAGATCCAGGACAGGCACCAAAACTACACAGAGAAACCCTGTCTCGGAAATCCAAAAAAAGGGGGAAAAAGCGAGTTAAATTTCCTGAAACTCCCAATTATTGTCTGTAAGGTTTTAACAGAAATTCTCCAGATAGTCAAAGACAAAGGTACACACCAGCACTATTAATACCTAACTAAAAACCACGCATTCTTTCTTGACTACACTCTGAGGGAAGAGCCACGTAACAAATGTTATCCCGGTCCACGTCCTACAATTTTAAATACTCCTTTGAATTATTCTTTCTGAACTGACTCCACTGGAACCCAACACCTCCATTCAGGATCTTCCCCAAGAAAACTGTCAGGTACACAACAACAAGATGGGCCAGTCATGATGGGTACACCTTTAATCCCAGCACTAGGGAGGCAGAGACAGGCATACAGATCAAAGCCAGCCTGGGATACACAGCGAGTTCCAGGCCAGCCAGGGCTTGTGAGACTCTGTTTCAGGGAGAGAGAGAAAAAAAAAAAAAAAAGCAAACAATAAGAGAGAAATAAAACCAGTATCTAAGAAATACACCCAAACCCTCAGGCTAGCTATCATTTACAGATATATGTAGATGCATGTGAGCATAGGTGTATATATACATAAACATATACCTATGCACACACCCCAAAGCAACCTTGCTTCACTTCTCCCTTCTTGCTAACCATTAAGTCTTACGAAATGCAAAAAAAAAAAAAAAAAAACCGCTCCCAGCTTCACAACTCTCCAATGATCCCAATCCGCCTTCGCTGGGTGGCATTCAGTCCTCCCGATCCGAAACTGTTTTTTGTGGAACAGAAACACCGAGCAGCAGCACCCCTGCGCTATTTGCAAGCCTTAAAACCACGTCACTGAAACAAAAAGTGACAGACCAGCCCTAGCCTCACCCTGGAGCCAGCGTGAGCAGCAGCGACGCAAAAAGCCAGACCTCCTCCTCCTCCCCCTCCCCCGCCACCCACCCGGGGTTGACGATGCCCACAAACGGGTCCAGGCCCGAGGTTAGCGGCTGCACCTCCACCGCGGCGACCCGCTCGCTCGGGGAGATGACGCAGGGGGTGGCGGCCCGCACGCCCCGCCCCACCCCGCCCGGCCCCGCCCCGCCGGAGCGCTGCAGTCCCCCCGCTCTCCGCGCCCCGGGGACCCCTGCCCGGGCACGTACCTGCTTTGCACACCGGGGCGCTGGGGCTCCTCTTCTCCGCCGAGGGCCGGCCCTGCTCCGGGGACCTCCTCCGGTGGCGGACGCGGGCGGGGGGTGGGGCCGCGCTCACCTCGCCGGGCCACAGGTGGGTGGGCGACGCGCTGGGCGACGACGACGACACGGTGCCCAGCAGGGGCGGCGGCGGCGGCGGGGGTCGCGGAGGACTGCTTCGGGGCCCGGGCGCCGTGCCGCGCGTGGGGCTGGTGCCGCGCGTGGACGTCACGGACGCGCCCGTCTGCGTGGCCACCGTGGGGCTGGTGCGCGCCGCCGCCACCGCCGCGCTCCCGCCGCCACCACCGCCGCCGCCGCCGCCGCGCGTGGGGCTGGTGCTGCGCGACGCGGTGCGCAGGCCGCCGCCGCCGCCACCCGAGGGGCCTGAAGCGCCTCCGCAGCCGCCGTTGTTGCCGCCGCCGCCGCCGCCCCGCGTGGGGCTGCCATGTTGCTGCTGCTGCTGCTGCTGCTTCAGCTGGAACGGCACGGTGGCCCTCAGGGGCTGCAGGCGGCTCCCGGGGCCCCCGGCCGGGCCGGCCGCGCCACCCGCGAGGGCGCCGGCGGGCGTGGGAGAGCCATTGCGCCTCACCCGCTGGGACATGGTTCTCCCCGCCCCCCAGGCACCCTCCCCGCCCCGGCCCCAGAGACGGCACCGGTGGGGTGGGGGGGGGGTGCTGGGCGGCGGGACCCGGCTGCTCGGCGGCGGGGGGCGGGGGGGGGACGGACCCGGGGGAAGGCCTGAGCCGCCGCAGCGGGTGACGAAGCCGGACTGGCGGGACCGGGAGGGGGTGCGGGGGGTGGTGGTGGGAGGGGAGGGGCGCGGCGCGCGGGCAGCGGCGGGCAGCGACGAGGTAGGTGGTGGTGGTGCAGCAGCCGCCGCCGCTGCCGCTGCCGCCGCCGCCGCCGCCGCCGCGGCTCCTCATCAACAATAGTGTCTCCTCCGGGGTCCCCGCCCCCCGCCGCCGCTGATTGGCGCGGCGTCAGGGCGCTCGAGCCGCTCGGCCCCGCTGATTGGCTGCGCGCGGCTCGGCTCCCGAGGCTGCGTCTGCTCTTTAAAGAGAAAGAGGCCCGTCCCCCCCCCACCGTCCCCGCCCTCCCCCACCGTCCCCGCCCTCTCCTCCCCGGGGATGGGTGTTGGGTGGGTGGGGGAGTCGGGTGGTGGAGGAAGCCGGCCGTGGCAGGAGGGGGCGGGGGGCGCGTGCGTGCGTGTGTGTGCGCGTGCGTGCGTGTGTGTGTGTGTGTATATACACGTGAGTGTACGCGTAGGCGCGCGTCCCTGCTCCCCGCTGGAGGGAGCCCCTGGGGACTCTTAAGACTGGGATTATGGCCAGAGGGACTACGGACTGTCCGGGACCACCGGCGTCCCCGGGGATGGTCCTCCTCTATCTCGTTTCCTTACCGCAGTGGTAGCTGTGAGTTAACACGTCCGCACGTCTCTTGGGGGGCCCCCAGTTTTGTTTTTTGTTGTTTTTTTTTTCTGTCCTGATTTCATCTACCTATAGGCAGGCAGGGCTCGAAAATAAAAAGAAATTTAATCGTACTGGCATTTTACATCCTTCTTTCTGGGTTTTTTGTTTGTTTGGTTTAGCTTCTACAAAGATCCAAATCTCTGAAAGATTACATTTGCAGATTAGAATACACTTTAGATGGCATCTGTGCACTTGCTGTTGAATGGTGTTGCGATTCCTACATAGAGCTCAACTCATCACGAATTTAATCAATTACTTCACGGTTCCCTTATACCTTAGAAAGATGGCTATTAGCTTGCAAGTGCGTAAAGTGCTGGGGCTTGCTCCAAACTCTTTGCAACAGAGCTGGGTACGCCACCCATATTTTATTTATTGATGTATTACATTTACACACTTGGTGTGTGTTTACGCATGTGCATGCCTGTGGAGGTCAGAGGACAGCCTGTTCTCTTCCACCAGTGTCAGGCAGGGGATCAAACTTAAGCGGTCAGGCTGAGCCATTTCATTGGCCCACCCACCATCCATATTTAGTCTGGTGGAGAAAAGAAGTCTCCACCAGTTTTTGTAAGGGCTCTGAAAGGCAGGAAGTTCTGAAGTAATACACAGGTTCCTCTTCAGTGAAGAACTCGACAGACACCCTGTGCATGCATGCCCTTGAACCCTTTGTTGCTTTCATAGATATACATTCTAAAAAGTTCTCTTAAATACGGGTGAGATGGCACTGGAAATGATAAAGGTGGTAGGCCTCAAGTCCTACTGGGTTCCTGTGGCAAGCCTTTAGGTTCCTAGGATCCTAGAGAGATTCAGATCCACCACATAGTCTGTGATCTTGGGTATGTCCCTAGCTACATTGCTTATTTGTAAGGTACAGCTAAGCAATACTATCTCCTACATACAGTTCTGACTATTAACCAAGGATTTAGTGAGAATGTGCTGGGCAGGAAGTTCTCAATATTCCTTTTCTAGTCTCTCTTTATTCTTTCATTTATTAATCACTATGGGTATGATATGTGTGCATCCCAACAAACAAAACCTCAGATATATGAATACTTACTCTCCAACTAAGTGTGAGGGATACTGCCTGCTATTAATTCTTACAGTTTCACTCAAGTGTAAATGGCCAATGGCTTCCTCTAGGAATATATTCCAGTGTCCTGGGCCCTCTGATCATTTGTTCGGCGTTTCACTGAACTAAAGACCTCTCCTTTTTATTAAGCTCAAAGAACTAATGTCAGCAGATAAGCTTTGGTAGATCAAATGTTAAAACATTCAGTCCAATATAGCATGTAATGGCACACAGGTAAAGCCACAGAAAACGTGGTGACATATAGATGAACAGAAATGGGGTGAGTTTAAGTGTAAGAGAGCTAGTCAGGAGTGAGCCTGAGCTAATGGACAAGCAGTTTTAATTAATATAAGCCTCTGTGTGTTTACTTGGGTCTGAGCAGCTGCAGGACCAGGTGGGACACAGAAGAACTCCAACTACAGATGGCCTTAGACTCCTGATCCTCCTTCGTCCAGCTCCTGAATGTAAGAATACAGGCCTGGGCCCTCATGTCCAGTGTGCAGTGTTGGTGCTCAAACTAAATGGCATTCCCAGGTCTTTGTTCACATTTTCTTTCAGTTGTGTTTCCTACAGGATCACAGTTCCCAAAGCTCCAAATAAGTCTCTTTTTATCTCACTTAACAAGCCTGTGTAACTCAGCAACTCAGAGCCAAACTTTCAACAAAGAGAGCCAGTATGAATCATTGCAGTCAGCTGTCTTCATACTAAAGGATATTTGCTGTGGGATGGTCTGTATGGCAAATGTGTTGCTGATTAGTCAATAAATAAAACACTGATTGGCCATTGGCCAGGCAGGAAGTATAGGCAGGAAAAGGAGAAAATAAAGCTGGGAAGTGGAAGGCTGAGTCAGAGACACTGCCAGCTGCCACGATGACAAACAGCATGTGAAGATGCAGGTAAGCCACGAGCCATGTGGCAAGGTATAGATTAATGGAAATGGATTAATTTAAGCTGTAAGAACAGTTAGCAAGAAGCCTGCCACGGCCATACAGTTTGTAACCAATATAAGTCTCTGTGTTTACTTGGTCGGGTCTGAGCGGCTGTGGGACTGGCAGGTGAGAGAGATTTGCCCTGACTGTGGGCCAGGCAGGAAAACTCAAGCTACAGATATTTCTAGTTATTTGTAAATGAAAACTTTGAAATCCTGAAGTCATCAGAGAATCTTAGCAATCAAAATATAAAAGTGGGTGCCAGGCAGTGGTGGCGCGCGCCTTCAATCCCAGCACTCGGGAGACAGAGACAGGCGGATCTCTGTGAGTTCGGGGCCAGCCTGGTCTACAGAGTGAATTCCAGGACAGCCAGGGCTGCACTGAGGAACCCTGTCTCAGGGATATGTATGTATGTATGTATTATGTATTATGTATAATGGTTAGAATTGGACAGTTGGGTACCTTGGAATGGTTCTGTCTTCAAGGTTGAACGGAAATGAATAAAAACATCATTTATTCTAATCCTTGACTTCATTATCTACTGTTGAAGAATGAAAGCAAACAAACTGATGTACTGTTCTTAGTGTTCTGGTTTCTCTCTGAAGACAGTCCTTGTTTGTCAAGGATCAAGAAAATCAACATTCCTCTCTGCTTGAACCCCACTCTTCTCAAGAGAAGACTCAGATTTGGCACTTTCTCCCCAAGGTTGAAATGTGACTTACTTACGAAGTCATAGGCAAGAAGCAATGTGTTAGAATTTGTCTGTCTGTTTAAACTCCAGGAAAAGCTAAAGGCACAGCTTAAAAGAAGAGTGTGTGTCTACCGTGTGTAAGGTAATCGCAGTACAGCGCAATAAGAACACATGAACTTCAGAAAATAAAATTATCCACAGACTTATTTGCTTTTGGGTTTGCTTAACTCTTTATAAGAAAGAAATATGTTTTTAAAATGTTTTAATTGTGTGTGTGTGTGAGAGAGAGAGAGAGAGAGAGACAGACAGACAGACAGACAGTGTTTTGCCTGTGCACCAGGTGCATGCAGTACTCATGGTTACCAGAGACCAGAAGTAGGTGTTGGATGCCCTGGAAGTAAAGTTACAGATGGTTGTGAGCTGCCATGTGGTGGCTGGGAATTGAACCCAGGTCATCTGGAAGAGCAGCCAGTGCTCTTAACCTCTAAGCCGCATTTCCAATTCCCAAGAAAATGGGTTTTCATGAGTCTTATTTTTTTTTCTGTAGTTTTTTTTAAACTCCTTTAATTTTAATAGAACCATCTCCATCCTTCTACAAATGTTTCTAAAATGAGATTGGACAGAACTTATATACCACTAAATTGATCATTATGACTGTTATGAATTATTATGTGGCGGGGGAGACCCCTGAGGGTATCCCACGTGCAGGAAAACATGCTGGGCAGATGCAGCATGGGGCTGGGCAGATGCATGCCAGCTGGGGCAGGGGCTGGCGTATCTGGAGAGCCCCTTGGCCCAGGCAGGAGGAAGGAAACTGCAAAATATGCTCGAAAATGGGTCAAAATGGGCTCTAGAGACTGTTAAGTTTTCATAGATAGAGGTGACCTGTCTGTTTTGACCTTATTTAAGATAGCAGCTTAACCATGTGATTGCCCTTATTTAAGATGGCGCCTTGCCAGGCAGTGGTGGCACATGCCTTTAATCCCAGCACTCGGGAGGCAGAGCCAGGCGGATCTCTGTGAGTTCGAGGCCAGCCTGGACTACAGAGCGAGTTCCAGGACAGGCACCAAAACTACACAGAGAAACCTTGTCTCAAAAAAACAAAAAACAAAAAACAAAAAAAAAGGGGGGGGGGGCTTGATCACATGATTGCCCTTATTTAAAATGGCACCACCTGACCATGTGATCACTCCTATCCAATATGGCACCTGACCACATGTTCATGTGTTGGTTTTTTTGTTTGTTTGTTTTTTAAATAAACTGAGCAGATAAGGAACAGATAAATTTAAGCATTTAAAAGTCAGTCAGAAAGAAATGTAGATGGCCATATCAATCACACATTTCCATTCGCACATGGGAAATAGACTTTGTGGAAGAAAGAAGGAGAAAGGGTTTTCTGGGAAACTTTTACAGTTAATGCATTGGAGCTCAAGGAGAAGCAGTCCAGCTGGACGGGAGAGAGGGACCTAGTAAGAGAAAGCCTGGAAGTGGGGTACCCCCGTCCACTTTCGGCTCGCTGGCAGAAGCTGCACAGGTCCTGTAAAATACCAGGATGTGGAGTGGCGGTAGGCAGCCATTTTCGTTGGTATCTGGGACCGAGTCTGACTGCAAAGGCGGATAGTTAAGCCCTTATGGAGATAGGCACATATTCCATGAATGAGGTAGAGAAAATCTAAGGGCTGGAATCTCTAGCCTCCCAGAAATTCAGTGAGGACCAACAAAAAGGCACAAGCTACTCAGTGGACCACTGTCCGAAAAGCAGGGGCTGATGGGCTAGGAGCCCAAGTGAGACACAAGCCGTCTCCACATGCCATCTCATAGGAACGGGGGCTGAATGGCCTAAATCCTGAAAGACACATGGTACCAGCGAGCAAAACAAGATAAATCTGACCTCCAGCATCCCAGAGGGTCAGCCAGGAATAAAAGGCCCAAGATAGCCATCATAACAAAGGCTATGGGCCGTGGAATTGAGTGGGTACAAGCCATGGACGGGGTCCAAAGGGCTTAAAGCTTGAAAGACATGTGGTACCAGAACGAGACAAATTCTCACTTGTGGGAAAATGGCCAGAAGAGAAGGAAGAAATCTTACGGATCTGGTGGGGTGAAGAGTCCCCCCCCCCACAGTGCTGCTGTCAGGAAAATGTCAGGTGGTACAGGATCCCAGAGCTCCTCAGACTGCTGGTGGGCAGTAGAAAGCAATGGTATTGCCCCACATTGGGCGCCAATGTTATGAATTAATATGCAGAGGGGGGACCCCCCCTTCCGGGATTTCCCGTGTGTGCAGGAAAACATGCAGGGCAGATGCAGCGGCAGGCTGGGCAGAGGCATGCCTTGCAGGCATGGTGGAGGCCGTGGTGACCAGTAATTCACAACCCAGACACTGCATCCACGCGGAGAGTTTATTATATTAGAGAGATGAAGAGAGAAATAGGAAAGAGAGAGACAGAGAGAAAGAGAAAGAAGAAAGAGAGGTCAAGCATGAGCACCTCGTGGGAGGAAAAGCAGAAGAGAGAGAGGAAGGGGAGAAGTTTTTCCCTAGAATGGGGCTTTTACATCAGGATGCATGGTGGCACCAAAGGGGTGGGATTTGAAGGGGGTGGGTCAGAATGTTAACAAAGACCATAAATTCTTTCCACTTTAAAATGGAAGAAATAAATAAAAGGTGAAAACATTAAAAAAATAAATAAAAAATAAAAAGTGGAAGAAATGGAAATGGTATGTATATTCTATACAACAATGCAAGAATATGCACATAAAATACCAGAGGGCAAAACAAATACATGATATGCAGGACAGGTGGTGGCTTTAGTCCCAGCTCTCGGGAAGCAGAGGCAGGCAGATCTCCGTGAGTTAGAGGCCAGCCTGGTCTACAGAGTGAGTTCCAGGACAACCAGGGCTGCACAGAGAAGCCCTGTCTCAAAAAACAATAAATAAATAAATGATAATAGAATAGCATTTTTAAGGTAGGATTTGTAGAGGTGTTATTTTCTCCAAGAAATATGGAATTCTGATTTCCTACTTACGAAGAGGATTATCAAAGCTTAAATTGCTGATCAATGATCTGTAATTAGAGCCTGACCTGCTAGTTAACCTTAGATCCTCAAGGCTCGATGGCTTGTGCACTCTGATCCTGAAATAGGGAAAGTACCTCAGCACCCCAACCTGCCTCTCAGTTGGGACAGTGATATCTGGCCTGGATTTCATCAGGCCGTCACGTTGTTTCCTATCGAGCTGCCTGCACAGTCTCTCTTATATATCCTGTAAATATCTCCAACCTGGACCAGGATTCATCATCCCCTGGACACTCACCTGCCACGAAATAGCTCCCCTTGTAGTAAATGACACTCAGTGGTCCGAATCAAACCTCCAGAAGTCACCTTAAGCTCTTCCTCTAGCCTACAAGAAAACCAGTATACCATTCTACCTTATTATTTGACTTCCTGAAACTCGTGAAAGGAACATTCTCTAAACTTGCACCCCTTTTAGACAGACCTCTGTTTCCCTGCATTCACCTAGCCAGTCTTCCTAGACAATCTCTGCCGTAGCCTACTTTCCCAAGCACCCCCACTGATCCAAACTTCCTCCCCCATCTCCACCACAGTTTATCCCCCTCCACCTACCCATATTATTTTCTTTTGCTTTGTCTTTTGGTTTTTTTGGGTTTTTTTTTTTGTTGTTGGTTTTTTTTGGGTTTTTTTGTTTGTTTGTTTTTTGTTTTGAACAGAGTCTCTCCCATTGTTTAGCTCTGACTTCCAAGAATTCACTCTGTAGACCAGGCTGGCCTTGAACTCACAAAGATCCACCTGCCCTCTGCCTCCTGAGCTCTAAGATTAAAGGTGTGCATCATCACACCCAGCTTAGTGTGGTTTTGAAGACCCGAACTTGAGCTAAGTGACGCATGCAAGCCTTCAATCCCCGAGCTAGGGAGGCCAAGGCAGGAGGATCATGGATTTGAGGCCCACTTGGACTACAGAGCATTAACAACACACACATACACAGATAAACTTGGGGCTGAGGTTGGAGGGCTCCGAGGTAGAGTGCTCGCCTACCATGTTCAGACTCCAGGTCTCATACCCAGCACCACAAAACAAAGAGAAAACAACCCACACAAGACGTCACCTTACTCCACTGCACAGCTTGGTTTGTCTTCAGATGACCGCCCAATGCTGAGGCTTTCCACACTTCTCTTGCCCTCCTCTGCCTAACTCTTCCTCAGTAGGTCCCAGCCACACAGCTGTTCTTTCGTTTCCCCCGAATTCCGGGTACCCTCATCGTGAGGCCTTCACACTTACTATTCCCTCTGCTTGGCGCCACACCTGCCACTTGTCACCTGCTCCAGTCTTAATTGCTTTTTTAAACCACGGAGGCCTGGGTTGCTGACTCTCTCCAGTTCACCTCCCCTGTATTCACAGGAGCATCACGCATCCCTGCTGTGGCCATGACAACACAATTATTACTTGGTCATCACGGTTCCCTCTCCATGTTCAGCGTTCAGTTCATTCATTCACTCAACAAACACTCACTGGGAGCCTTCGACATGTGCAGCTCTACAACGGTGGACAACTCCGCATGCTCCATGCCTCGTGGACTTAGCAATGAGCAAGCACACAAGGCATACATGTGTGCACACACATAAGCACATGTAAATGATTGCCCATGGCAAAATTCTCCGAAGAAAATTGCCCCGTGCCAAAAGAGAACAATGGAGATCTAACTAAAGTGGGTAAGAAGTCCTTTCTCCAGGTATGATTTTTAAGATGAGACCTAACAGATGGAGCTATCAGGAAAGAGTATTTCAGACAAAATAGTTATTTGGAACTCTTGAGAAAATCTGAGCCGGGCGGTGGTGGCGCACGCCTTTAATCCCAGCACTCAGGGATCTCTGAGTTTGAGAACAGTCTGGTTGGTCTACAGAAAGAGTTCCAGGACAGTCAGGGCTACACAGAGAAACCCTGTCTCAAAACAACAACTACCAAGAAAAAGGGCTGAAGTTAAGAGCACTGACTGCTCTTCCAGAGGACCCGGGTTCAATTCCCAGCACCCACATGGCAGCTCACAGCTGACACTCATGGCAAAACACAAATAAACATAAAGTAAAAATAAATAAATTTTTAAAAAGAAGCAAAAGAAGAGGAGGGGGAGACCACAGCGTCAACAGCAGAAGCGGCCGAAGAAGCCAGCCTCTGGAGGGTGAGGGTGCTTCAGAAGCAAGACTGCGGAGAAGGTTGTACACCCTAATAAGGGATTCGGACCTTATTCCTTTGATCTGTTTGCTTTGTCTTTTGAGACAGGGTCTTGCTATATAGCCTAGGTTGGCCTCAAACTCACTATGTAACCCAGGCTAGCCTTAACCTTTTATGCTTTTAAAAATGTGTATGTAGGGACTGGACAGTTAGCTCAGTGGTTAAGAGCACGTTCTATTTGAAACTCTGTGAGCAGATGAGACCACTTAAGAGACTGACTGCCATTCTCCTGCCTCAGCACAGTGCCCAAACACACACTAATTGTTAAGAAAAAATTACAGTGTAAGTGCTTGTCTGCTTTTGTTCACTCCTGTAGCCCCATGCCTGGTACATGCTGTGTGTCTGGGACTCAGTTTCCTGCAAATGGAATGGACAGTTAAGCAAACACATCATTCACTGCAGCAAAACCCACGACGTTCAGACAGAAAACTGAGTTGTTTTTGCCGCAAGCTGGTACCCCAGTTCAGCAAACCGCTTTTAAAAACTTGATAAGACAGGCACATGCCCACCTTGTGGCATAAATTAAGAAGTCAGGGGTGGGGGGGATTCTGGGGTAGAATACTTGCCTAACATGTATGAGGCCTGGGAGAGGGGGACTCGGCTTGCCTACGACTGGGATTCGATCTCTGGACTCTCCTTACACCCCCTTCACTCTAGTAAGTGTGATTCTCAACAGAGCAGAACCTGCTCTGGAGATCTCCTACCTGTGAATTAGCATCTTCTGGGAAGAAGGTGGAAGACGCAGCAAAGGAGTTAGGTTCGGAATGGGCGAGCACTTATAACAGTTTCCTACGTTTACTTCTTTTCTCTAAAAGATTCAGCACAAACATGAGAAAGCCCTTACTGGACCCTCTTCCTTTGTTCCCTTACAATGTTGTGCTATGGGGTGGGGGGGGGTGGGGCACAAGAGCTTAAAGGGAACACGCACACACGTACACACACACACACACACACACATACACACACACACCACATATATATATATATACACACACATAACATATATATACACACACACATATAAACACACACATACACACACACATAAACACACACATACACAATTAGAAATAAAAGAAACCTCTAGAAAAAAAGAACACCAAATACTGTTAGAAGGCTAATTTGCATTGTTTACATGTATAAAATTGTCAAAGAATAAATAAAAGGTCTTATATTTAAGAAGAAGGAAGCCGGGCTGGAAAAATGGCCCAATGGCTAAGAGCACTTGCTGCTCTTCCGCAGGGACCCAAATTGGGTTCCTAGCACCCATGTGGAGCAGCTCACATCAACCAGTGACTCAAGCTTGAGGGCATCAGACGCCCTCTTCCGGCTTCTGCAAGTACCAACACATCATATACAGACAAATTAAATTAAACTGGAAAAGAAAAGGGTGCATTTACAGTTTCAGAAAACTGGATACTAGAGGTTGGAAAGATGGCTCCGCCATTACGAGCATTTACTGTTCTTGCAGAGGACGAAATCATTCCTAGCACCCGCTCTGCATGACTTACAATCTTCTGTAGCTCTAGTGCCTCTTCTGACCTCCACAGACACCTTCCCTCATGTGCATGCATGCAACACACACACACACACACACACACACACACACACACACACACACACACACACGCGTAAATCTTCAGAAAAAAAGAAAACCAAATGCTGTTAGGAGGCTGATTTGGGCCTGGGAACATGGAAAAAATAGTAGAATACTTACTTGCCTGGCACCCAAGCAACCCTGGATTACGTCCTCCATCACAAGGGAAAAGGGAAAGAGGGGGGGAACAGCGAATTTTTAAAAATAGAAATTTGCTTTGTTTTTATTGCCCTCCAAATCCCTGAAAGAATTGTTGAACCTTCTGAAAATGATTAGTGGTTTGTTTTTTCCTCCAGGCCTCCTCCTGGAGCCTCCCCACCCCGTGTTCTCGGACAGCTGCACAGCTGTCGGCCTGGATTTCCCTTCGCGTCCTGGCTGAGCATGTATGTACCCTGTCTTTCTCAGCCCGGGACCTTACTTTCTGTCTGTCTGTTTGAATCTTTGTCCTGTAATTGATTCCTAAGAAAGGATTTGCGGGTCAGAGTTCGTAAGGTTCTGAATGTTTGCAGAAGGTTTTGCTCTGCCTGGATTTGATTGGCTTGGTTTGGGAATAATGTTTCCTCAGACAGTTGAAGGAGATGTTCCACAGCCACACAGAATTCTTAGCTGTTAGTGATTAATCCGATGCTATCCCCATTTCTAATTAATGTATAATCTTTTCTTTCCTCTCTACAAGTGTTTAGTATCTTTGTTAACTTTTTTAGACATTTAGGTTCTGCCTTATATATGGCTGGGGTTTTTTTTGGTTTTTTGTTTTGTTTTGTTGTTTTTTTTTTTTACTTTTTGTTTTTATTAATTTCCTGGGATGAACACCAGATGTTTTCCTGGTGGGAAAATGTTATTGTATTATTCTTTGATAATTTATTTCCCGTCACATACTGCCCTGCCCTGCCCTGCAGATGACCCTGGGGACTGTCACATCCCCTGCCTTGCCTGATGTTCTCTGGCACAGAGAGAGAACATTCTTGCTGCTGTTCCTGTTGACAGACCCATCTATGGGCACTAGCTTCGTCTCACAGCGAGAGGCTGGGGTGGTCTACACTGTCAACTTGAGAGGATCTAGAATCACCTAGGAAACAAGCCTCTGAGCATGCCTATGGGGGATTACATAAATCAGGTTAGCCTCCGGGCACGCGCGTGTGAAATTGTCTAGACTCGGTTCACTGAGATGGGGAGACCCATCTGAATAGGTGCAGCACTGTTCCACAGGCTGGGCCTGGGCTGGAATACAGGAGAGAGAGTGAGTGAGCAGCAGCGTTCATCACTCTTTGCGTCCCGACTGTGGATGCAGGAAGCCAGCCACCCCCTGCTCCTGCCATCATCCTCCAGGATGGAGCAGGTCCCCTTGAACTATGAGCCAAAGTAAACCCTCTCTTCCTTGAACTGCTTCTTGTCAGGGACTTTGCCCACCAATACAAAGGCCTCTGCTCCCTGGCTTCATCCTGACTGGACTCAGGCTGTCTACACCACCCTTCATTCTGACTGGACTCAGTCTACACCACCCTTCATTCTGACTGGACTCAGTCTACACCACCCTTCATTCTGACTGGACTCAGTCTACACCACCCTTCAGTCTGACTGGACTCAGTCTATACTACCCTTCAGTCTTTCTGGACTCAGTCTACACTACCCTTCAGTCTGACTGGACTCAGCCTACACTATCCTTCATTCTGACTGGACTCAGTCTACACCACCCTTCATTCTGACTGGACTCAGTCTACACCACCCTTCAGTCTGACTGGACTCAGTCTACACTACCCTTCATCCTGACTGGACTCAGTCTACACCACCCTTCATTCTGACTGGACTCAGTCTACACCACCCTTCATTCTGACTGGACTCGGTCTACACCACCCTTCAGTCTGACTAGACTCAGTCTACACTCCCTTCATTCTGACTGGACTCAGTCTACACTACCCTTCATTCTGACTGGACTCAGTCTACACCACCCTTCATTCTGACTGGACTCAGTCTACACTACCCTTCATCCTGACTGGACTCAGTCTACACTACCCCTTCATCCTGACTGGACTCAGTCTACACTACCCCAACCTTCTGACTGGACTCAGTCTACACTACCCTTCAGTCTGACTGGACTCAGTCTACACTACCCTTCATTCTGACTGGACTCAGTCTACACTACCCCTTTCCCGCTAGCCCTTCAGTGCTTGAGATGCAATGGCTTCTCCTTGGAGCTGTTCACCGGACACTACACCACCCTCAGTTGTTCCCATAATCCTTTCTGCTCACAGCTCTGTAAGGAGCCCCTTCACAAAAATCTCTCTCTGAACCATGTGGGAGGAATTAGGTTTGCTGTTGGAACTCTGATGTAATCTGGTTCCCCCTTGTCTTCTCCGGCTGCCTCTCTCCTCATCTCCAGTCTTCCGAGAAATCAGGGGCTTCCTAGATTCATTTTATAAGTGTCTTTTTGCTTTTTTTCGAGACAGGGTTTCTCTGTGTAGTTTTGGTGCCTGTCCTGGACCTCGCTCTGTAGACCAGGCTGGCCTCGAACTCACAGAGATCTGCCTGGCTCAGTCTAACAGTGTCTTCTTGTCCCCTCTGCTTTCCACCAATATATCACCTCTTGAGTCCAATTTCCTTGTCTTCATTTTCCAAACCCTCCATGAATTTCCTATTTCAGCAACCATATTTTTCATTTCCAAAAGCTCCCTTGATTCACTGATTATTCCCTTTTCTCCAGATCATTTTTATTGTGGCGATATTATATATGCAATATAAAATGTCTTACCTTAGGACAGAGGAGATAGCTCAGTGAGAGAATGCTCGCCTAGCTTGTGGGGTGCTGTAGGTTTCATGCCCAGGACACCTCAAACATGTTCCCTTGTTTACAGTTCAGTGCTATTTGCATGAGCATCTATTCAAACTCTCCAGAATAATCCTTCTTGCAACATTGAAACGTCCCACCCGCCCCCTCCCTCCAGCTTCTGAAAACCACCATTTAGTTTGTCCTTGTAATTTTGACAGGGTGGAGTCATGTAGTATTTGCCTGCTGGTTATTCTTACTACATTTGTCTATTTATTTACTTATTTTGTGTATGTGCGTGTGCATGTCATGTCTCTCTTTCCATCACGAGGGACCTGGGGATTGAACTCAGGTCATCAGGCTTGGCGGCACGCATCTTCACCCACTGAGCCATCCCCCTGGTCCTGATTATTCTACATTCCATTGCTGTTCACTCACATACCGTGAAGATAGGGAATCTTTTTGTATTGTCGCTGCTTTCTCAAAATTCCTTTGTTTTGGTATCTGCGTTCATGATAGACACATTTCTCAAATGTCAAGTGACTCCCACATAATAGCTGATTGTTAACTCAGGTGAGCTTGTCTCCTGGGGGGTTTGCTTTGGAATCATCAAGTAGGCCCCTCTGATTCACTAAAGCACCTCCAAATGACTGGGTTTTTTCTTTTTTGTAGCATTGGATTTGCCCCAGAGAAACCCTTCCACCCTCCTGCCGAGGGCCCTTGGAACTGGGTGCAGGAGTTAGGCTGAGCCCCTCACGCCCAAGGTGGACTGAACTTTGTGGGAATATTTTTGTGGAAGAAATTCCTTAAGATGAAATTATGGTTCCCACGGGTACACATTTTCAAACCTGATAGGTTCCAGGGCTGTTTTGGAAGCATCCAAAGAAAAAGTTTAACGTGGTTAAAAAGAACCAAGAAAACACTACTTACAAGCTTTAAATGTCAGTGTCCTTTGATGAAGTACTATCTTAGGGAATTAATGTTCCAAGAGATCATATCGACTGAAATAAATTCTGCTTTTCCATGTATCCTATTTAGCTTTGAAATTAGTGTTCACATCAGCTAACTGAAAGGCTAAATTCTTTTTCTTTCTAGAAGACAACATTAGATTATCATCAGGAGAAGACATTTCATTGGTACTGTGGTAAAGACAAAAAAAAAAAAGGAAACCTACAGAGAAGTGCTTTCTTTTATTTATCTGTATGAACCGACGGGATTAACAACTAACAAAAGTTCCTTGAACCGCATGGCCTTCGGTAACTGATATCTGAGTTTATGACTGACCTGTCTACAGGGATCTGCCCTCAGGATGATGATTGCCCTGGAGGCCAGGAGAAGGAAGCAGGCACACAGGCATGAGGGGAAGTCAGTTGTGGAGTAGCTGAAGTACATCCAGGCAAACCTCACCCGACTAGTGAGCGAGTTTTTCCTTTTTAGAAGTTGCTGCTTATCTCACCCCAAAAGGTTGCTCCCTATCTGTCTTAAATTCCATGCTACATAATAGCAGATGGTAAGAAACTCTTTATAAACTCCAGAGAGGCCAAGCCTCAGCCAGAAATAGACACTTTGCTTCCAAAATGATTAGAAGGAAGTCTTTAAGTTTTCTGTCTCTATGGCGACAGCTTGATGGAGAGAGTTGAGGACTAGTCTCCGAAATAAACACGCCTTGCCCTTTCAGATTCTGTAATAGCCATTCAACAGGAACTCCCAGAAACCAATCATGGCTGTGCTGTAGCAATCGCTCCGTCGCCAAATGGGAGCTGGGACTACTTAACAGTGGGAAGAAGCAGGAGCGAGAAGACACAGCCAAGCCACAATGCGCCTAATTCGTCCCTCCTCCCGGATCCTTTTACCCTGACGATACAGATTCTTGCTGTGCAGTTAAATGCCGTGTGTTGGCAAATGTGCGATTCAACAACATTTGAACTTCTATAATGTACTGTGTTCTTCACATTGTCAATAAGTATGCGTGAATGAAGGATATTCAAAGCACTGATATAATTACATCACTAAGGATTAGAACTTTTTTTGGGTGTTTTTTTTTTTTTTTTTTTTTGCGAGACAGGGTTTCTCTGTGTAGCTTTGCGCCTTTCCTGGAACTTGCTTTGTAGACCAGGCTGGCCTCGAACTCACAGAGATCTGCCTGCCTCTGCCTCCCAAGTGCTGGGATTGAAGGCGTGTGCCACCACCGCCCAGATTAGAACTTTTTTCAGACAGACTTTCACTATGTAGCCCTGGCTGGCTTGGAACCAGCCATATAGACCAGGCTGGCTTTGATCTCTTTGTCTCTTCCTGCCTCTGCTGTGATGGCAGGGTATGCCACCATGCCTGGGCCATATGTTGTCTCTTCTCTGTATCACTTAATCAGAACTCAGAATGAATTCGAAGGGCGGAGTGTCAAATCACCGCTCCCTGTTAGAGGAGGCGGAGCACACCTCAGCTCCCATTAACGCTGCTCATTGTCAGGTGAGGAAATTGTCTAAGCCATGGTACCCAGCGGGGTGACTCAGGCCACTGGCATGTGAATAAAAGAAACTGCTTGCATAGTTGAAGCATAGCTGAAGCCGCCAGTGGTGGCGCATACCTATGACTGCAATACTCAGGAGACTGAGGCAGGAGGATTGCTATGAGTTTGGGGTCAGTCTGGAAAATGTACTAAGTTTGATGCTAAGTTTGGCTACATAGTGAGACCCGACTGGGGGCGGGCATGAACAAACTGTAGTCGATTCCTCCCTTTTACTAAAAACAAAGTTTTTATTTAGAAAACTAAAGCAAGGTTTTGTTTGATTCAGCCCCTAAGCAGTTATTACGCATGGGCATAACGGCCTCTTCCTGAAGCTCTCTAGGGAGAAGACTGTCAGTGGAATGGAAGCCTTGCAGTCCTCTGACCTGTAAGTGATGACAATCACTCATCATACTGTTGGATATGTGCATACATACCTACATATATACCTACATACACACATATGTTATATATGTACATGTTGGGGGTGTGCTTGTTTCAGAGATAGTCTCCTATAGCCTAGGCTGCTCTCGGACTCGGTATGGAGTTGAGAACGGCCCTGAATTTCTGGACCTCTTGTGTCTCCTAAGTGCTGAAAGTACAGGCATGCACCACCATACCTGACTCCCTTCTTATTCTGGCAGTTATAAAACTATGCTGCCAGAGCCGGGCAGTGGTGGCCCATGCCTTTAATCCCAGCACTCGGGAGGCAGAGCCAGGAGGATCTCAGTGAGTTCGAGGTCAGCCTGGTCTACAGATCGAGATCCAGGACAGGCTCCAAAGCTACACAGAGAAACCCTGTCTCAAAAAAACAAAACAACAACAACAACAACAAGCTATGCTGCCAGGACTCCAGCCTCGTAAACACAGGGCGGCGAAGCTAACATCCCTGTTGGTAGTTAACATTCACTGAACACTCTTACGTGCCAGTCACTGGGCCGGGCACCAGCCCCACCATTCCACATCTACACATCACAGCAATCCTATACAGCTACTGTTTTTTTTACCATTTTTAAGGATGAGGGAAAGGGGAGGTCCATTTTTAACTGGATTGTACAGGCGTGTACAGAACACCCCAGAAACGGTCAGGAAGCCCGAGTCTAGAGGTCACACTCTCCATCTCTGTCTGCACTTGTGTGGTTCTCCACCCATGCTCTTTGACGTCAGCGGGGCCGCCTGGCATAATGACTAAGTGGCTTTGAAGCCACAGTGCCCGGGTTCAGTGCCATGGCCTTACTCACCACATGATCTGGAGCCAGGTACTCAGCTTCTCACAGGGCTCCGTAAGCTGGTCACATAGTAATCACTCTGTGGCTGTTGGCCTCTCTGATTCTCAGCCTCTCGCAGCCTAACTCACTAGTCCATCCCTGCTTCATCCCCACTCCTGCGGTTCTAATCTACCCTTGGTAGTTCCCACACAGTAGGTAGGTGGCCCTTCCACAGATAAATTCAGGTCATCCAAGCTCAGGAACTCCCCGCCTCCCCCGTAATCTACCATGACTTTTATCAAGTCCACATGCCTTAGCATACTGGTCAGATGTGCATCATAGACTCCATGGGCTAGCCTCGTCACTTCTTTCCACTCACAACTCTTTTCATATTTCGTTTATCACGGACTCTTTTAGTTTCGGTCATTTGCCTTTCTCGACTACGGCACAACAGGGCTTTCTTAAATCATTGTGCCTTTTAAAAATGCCCTTGAGTCAGGCGGTGGTGGCGCATGCCTTTAATCCCAGCACTCGGGAGGCAGAGGCAGGCGGATCTTTGTGAGTTCGAGGCCAGCCTGGTCTACAGAGCGAGATCCAGGAACAGTGCAAAGCTACAGAGAAACCCTGTCTCGAAAAACAAAAACAAAAAACAAAACAAAACAAAACAAAAAAAATGCCCTTGAACTAGGCAGTGGTGACCCACACTTTTAATCCCAGAACTCAGACAGGGTTCAGAGGCAGGTAGATCTCTGAGTTCAAGGCCAGCCTGGTCTAAAGAGCAAGTTCCAGGGCAGTGAAGGCTACCCAGAGAAACCCTGTCTCAAAAAAACAACAACATCAACTAATAATAATAATAAATAAATAAAAATGTCCTGGGTTCCCAAAGTTCATATTTGCAATTAAATCTGCAGAGCTTTTCCTGCGACACATCCTCTCTAACTCCACCCAAGGTTTGGTCATGCCACTTAATGCCTGTGCATGTCTGGAAACCCTCTGCATTCTGTTCATCTGTGTGTGTTTGCACAGCACTTGGTATCTCTCTGAATTCTTCATTGTTCTCCTAACAGCAGACTTTTAGTCTTCAAGGTCAGAGATCAGGGATCCCTTCCTTCCTCTTTATCCTCCCTTCATGCTTAAGGCAGGTGCTACAGGATGTTGTTGAGTGATGGAGGGTGTTAACAACCAAGAGAAGAGAGAAGAGCCTGTCAGGGGCAAAGAAATCTAGCACTGAGCCCGTGTTCCTTTAAGTCCAGGTAACAGGTAATCCTGCAATCCGAAGCTTTGCACATCAGGGTAATTTTCAGAACCAGGCAGGTCTCTGCTTCCGACGAACAGAGCATCCTTTCAGCGGGAGCCAGAAAGCTGATCCCTCGACTCTCTGTCCTTGGGTGTGGAGGCATATAGAGTGGAAAGCGGCAGAGGACAAGCTGCCGGGACGTGTCTAGGGGACTTTGCAGAGACAGTGAAAATTCAGTAACCCCTGTGGGGAGATGAGTGAGTTCTCAGCTAACCCTGGCATCTGCCTCAGCAGCGTTAACCCCTGGCAGCTTTCCCGTTCCTGGGCACCTCCCCATCCCAATCCTCAGGATCCTGTGACCCTTCTCCCAATTCTATAAGAAGAAAGGAGGATCAGATCTGGATGGATGGAAAGAGGGGGGAGGCCTGGGATCATCAAAAGAATACCTGAAAAGGTCCCCGAAGGAGCTGAGTCACGAAGTGCCTTTAGCCACGCTGCAGTAACTTCTTAGGTAGCATGGCTAATGGCAAACAATAATTAACCACTGTGCCAATTACTTCTTGGGTATTCAGCAGACGGGAACAATCATCGAAACCACTGTAACGAAAGCCAAATCATTCCACCTACATCAAATAACAGAAAAGGTCCCTCCGCACTCACACAAACGCCAAAGGATGAGCTCATCTCAGGGGGCAGTGGGTGTGACTTTGACTTGAAAGGGGTAAAATTTTAAATCCTTTCCAATTCTCAAGGTGCAATCACAGGATTTCAGAGGCAATGATACTTCGGAACTCACATAGTGCAAGTTCTGTATTTTACAAGAAGGATAACTAATGGCCAGTGAGCTAGCTCCGTGGGAGGGATGCCAGCAAGCGTGGTCCCTGGGACCCACAAGTTGTCCTTCATTTCCAGATGAACACTTTCACACACACACACACACACACACACACACACACACACACACACACACACTATAGGCAGCTAACTGAAAGTGAGAGAGGAAAGGTATCTTCAGTAAGGCCACATGTATGATAAGAGCCAGAGTGAAGCCGGGCAGTGGTGGCACAAGCCTTTAATCCAGCACTTGGGAGGCAGAGGCAGGTGGATCTCTGTGAGTTCGAGGCCAGCCTGGTCTACAGAGTGAGTTCCAGGACAGGCTCCAAAGCTTCACAGAGAAACCTTGTCTCAGAAAAAAAAAAAAAAAAAAGAGCCAGGATGAGCACCCAAGTCCCCTGAATTTTCAGCATGTCCACTGAGCAGAAAGATGTGGGCTCAGGGTGTAGCTCAGTGGTTGAGTCTAGCAGCCAACCACTAGTGCTGGGGTGTGGGAGCTCAGGCCTTGAGCCCTGGGGGGAAGGAGTCTGGCGGTGTTTGTTTTCTGTGGAGTGGACAACCTGTTCAACCCACCCCCTTCCTGTACCCTTGAGAGGGTGGCCTGCTCCATGTCCGGGACAATAAGTTCCCTACGCTTTACCTCTAACTTCCGGGTAACAGTGTTCTTGACACGGAGCTTTGCCTGCTCTGGGAATCAAAGGGGACCAGGGCTTTGAGCTTTCTGAATTTCAGATACTGTTCTCACTTTCCAGGTGTCTGTCTGTCTGTCTGTCTGTCTCTCCTCCCTCTCTTCTATCTCTTAGAGATGTCAAAGTCTGAAGTGTTTTAAAAGTTCTGGGACATAAAGGAAAATGATATTAAAATGTGTATTTTTTCCTTTTTTTAAGTGGCAGAGTTAATTTCCTCACAGTCTGTTTGGAGAGATGTGGAACAGGCTGCAGAGGATCACAAACGAGACACTTTGTGTTTTACTCTTGCATGGAGTTGATTAGGAAAGATGCAGGACGGGCCAACGTGGTGGTTCAGCAAGTAGGTGCTTTCTGCCAAGCCTGCATGGCACGTACACACACACACACACACACACACACACACACACACACACACACAGAGACCACACACACATACAGATCACACACAGCCCACACACAGACACACACACAGAGAGACCCCCCCCACACACACACACACAGACCACACACACACACAGATCACACACACATACAGACCACACACACACACACACACACACACACACACACACACACACACACACACGCACACACACACGGACCACACACACATACAGACCACACACAGCCCCCCACACACACAGACCAGACACACACACAGAGACCAGACACACACATACAGACCACATAGACACCCCCCCACACACACACAGCACACAGACACACAACACACAGACCACACAGACAGACAGACAGACAGACAGCCACACACACCAGACATCCCACACAGACACAGACATACACAAAGTACTTCTTAAAAAGCCACAGAAGGCAGGGTGGAATTACCTGATGTTCAGCACGTTGCTGCTTTCTATGAAGCTGGCAGCCCTCACATCCCCACACGACTCCGTTTTCTTCGCACCCTCTCACATTATACCAATACATGCTTATTTGCATGATAAATGCCCGAGTGAAAAGACTATTTGTACCAGAGAAGAGCCTATTAAAAGGACTGGTGACACTCAGTGTCTCTGCACGAAGCCAGGTTTTTCAGATAGCAGATATATTTAAAGCAGCACATCTGGATGCTCTCTAATGTAAGACCCACCTTTGGAAGCCCCTCCTGCTTCGGTCTAGAAAAACCCTGTGCGAGAAGGAGGCTGAACAGAAGGATTTCGGAGCTTGGAGAAGACAAACAAAGTGTGTGGGAGATTCCCCTCTAATTTTAAAGACAGTCTGTCATCACTGTTTTCTTTGGCGGTGGTAACTCTAAGACTAAAGAGCAGAGAGACACAACCAGAAAGAAACTGTGGGTGAGAAGCCCTGCCACCGAGCCTTGGCTGTGGAGGTGGAGGCCATGGGTGGCTCTGGGAGGCCAGCAGCACAGAGCTCCACACTGCTGTGACTCAGTTTACCATAAAGCCAGTGGCGAAACTAGAGCCAGGTTTCTGGACTCCTCTCAATGAGCCTCTCCACACAGCTGACTTGAACCCCTTTGTCTTGTTTCCCTCCCCCCAGAGTGACCCTCCCTCCAGAGGGACCCTCCCCCGAGAGTGACCCTCCCCCCAGAGGGACCCTCCCCCCAGAGGGACCTTCTCCCCAGAGGGACCCTCCCCCTCCAGAGGGACCCTCCCCCGAGAGTGACCCTCCCCCCAGAGGGACCCTCCCCCCAGAGGGACCCTCCCCCCCAGAGTGACCCTCCCTCCAGAGTGACCTTCCCCCCAGAGGGACCCTCCCCCTCCAGAGGGACCTTCCCCCCAGAGGGACCCTCCCCCTCCAGAGTGACCCTCCCCCCAGAGGGACCCTCCCTTTCAGCTTTTCTTGACCATTTCCTCTGAGCATGGTTTTTAATGCTTCCAAGAAACTTCTATAAAAATAACCAAGTGGGGGTTGGAGAGATGGCTCAGTGGTTAAGAGCACTGGCTGTTCCTCCAGAGGACCCGGGTTCAATTCCCAGCACCCACACGGCAGCTCACAACTGTCTGTAACTCTGGTTCCAAGGGAATCTGACACCCTCACACAGACGTAAATGCAGGCAAAACATCAATAAAGATAAAATAAAATAAATTAAAAAAATAACCAATCAGAATTTGCAAACGGGCTGGGTTTTTGTTTGTTTAGTAACAGGGTCTTCATAGCCTTTGCTATCCTAGAACTCACCATGTGAATTAGGAAAGCCTCGAACTCAGAGATCACCTGTCTCTGCCTCTCAAATGCTGAGACTTAAGGTGTGCGCCCACGCCTGGCTCAAAGGGGCTGATTTTGAGAGCCCCATCTGCTTGGTGATGCTCACGGAATGGATACAGTCTTTTCTGTGGCTTGTTTATGGTGCCAGGAGTGAACATGAAGTCAGTGCCTCCTAGTCAGGCACCCGGCTCTATTTCCAGCCTGAATGTTTATTTATTTTTTTTTTTTTTTGGTCTAAGATAATCCAGGTGGGGATAGGATAATACAGTTTTTTTTTTCCCCACTAATCAACACTCATGAATGAGTCCTGCGTCCTGTTTACATGTAGGTTTCGGAGAATGCAGAGAACAGAGAAGTAGCTAACGGTGGTACCATGTGGAAGAGAGGGGCCAAAGGGGAAAACAAGCCAGCTGGTCCTGCTTCAAAGTGGGTGGCTGGCTCTCCTCTCACGTGTACTTAAAATGCCAAGCATTCCCTCTGGGCTTTGTATTCATGTTATGTCTGGAATAAAGGTTCTTGGAGCAGGTACGAACTAAAAGCTTACAAAGACTTGGACGTAGCATAAATGAGTAAATCTTGCAGAGTGTAACTCAAGAGTTACTGGGTCTGGGGAAAGTCCCGGTCCCACACAGGAGGCATTCACATAAAAACACTTCTCAAATATTTTGTAGACCAAACAAAACCCAGCTGGCTGGGTCGCCCCTGTGCTCACCACGCGGCTCTCTTCCTAGAGGACAGACTCTAACGTAGTCACTAGTAGTTGTCACGTGTGGAAAGACACAGAAAATCAAAAGTCATTGAGAGGAGAGTTCCAGAGCAAACACGATTTGCTGAAATTCTAAGAATTCTATCCCAGCTGAACTGAAGAGTCCAGCAGCCGGGCGATGGTGACGCACGCCTTTAATGCCAGCACTCCGGAGGCAGAGGCAGGTGGATCTCTGTGAGTTCAAGGCCAGCCTGGTCTACAGAGCAAGATCCAGGAAAGGTGCAAAACTACACAGAGAAGCCCTGTCTTGAAAAAACCAAAAAAAAAAAACCCAAAACAAAAAAAAGAGTCTCGGTTTTGGTGGCTATCTGAATTCTTCAAATCCTCCTTGGATGGGGAAATAGAAAACATGTCCTTGTAAACCCCTTGGGAAGCCTTCTTTATAGGTCAGAGGTCACTACTTGCTGAGCCAGATACAAATGGAGAGAGCTGACTCTATCGTTGAAGGGGTCTTGTTTACCAGGAGCCATGTCTCTCTATAGATTAACGGCCCCAAGTACTCTGTTGTTGAAATAGAAAGCTGGCTAGTACACTGTTCAGTGATTGTGTGTGTGAGCATGTGTGCACATCAGGGCGTGGGCAGGCACACGTGTGTGTTTGGGTTCACACACATTGGGGCTGGAGGATAACCCTGAGTGCCATCTCTCAGGAGCCATCACCTTGTGGGTGGTGTGAGGGGATAGCGGTGCAAATATGCTATGGTGACTCTGCGGAGGAGTGGACAATTATTTGCAGTCTCTTCTTCTTCTGTGAGGATCCCAGGGATCCAGCTCAGGTGGTCAGACTGGTCGCCAGTCACCTGACCTCCTGGGTCATGCCCCACCTGACTTAAGGACGTCTCTCACTGCTGGTAAGTGGTCATGTGGGCTCCTTAGGCTGGCTGGCCCGCAGGACCAAAGGACGCCCCCTACCTCTGCCTGCCCAGTCGGGTTACAAGTGTGTACCCACACACCCAGCTTTGTTATGTGGGCTCTGGGCACTCTGGCCTTCCCTCCTGCAAGGCATGAGACACCTGCCCAGCCCTGTTCTTTCTTTTTTCTTTTGGTTTTTCGAGACAGGGTTTCTCTGTGTAGCCCTGGCTGTCCTAGAACTCGTTCCTAGACCAGGCTGGCCTCGAACTCACAGAGATCCGCCTGGCTCTGCCTCCCGAGTGCTGGGATTAAAGGTGTGCGCCACCACCGCCCGGCTCCCAGCCTTGTTCTTAATGTTGGTGCATATGTTATTTTAAGGTAGAAAGAAAAAAGCTTTTGAGACAGAGTCTCTGTATGTAGTCCTGGCTGTCCTGGGACTTGTTCTGTAGATCAAGCTGGCCTGGAACTCACACAGATCTGTCTGTGTCTGCCTCTACTGAGGCAGTGTGCACCACCATGCAGTGCCCTTAAGGTAGAGATTTTAGACAGAAAAAAATATACTACAGTAACCAAAAACTACTTTCTCAAAAATTGAATATTGAGAAAGCCAAAGTCAATTAAAAACAAACCTCTAAAACCTAACTTTGCTTATATTCTCACAGAACTTGGCTAAACGTTGACAGAATTCTGCCAAATGCTGGAGTTCTGTGAAAGCCACCTTTTCTGATGTCTCAGAAATTGTAAACGAAGGGCTGGGGAGATGGCCCTGCTGGTCAAAGTACTCACTGTGCAAGCCTAATGACCCAAGTTCTGTCCCCTGGAGCCCACGAAAAACCGGTCTCAGTGGTCCACGTCTGAATGTGATTCTAGTATGCCCAAGGCAAAAATGGGAGGCAGAGACAAAGGAAGCCCGTCCGCCAGCTTGTCTGGAGTACACAGTGCAGGTACAGGCAAGAGAGACCTTGTCTTGACGTGGAAGGTAAGGATTGACAGCCAAGGTAATCTGTCCTTCACTCATGTGCCATAGCTCACACGCCCTCACACACAGATGTACACACATCCATACACAAAAATAAACTGTAATTTACATTTCATTGCAAAACTCATGTGAAGTCTGAGAACATGTTAAAGTCTGGCTTTAGCCTTATACTCTTCTGGAGAGGACCAATCTGTAGGCTTTCCACTGTGGGAGCCCACAGAGGTTTCCTAGTGAGAGCTGAGCTGGCTTTACCAGCAGTTCTGCATTAGAGGATGATTGAACCACGGGCCTGGGTACCAGGTGTTTGGAAGGGTCAACACTTGGCTGTATCTAGCAGGGGGAGGTCTTTTGTCTCATTGCTATAAAAAACCCGTTTGGCTAAAGTTCTGGGCTGTTGGGTATTGACCCAGGTCCTCCCGATGTCCCTTGCCCTCCATAGGCAGACATGGCACCTGTGTGCTAGAGTGCACGTGCACACTCACAATAAATAAATGTAATAAAAAAGAAAAGGCAGTGATGGCATATACCTTCAATCCCAGCACTCAGGAGGCGGAGGCGGGCAGATTTCTGTGAGTTCCAGGCCAGCCTGGTCTACAGAGCTAGTTCCAGGACAGCCAGGGACGCACAAAGAAACCCTGTTTCAACCCCCGCCCCCACAAAGAAAACATTACCAACAAAAGGAGAAAACCAATGTTCCAGCAATCAGAACATGAGCTCGGAGCGCCGCCTAGTGGCCAGGTGGCACATGCACATCTCCCTTAGGGTAACTGCTGCTTGAATGAAAACATTTTGTAAAACTGTCTCAGGAATGGTGGTGTCTGGTCCTGGAGATCACGGCTGGATGTTGCCCTGATGATAAACTTGTGATTGACTTCTGTCATCAAGGCTGACAAAATTTCCTTGTCAACCTCCTTTTCCTACATCCACGGAGATTTGTAAAGGTTGATGACTTTGCATATTTCTCTCTTGGTAGCCCAGGCTGGCCTCGAACTCACAGAGATCCGCCTGGCTCTGCCTCCCGAGTGCTGGGATTAAAGGCGTGCGCCACCATCGCCCGGCCCGCATATTTCTCATTTTACTGAATACGATAAGTAAAAGCATAAATGGTAACAGAAAATGTAAAATAAAAGCACTTCAAATACCTGAAAATCAAGACTTACTCTTCTGAAAGCCATGTGCTGACTGGAGTCTGTGGGCAGTGTAGTCGCGCGCACACACACACACACACACACACAGCCACACTTTCCCTCCGTGCTGATCATTCTGGCCAACCTCACTCCGCATACATGCCACACATCCTGCAGCCTAATTCACAAGTGACGTGCAGTTATGTTGCTTTCAAGAACCCAGAGCAACTCAGAAGGACTAAGACAGCTGATTTATATATGCAGGCATACATGCATGCATGCATGTACGTATATAGTTAAGTGGTGCCAGGGACTGAACTTAGCAGAAAAGCACTCCACCGCCGACCTCCATCTCCAGCTAAGAGGCCATGTTTATAGAAGCTAAATAAGAAATATACCTTGAAAAATGAAAAAATTAGTATTTTGGCATCAGCACAGCAGTTAATGAAACACTGTTATTTCAGAGACAAGGAAGCTGATGGGACTCACCCTGTCCACAAAAGGCTAGTAGACCCACTGTGGAGACGGGACCAGCAGCTATAAACTTCAGAGTGATGAAGGAAGGCAAAATTGGAACGTGTGTGGCCACCACAGGCAGATAGTGGGAAATTCAGGTCGAAGATCATGAACCCGGCGGTCTGGTATGGCCACCGACACAGTGGACTGTCTGGAGGAAAGACCAATTGTCATAGTAGGGTTTTCTTGTCTCTTTTTGGCTTTTCAAGACAGGCACCTCCATTACCCACACCCTCAGTCCTGGGGGAACCCAGCACCTCACACATGCTAGGTAAGCAGTCTATCACCACATCTTAGCCCCTTAAAAATGTTATTTGTATATATGTTTGTATCTTTTTTTAAAAAATTATTTATTTATTATGTAGAGTGTTGTGCTTGCGTATATCCCTTCAGGCCAGAAGAGGGCGCCAGATCTCATTACAGATGGTCGTGAGCCACCATGTGGTTGCTGGGAATTGAACTCAGGACCTCTGGAAGAACAGCCAGTGCTCTTAACCTCTGAGCCATCTCTCCAGCCCCTGTTTGTATCTTTTTTATTTTTGTTACTGCAGACATTGTAGCTTTTTGCTAACATAGCATTTCAAGAAAACAAACATTTCTACCAGCACATATTCACATAAGCTGTGAAAGAAGGCACATATACAGTTACTCAGAGACGTTCAAAGGCAGGCGTGTGTGTGTGTGTGTGTGTGTGTGTGTGTGTGTGTGTGTGTGTGTGTGTGTGTGTGTTTCTTCACAGGGTCATAACAGATGAGGCATGCCTTCTATTACTGTAAAGACATCTCCGGTGTTGACATTATAGCCAATTCATCATTTCTGAAATGAATCTAGTTCCTTTGAGCTTTAATCTGGTGTTATAAGAGCAAATCTCTTGAGAGTTTTAGACAAGGTCTTGCTAAGTTACCCAGGTTATCCCAAACTTGCTCTATCCCCCTGCTTCAGTCTCCCAAGTGTTAGGATTATAGACCTGCAACCACCAAAGTCATTCTTTTAAAATTACTTTTCTAGAAGTGAAAAGATACAACTTTAAAAAAAAAAAAAGACTTATTTTTTATGCGTATGGCTGTTACGGCTGTTTTGCCTGCATGTATGTGTGTGTGTGTGTGTGTGTGTGTGTGTGTGTGTGTGTGTACCACATGCATGCAGTCCCCAGGAGAGTGTGTCAGGTCCCCTGGAACTGGAGGTACAGATGGTTGTGAGCTGCCATGTGGGTGCTGGGAATCAAACCTGGGTCCTCCTGAAGAGCAGCCAGTATTAATTGCTCAGCCATCTCTCCAGCCCCCCAAAGACAGGATCTTAAGGGGTATTTCAGTTTTTTTTTTTTTTTTTTTTTTTTTTGGTTTTTCGAGACAGGGTTTCTCTGTGTAGCTTTGCGCCTCTCCTGGAGCTCACTTGGTAGCCCAGGCTGGCCTTGAACTCACAGAGATCCGCCTGGCTCTGCCTCCCGAGTGCTGGGATTAAAGGCGTGCGCCACCACCGCCCGGCCGTATTTCAGTTTTTAATGTAGACTGTCCCCCAGAGGCCCAAGAGAAAGTGGGTCACTGGTGAGAGGCTCCACCCTAACCCGGCTCTGCTTCCTGTTCCACAAAGGCGTGAGCAAGACCCGCCACTACTCGCATTGCTGGGGACAGGAAGCAGTCCCAGGGCTACACCTCTTCTACCAGAAACTGAGCAGAAAAACAGTCCCTCCTTCACACTGCTCTTCTCTGGTATTTGGTCACAGGATGAGAAAAGGGACTGACACACAGAGAGAGCATCCATCACCCACTGTCATGGGTGAGCCAGCTCAACAAACTCAGTTACTTAAACATAAAACATTTAAAGACCTGGGTACTTCTGAAGTTCTGCATGACTTCCTTAAACATTCTCCCCCGGCCCTCCCCCCCATGACATCATACATAGAAGATTGATGACTTAAATGCTACTTGAAAAGTTGATAAGAAAGGAAAACTTCACTTTTTTTTTTTCTGTTTATCACTATAAAAAATGAACCCACAAGCATGCATGCAAAGGCTGTTTGTTTCCTTACACAGGGTTTTCCCTTCCCAGTGTAGGACGGAAGGAAAGGATGATTCAGGCTAGGAAGGGAAGGAAGCTGGATGGCACCATCTAAACTCCATGACAACTTTGTCCTTGCCTGTTTCTCTGTGGCCTCGCGCACACAAAGCACACAGCTGCCACCCAGTCACCTCTGCGGAGCCTCGATGTTCTTCCTGAGGTGCTCTGACCCATTCAAACTAAAAAGAAAAAAGAAGTAAGTGTATGTAGTGGTGGTGGTGGGCGTGCCACAGTATGCCTGGGGATGTCAGAGAACAACTGGGGAGTCAGTTCTTTGGGGATCAAATGCAGGTACCAGGTTTGGATGGTCAGCTCGCTTCTTTTTTTAGCTTTTGGAAACAGTTTTGCCATGTAGCCCTGGCTGCTGGCCTTGAAGTTTTGTTTGTTTTTTAAAGACAGGGTTTCTCTGTGTAGCCCTGGCTGTCCTGGAACTCACTCTGCCCACCAGGCTGGCCTGGAACTCACAGAGATGTGCCTACCTCTGCCTCCCGTGCGACTGGATTTAAGGTGTGTGCCACCGTCACCTGACTTTGACAATATATTTCAGCATCCTGAGTGTTGGGGCTGTTGTCATGTGCCACCATTCCCAACAAAAGGCTGTTTCTTATTTATTTTAAAAGGGCAAGACTAGAGCCCCCCCTCCCGCCGATGCCTTAATGTACTATGTGAGACAAGCTAACCACCAAAACATCCATCTAAAAATATGAACCTTCTCAAAACAAATTGACTTCCCACGTCTTACCCAGGAAAGCCCTATTCTTGAGACATTTCTCCAGAAATAATAGGTGAACAGTGACTGCATGTGTGTTTGGAGCCCCAAATTTGATTTTAATAACAGGATGTATCAGAACTTCTAAAGCTAACCTCTGTCATGTGAACACTGAGACTTCTCTCGCCCCCATTGAGAGACGATCATTTCCTGGCCTCACCAGACCCCAGACGCTGGGCCTTCTGATCTCGTTCGCTCTGATCCGGCCTGCTGCTGCCTCCCTTCCAGCACTGACTCACCTTGTGCAGGCTCTCACTGTCTCCTGTCAGTGCTTGTCTTCACGACTTTATTCACAATCCCTTCCTCTCAGCCCTTTCTTTACACTACCAATAGGGTCAGCTGCTTTGAAACCTGCTGAGTAAATTCTTTCCCTGACTCCCAGGGTGAGTCCAGACTTGCATGCTCACCTGTCTGGGAGAGCTGTGTCATCCCCCACCCCCACCCCCTCTCCCCCTCCCTCCCCTCCCTCTCCTCTCTCTGTCCTCCCATTCAACATCCTCAACCCTACTCTTCGCTGTGGTGTGTGTGTTCAAGCCAGGGTAACGTCAGGAGTCTTCTTAATCGGCTTCTCCACTTCATTTTTGAGACTGGATCTCCCACGGAACCTGGAACTCGTTGGTTTGGCTCAAATGGTTGATCAGCAGGCTCCAGGACCCTCCTGCCTCTACCTTCCCTGTCCTGGGGTTACATGTGCGTACCACAGCCAGCTGGGTGCTGGGTATCTGGACTCAGGTCTCCACACTTGTACGGCAAGCACTTTCCCCATCTGCCCATCATTTAATTTTTTGAGATGGGTATTCACTGTGTTGCACAGATTGGTATGCTGGGCTCAACAATTCTGCTGTAGCTTCCTGAGTGTTGGCAGTACAGATGGAAGCCACCATGCCTAACTTCTCAATCCAGCCTTAAGGTTTTCCCCCTCCCTGCAGAAGCTCATTCTCCAGTACCCAGGGCCGTGCATGTTGTGGAATATTAGCTTAAGATGTATTGCATTTGTTTATGCTGTGGAGTATTTGTTTAGTGATGCAAAGATGTGTTGCACACTTTTATGTTGCATCTGTTTAACTCTGTGAAGCTGTGTTACTTGGCCTGCCTAAAACACCTGATGGTCTAATTAAGAGCTGAATGGCCAATAGTGAGGCAGGATAAAGGACAGGTGGGGCTGGCAGGAATAAATAGGAGGAGAAGAATGTGAAGAGGGAGAGCAAGAAAAAGGAGGAGAGGAGGGCGCCAGGGGCCAGCCACACAGCCAGCCAGAGTAAGAGGGAAAGAAAGGTGTATAAAACCGAGAAAGGTAAAAGGTAGACGGTATAATTTAAGAAGAGCTGGCTAGAAATAAGCCGAGCTAAGGCTGGGCATTCGTAAGTAAGAATAAGTCTCCGTGTATTTATTTGGGAGCTGGGTGGTGGGCCTCCAAAAGAGCAAAGAGTAAAAAACAAAAATAAAAACAAAAACCCCAACCAAGCAAAAACAATTACCTGTGTGGAAGTGGCAGTGTTCCTCTTAACTAATTCCTACCTATATCCAGGAGGACCAGTGTTCCTCTTAACTAATTCCTACCTATATCTAAGGTCTGTCATTAACGGGAAACTGCCCAATTCATTAAGACTGAAGTGGGCTTTTAAAAGAGATTATTTTATTATGTGTATGGGTGTTTGCATGCATGTCTGTACACTGCCCTGGAGGCCAGAAGAGGCATCTGATCCCCTGGGACTGGAGTTGGCTGTGATCAGTGGATGGTTGTGAGCTATCACATGGGTGCTGCAGATGGAACCTGGGTCCTGTGGAAGAGCAGCCAGTGTCTGCACTGAGGAGCTGTCTCTCCAGCCCCCGCAGGGGTGTTTTTAATCTCCAGTGTCTGTCACACACTAATGTTCAAAACTCTTTCCCTCCCTGAAGAAACAATTTTCTGGGGCTGGAGAGATGGCTCAGCAGTTAAGAGCACTGGCTGCTCTTCCAGAGGACCTGAGTTCAATTCCCAGCACCCACATGGTGGTTTACAAATCTCTGTAACTTCAGGTCTAGGGGATCTAACACCTTCACACCAATGCACATGAAATAAATTAAAAAAAATAATTTTCTTTGTATGACTGCTTTAACTACATGTATGTTTGTGCATCGTATGCATAGCTGGTGCCCACAGACATTAGAAGGTGTCAGTTTCCATAGACTAGGAGTTATAGTTGAAACACCATGATGCAAACTAGGAAACCCAGGTCCTTTGAGAGAGCAGCAAGTGCTCTCAACCTCCAAGCCATCTCTCTAGCTCCCCTTTCTTTATATTTCTAAAGACTTTGTTTGGTTTTGGTTGTTTTTTTGGAGACAGGGTTTCTCTGTGTAGTTTTGGTGCCTGTCCTGGATCTCGCTCTGTAGTCCAGGCTGGCCTCGAAGATCCGCCTGGCTCAGCCACCCAAGTGCTGGGATTAAAGGCATGTGTCACCACCTGGCTAACTATTGTATTTTTATTATCGGTTGTCTTTGGGGTCTTTTGGTGGAGAACCTGCTCAGGAACCACTCCAGCTCCTGCGTGGGTGATCCCGGTGAACTCACT
Source organism: Peromyscus californicus insignis (assembly GCF_007827085.1). Classification (NCBI taxonomy): domain Eukaryota; kingdom Metazoa; phylum Chordata; class Mammalia; order Rodentia; family Cricetidae; genus Peromyscus; species Peromyscus californicus. The sequence continues at coordinate 13,597,346 of NW_026294514.1, read as the reverse complement.
GTTTACTACGTGTGATCCCAGTGAACTCACTGTTCGGGCACCGTCACTTCGTTGGTCAGCTGGTGTCCTATCAGTGCCAACAGGCATTCCCCTGTGCTTCCCTAGGACAATCACACACCACCATGAGTCCTCTCTCCTTCTGGAGGAGTTATATCATACTTTTCGTTATCTCTCAGTTCATCTTTTCATTTCTGAAGAATAAATCATACCAATAAATGAATGAAGAATTTGGCCTTTAAAAAGCACTATAGAACAGAGAAGATTAATCACTGGCCGAAGGTAGTTCCTTGCAGAGGAGTATAAACTGGGGAGACAGACCAGATAGGCACAAATGAGAATTAATTTTCTTTTGGTAAGTCATTAAAAGGTCCAATGGGTCATTATTACATGCTTATCCTAAGTTACCACATTTCCTTTGAGAATATACAGCCATCATCTTACACACCCCACAGCAGGTTCTATCTCCATAGAACTCTAGTAGTGTCTCTGTAACACTGCGTATCGGACTAGAGACAAAAGGAAAAAAAAGATACCTCAAATCTATGCCCCCTAAATCATCACTGAAGAGGACACCAGGGTCTATGGGAGCAGGCTGCATTTGTTCTCCCAGAAGAAATGCCCCTGGCAGCTGGCAGGGTAAAAGCACACCCCTTGAACATGCTTGCCCCATAGACTGGTACAGGATTCCACTGCAGGACAGGTAGCCAACACACCGAATCCATCTAGAGACAGACACAACATGTGCTCCCCAAGCACATGTTCCCTTATTAAGCAAGTGTTCTAGCTGTTACGGTAGCAGAAGCTTGCAGTCCCAGCTACTCTGGAGGCAGAAGCAGGACAACATAGAAAGACACCAGAGGAGGAAGAAGAAACTTCCTAAAACATAAGGATCTAACCAAAAAGATTACTCCACAACCTGAGCACCGGTGGCTTTGGGCAACATCCAACCACTTGACTACCCTAACCATGGAGCAGACTTTATTTACGTTTATGAGCTTTCCTTGCCACTAGCAAAGTTCCAAGGCTGTAGTTCAAGCAAAGTACAAACTATCACTGGGATCCCATTCATTACTTACCCGCTCTGTGCTTTGCTGTGGGATGGTCTGTATGTCAAATCTGTTGCTCTGATTGGTCAATAAATAAAACACTGATTGGCCAGTGGCCAGGCAGGAAGTATAGGCAGGACTAACAGAGGGGAGAACTGAGAGAACAGGAAGGTGGGAGGAGACACTGCCAGCCGCCGCCATGACAAGCAGCATGTAAAGATGCTGGTAAGCCACAAGCCACGTGGCAAGGGATAGATTTATAGAAATGGATTAATTTAAGATGAACAGTTAGCAAGAAGCCTGCTAACGGCCATACAGTTTGTAAGCAATATAAGTCTCTGTGTTTACTTGGTTGGGTCTGAGCAGCTATGGGACTGGCGGGTGACAGAGATTTGTGGTGACAGAGATTTGTCCTGACTGTGGGCCAGGCAGGAAAACTCAAGCTACAGTGCTTGAAGAAAAGTATTAAAATTTTCTTGCCGGGCAGTGGTGGCACACACCTTTAGTCCCAGCACTTGGGAGGCAGAGCCAGGCGGATCTCTGTGAGTTCGAGGCCAGCCTGGTCTACAGAGTGAGTTCCAGGAAAGGCAAAAAGCTACACAGAGAAACCCTGTCTCAAAAAACAAGAACAAAAAAAAAATTTCTGAACATCCATTTCTTCACTTATAAAGAGAGAACACGTATCTGCAAGACAGCTGTGAAAACTGCCAGCTGTACACAGTGTAAGTAACATGGTGTTTGGCAGATTGTAAGTAGCTAGAAGGCGGCAGCTATGATCCTAATTGCAGCTGACATTTCATACCACACTAAGTTATACAAGTCCTGTTAGAGCACGGACTGACTCTACTGAAAAGCCTCGGCGATATCAGATCAGCAATAACAATTTCTGGAGACCTCATAAGATTAAAAAAGCCGGGCGGTGGTGGCGCACGCCTTTAATCCCAGCACTCGGGAGGCAGAGCCAGGCGGATCTCTGTGAGTTCGAGGCCAGCCTGGGCTACCAAGTGAGTTCCAGGAAAGGCGCAAAGCTACACAGAGAAACCCTGTCTCGAAAAACCAAAAAAAAAAAAAAAAAAAAAAAAAAAATATATATATATATATATATATACTTACAGGGCTGGAGAGATGGCCCAGCAGTTAAGACCACTAGCTGCTCTCCCAGAGGACTCGGGTTCAATTCCCAGCACCCATATGGGAGCTCACAAACACCTGCAACCTCCAGTTCCAGGGGATCCAACACCCTTACACAGACATACACACAGGCAAAACACCGATGCACACAAAATACATAAACAAATAAGTCTTTTTAAAAATTAATGTTGTCATTAATATGATCTTTAATAAATGGAATAATGCACCATTTTACAGCAAGCCTTTTTAAACCTAAAGAACTGCCTTAAAACTTCCTTTGCCAATGTCTCTGTCTCAATACAATCTTTTTATTTAGGTTTATATATATCAAAGCATTTACTTACACTTATTCATAGAAAACTCTTTAGTGGCTTAATGTCAGCGTTCATAGTGGCATCCATAGATAATACAAAAGAAAGTGATCTGCTTTATTTCATACTCACACTGCTCCATCAAACACAACTTACACAGCATAGCAAGGTCTCAGATGGCTTATACAAAAGCAAAATAAATGAAAAGTAATTATTCATAAATTCACACACGATATTCTATCTGCAATGTAAGAACAAAATACACCAACAAAAGATACCCGTTAACAAGCGAGAGGGTTCTGAGGAAGGGCCAACACTGCCAGCCTTTCTTTTCCTAAAAGGCATCCTCAGAAATGAATACTCGGTAGCTAGTGTTTCTTCTGTCCATTCAGAAAAAACACGGCAGCTACACATCTCCACGTTTCAGCTATCACACCCTAAGAGTTAGTGTATTTTACAGTTATCCATGTAAATTCACTTGAAAAAATTAGCAACAGAAAATTCAGGATGATTCCAGCTTACACAAACACTTATACAATACAATCTCTATAGAAATGAAGACATAACATACAATATCGCTTAAATAAATAAATGTTACCAGGAAAGAAAAAAAAAAAAAGCCACAGAAGTCAAGCAACTCAATATTAAGCTGAAACCTAATTGCTTTGAACTGCATTTTTTAGTCATTACTTTTCTTACTCTTATACATCCTCACAAATGTTTCTTTTATATACTTAAGACTGATAACAAGGGAGGGAGCCTGAGACAAGAGACTGATCACAAATAACTCCACTGCTAAGAGTTAAATATACAGCAGACCAATTAGAGCTTAAGTTTGTCTGACTTAAAGAAAAATTGTTTGGCTCTGACAGTGTGAAAAACTGGTTACCATAGATCACCTTCTCAAGCCATCACTAAAGCTAGTCATCAGCTCACTTTTAGAAGAAAGTTTTATAATGCTAATTATCTCTTAAGAAAATTCTATCTCAGAATTACTTTCCTAAGCTCTGTTATTAAAAACAAAACCAAATGAACATTTGTTCCGTCAGGTACAACCACAACCAAGAACAGAAGGTGTTTAAGCCAGCGCTTTAAGGCCAAGGCTTAAATCTGCTGGAACATGTGGCCGATGAGTTGAGTCATTCCTTCTATTCAGTAATTACAGAACTGGGCAAGTTTTTATGATTAATGAAATCAAATATCATGTTGATGTGAATTAAGTCAAATAATATGATGACATATCACTATGCAACAAACACTTTTAAATATCCAACTAGATCTAATTGCTTGTTTGCCATCAACTGAACGTTTTCAGTGTGCAAACAGATAAAAGGGGCCCTGAGTTTTTAAGTAATACTATGTCTAAAAGTGATTATAAACCAGGAAGGTATTTCTGAAATTGAAAATACAAATAAAAAAGGGGGGGGACCTTTTAAAAAGAAAAAACAGTCAAGTTGTAACTTCAAGTACAGTCAATTTTCGTGAAATTCAGTTACAAACTGGGCGTCCTAATGAAGCAATTTAGTTCTAAAGATTCTTCCTGCTCCAGATTTTAATGTGGGCTGCAAACTAAGTTCTACAAATGAATGTGTATCTTTACAATGTTCATTAGAAACACCTCAAACATCATAGTACTAATATAAATTGGAGTTTTTTAAAAAGATTCAATAGATTTACTTGGGGCATAATTTTAACATACAGTACAGCTTCTCGAATATTTACTTTCAAACCTATATGCCACGAGATAAATCTTAAAGATTTACCCTCTATGTAGACCCAACTTTAACCACTTAAAAGTTAAATGAAAATTGTTTTAGTCCACCCACTCTATGCTGCAAAAACAATGGTAAGCATTTCAAAAGTGGTCGACAAAAAGACGGAAATATCCATGGATAATACCTGATTTTTGTAGGATCTGCTTTGAAGGTTATTTTGCATTTAGTGTTTAATACAGTATTTGATATGAAGAAACATGTATAATATTAGTTGTGGCTCAATTGTGACACTCAAACTCACTGCGACACAGGTGAAAGTTTAATGAAAATGATACACAATTACATATGCATGGCTTTTTAGTTATATCTGTGCAGATATAAAATCATAAAATACAATGCAATAGTAAATGTAGATAATACACAAATTAAGTGCTGGTTTTGGGGTGGTCTGATGATTAAATCCAAATCAAATGGTAACATCTTTACTCTGAATTCTATCAAACTACTGTGCTATAAATTAACTGGAGCAACTAATTTGAATATAACATAGAATTTTATGTGCTCTTAAATATAAATAAAGTAATTAAAATAGATTTGAGGAGAAAAAGACCTATAGGAAGGGGACTGATTTTATGTGATGAACTGAAGTGTTAACTGAGAAGCTGGAAGCCGACTAAAGAGCGCTGGAGAGGAGGCCCATTTATTCTCTTTTCCCTCTCAGGGATGAGAGACACTTCAGACCAAACAAGAGAGACGGAAGAGGCATGAAGGAAACTTTCCTGACACACAACTGCCAGTCAGACAGTGCAGGGACAGACAGACAGCACAAACCACGAGGGATTTTCCGAGAGGAAGAGCAGGTGCTGCTGCCCCTCCTGTGCTGCTGTGGGCACTGTGGAGACCCTCCTCTTGATAATAGCCTTTGTGTACGTCATCGCTCTGGAGGTAGCCGGCTAGACTCACATAACCAACGAGCATGGTTAGGAAGGGATCGTGTAAGGTAGTTTTTGGACAAAGTTTGCATAGTTCATAATCTAAAAAAAAGTTAAAATGCAACTTTATCTCCTGGAAAACAGAAGCACCACAGCCCACTGGTAGTTAAGGGTGTGAATACTGAAAATTATCATAGCCCAAAAGAGATTCCTGGGGTCCTGCGGGTGTGTTACACACTTCCCAGAATGGCGGTCTAGGACCTCAACTAGCACGCACTCAGAATCTATCTTTTAAGGAGTTCGGGATATAAAGCAATCATATATTTTTAAAAAATCTTGTGGATAGTCATACACATGACCAGTACTAAGTCAACATAGGCTTATAAAATATGGTATAAAATATTATATAATATCAAATACTAGTGACTCCCAATGAAATATTCATGTCCATAAATATGAAAAAAAGGAAACAAACGTTTATTGAATTTTTTTTCCATTTTAAATGACTAGTTAATAGAGACTAAATGTGCAGAATAACAGTTGCAGCCTACCAGGTATTCCTTTGGGATTTAGAAGTCAAACTTGAAAATATCTTAAATAAAAAGATCTGCCAAAATTTGTGATAATTCCCTCCCACCGACTGACTACTCCAGTGTACCTTCTCTGGTTTCTCATCCAGAACCAACATACCGTTTCTGGAACAAATACACACATGGAAGGAAGCTACACCAACCTGACTTATAAAAAGGGTATAATCTTGTATTTTTTCTACATCTTACTTGGTTCTCTGGCTTAACAGTTTTTCTAACATTGTTAAAGCAGAAATTTTAAAGATGGAGGCAAAGGGTTAAGAAGAGTGAAAACGTATATTTAACTGCTGTTTCCAAATCTAGTATGGAATCACTTTAGGAGTCTGCTTCCATGGCTTCCTTCGCTTTTCTCTGAAAATTTACTTTGCCTTTAGTTTTGCAATGTAAGAATATTAGGAGATAAGCGAAGTGATTTTAAGATGTAGGTCGAATTTTGTATTGAATTAGTAATTGTCTTTTAAGCAACAGTGATTACAGACTTTGTTATGCTGACCTAACTTCTCAAATCATTAAGGAATCTGGAGTACAAAGTCTGCTGGAGCACAAAATGTCAGTTCATTACACATCCGTCCATAAAGAATGTAACCATGGGTGTGGATGAAAGGGATGTACAGAAACAGACCTGGGATTTTACCCCAGGTAAACTTGGACAAATTAATTCTCTTAATTTTTGTTTCCTCGTCTGTAAAATATGAGTATGAATTAAAATATGATTACTCTGAAGATGAAAAAAATAGTGTATGTACATGCCAGTTTTCAGTATATGTCTTTTTACAAATTTCTACAGTGTTTTTCAAATTATACATTTACATTTCTTTTTAGGTTTTAATTTAAATCATTTTATTCTATATATAATTCAAATCAAGTTCTTTCCATTACTTAGTTCTGGTATACAATTAGGATTTTAAGATTTTTTTAATTATGTGTATGTTTGTGTGTGTGGGTGTGTGTGGGGGGTGTTATGCGTACGTCAGTGGAGGCCAAGGGAGGAAACTGGATGCAGGGGAAGCTGTGAGTTGCCACAGAGCCGCTGTGAAGTGGACCTGGTCCTCTGTAAGAGCAACAAGCACTCTTCACCGCCTTGCCATCCCTCCAGCCCTACAACTGGCACTTTCTTAAGGGGACTAGCACTACACTCTGATGTCTAGTAAGGTTATACTATTGTCCAAGGAAATATTTTTGAACTGAATGACTTTTATTCAAAAGGCCTCAAAATAATTTTTTTATGTGAAATGTGGTCAATTCAGTGTCAGCTTCAAGAATCAGATAAAGCTAAAAAGTAATTGAAGTTATTAAAGGGATTTTTGTGTACTGTGTAGTATGGTTTTCAAAATTTATTAAAATGACCTCTACTTTCTACCTTTCCTATTTTTCAAGCAGTTACCATATATCAGTGAAAGGAATTATTTGTTTTAAATATATCTGCATGAGATGGGAAACTATACTTGTTTCTTTTAATTTGGCATATTAATTTTTTTAAAGATTTATTTATTTATTATGTATACAGCTTTCCATCTGCACATATCCCTGCAGGCCAGAAGAGGGCACCAGATCTCATTACAGATGGTTGTGAGCCACCATGTGGTTGCTGGGAATTGAACTCAGGACCTTTGGAAGAGCAAGCAGTGCTCTTAACCTCTGAGCCATCTCTCCAGCCCCGGCATATTAATTTTTAAAGCATTTTATAATGTATTAATCATTAAAGACTGTTGGAGAATTCACAGCTGACTGCCCCCAATACAAACTATGGCAGCCTGTAGGACAGACAGTGTTCTGACTGGAAGAGACAGTTGGACTCACAAGGTCGTTTGTTCTCAATGCTTCAGACGAGAGACGGAAGGGATATAAGTTACTCTGATTTAACATCCCACAACTGAAAAACAAAAATCCTGAAATGCATCTGAAAGCCATTTGGACAAGAGAAATAAGTGAAAGACACAAGTTATTTGTTACTTAGTTAGAAAATAGTGACTGTCTGAAAGAAACCGTATGCCAGAAGACAGAAATATATATTAAGAATCCAAGTTCAAAGCTAGCCTGGTCTGCACAGCGAGATCCAAAACAGCTAAGGCTACACAGGGAAACCCTGTCACGAAAAAAAACAAAAACAATCTGAACGACCAGAAGGGCCAATAAAACACAAAAGGGAGAAGGGAATCCTGGGCACCGATGAGCTAATCCTAATCCTAAGAACTGAGAACTCCATAGTCAGCAATCCAGCTGAATAAATGTTCTAAATGCTGTCACATCCGAGCAGCGGAGCAGATGGCAGGTAAAGGTGGCTCAGACAAGAAGTCACCAGCTCTGGGACAAGGGGAAGTGGGCCGGCTTCAGTAAACGGTAAGGGTGTAGGATTACAGATGAGAAAATGGGGTTTGAGACATGAGAACTGACCAAAATCAGGAGTTTGGAGACTTCTACTTAACTTTTGTATCTCCCCCTGCAAAAATGTAAAACTTAATTAGATAATGAATATTAAGGATTCTGAGAATGTAAAAACATGAGAACAGTTTGTTTGCAAACTGGCGGGAAACAATGTTTAGGGAAAATTCCCATAATGACAGAAAGTGCTTTTCTGAAAGACACAGAGCCTGTTTCAGAGATCATTAGTGACAAGAAGCAAAGGAGGGTGACAGTGACTTCCAGTGCCGTCACTAGAAGGCATGCTCGGCTACAACATGAATACTAAATGCTGCTCCAAGGTGGAGAGCACGTGAAGCCAGTAAAAAGGAGAAAGCATGAAAACAGGATCAGCAAAGAAAGTTAGCAGAGGACAGAGGGTCAACCTTAGTCTGCCCGACAGTCTCCAGTCTGGCAGCAAGCCCTTCTTCCGGGGACTGGCCATGCTGGTTGACTTGAGCTTTCCACACAGTGTTTTAGGTCATGGGAAGAGGAACCGTTTTCACATAAAGCTGCCAGGCTTTGCTGGGAAACAATAGATACTATAAATTCAAAACTATGACTTTTTCTGAAGTTATTATAAACAGGAAATGAAATTTAATTTGTGATGGTCAGAAAATCAAAGTTCCTACACTCTATCACCCTGCCCATCTACTTACTTAAAAATTCCATGTAAGTTTGGCTCTATAAATTTTCTGATAAAAAGTATTTCTTAAATAAATGAATATGGAACGTGAACACACGTAGAAAAATAAAATGGAAAGGCTAATATCTGCTTCCTTCTGTTTTGTTCTACGCTCTCATGAACTTCCAAAATCAGAACCAACATGCTTATTGAAACGCCTGGAAGGAGACACTTCGTGTTTGGAGTTTAAAAGACAATGGCATTCCAGAACAGGGTTTGGGAAGTCCTGCTTGGAGCCTCTGAATTCTCTCCAAGGAGAAAGCAAGAGACTGTTCATATTATCGAAGAACAGGAAACGTTTCAACTGTGGAAGATGTGTGCCCTGCTAGGAAGAGAGCCAGTGAGAAAGCTTCTTTGTGGTCTAAAGACTATTGCACATTCAAATAAAATACGAGAGAGAAGAATGTCCAACAGACAATATGTTCAAAACACATCGACATATAAACTAGCTTGTGCCCAGAAATAAAACATGGATACCAGACACCACTGCAGTCAAACCTGTCTTCGTTTGCTTCTGTTTTAATGACCTTTAGAAAATGGTCCAAACTGATTATCAGCAATACATTGTTTTTGCTTTTTTCTTAAAAAAATATTTTGAGACCACTTTTGATATGCACACATATAATGTGGTCATAACAGACAAATATAACTTTAGCAAGACTAAACAAAAGTGCAAAACTTAAAAAACAAAATTAAAAAATATGGAAGCATAAGCTAAAATTTCTGCATAGCTGAACCTATTTCAAGCAAGTCCTGTTGCATGAGTGGGAGGGTGCTGACAGGGTAAAGCAGTTGTTTTTAAATGTCTTCTGCACGTTTAAATGATGCAAAAAAATAATTTGACTCCGTAAGCTTGAAAACGCCTCACAGACAATTCATCCCCATCTCTTTAGACACCATGGTTGTGGCAGTACCCCCCTCTGCGAGGTACACAGCAGTGCTCGATTTAGAGTGCACGGCCCTGTCACTGCTGCTGTTGTTGACCTCCCAGTCCAGGGGTTCAGTGGAGACGACCCAGGTGGAGGGGCGCCACCGCTTAAGAGAGTACGGAGTTTTCACGCGCTTCTTGATCTTCTCACCTGATCCTGACTTGCCGTCGTGCGTTGACTCGCCTACTGAAAATCAAAGTACAAGACATGAGCTCTAGGGGAGGACAGTACTCAGAAGTGAAGGGGCGGGCTGGACATCTAAGGCAGTCGACAGAGTGCTTGTCTGGCACGCAGCAGGCCCTGAGCTCACCCCCAGCACCACACAAACAAGTGGTGCTTATCTGTAATCCTAGCACTTTGGAAGTGGAAGCAGGGGTGTCAGAAGCTCAAGGCCATCGACTGACTCCACAGCTACCACACAGGCCAGCCTGAGCTACATAAGACTCCAACCAAACCGAACCAAACTGGATGGGAAAATAAAGGTCCAACCAGAGTCTGTAGAATTGAATGATAGACGTTTCCTGAAATATGTGATGCTCGGCAATGTTTTTCTAAGCAAAATTCAACCAACTCATTTTTGAGACAATTTAAAAAATAACTAAAACTCACAGGAACTGAGAAAATTCAAAATTATTCTTTTTTTTTTCTTTTGGTTTTTCGAGACAGAGTTTCTCTGTGTAGCTTTGCACCTTTCCTGGATTTTGCTCTGTAGACCAGGCTGGCCTCAAACTCACAGAGATCCGCCTGCCTCTGCCTCCCGAGTGCTGGGATTAAAGACATGTGCCACCACCCCGCCTGGCTTCTCAAAATAATAATAATAATAATAATAATAATAATAATTATTATTATTATTAATTTTGATTTTCAAACAGGGTTTCTCTGTGTAGCCTTAGCTGTCCTGGAGCTCACTCTGTAGACCAGGCTGGCCTCATCAAACTCCGAGATCTGCCTACCTCTACTTCCTGAGTGCTGGGATTAAAGGCATGTGACACCACCGCCTGGCTTAGACTTTCTTTTCTTTGTGGTGCTGGAAATGAAAACCTGGGCCTTGTGAATAGTAGGCAAATGTTCTACCTCTGAGCTACATGTCCAGCAAAGGGGCTAGATTTACTGTTTTGAGACCTTCTTTCAGCCCATTCTGTAGTTTAAGAAAGCATAAGACATGACTCTTCTTCTTTCATAAATGCAAACAAAAAGAGAAATCATTTTCTGTACTAATGACTGTGAGGAGATTCTGAAGGTGAGCTCTCCGGTCTTGGGCTGGAATCCCAGTAGGGCAGGAACCAAGCAGCAGCTTATCTGTCTAGGTTCCCCCCACCACACTGCTCTGCTGTATACGAGACTCAACGCAAAGATGACATGAAGGAACTGAGAACAACGTTAGTTTTCTGAAACTTCTCTTGACTTGTATGACTTACTAAGAGCTGGGTATGGTGGCACATGCCTTTAATCCCAGCATGCTGTGAGTTTAAGACTAGCTTGGTCTATATAGCAAGTTCTAGGGTAGTCAGGGCTATATATACCTTGTCTGAAATAAACACACATAAAATACAAATAAAGACTTATTAAGTTAAAACTAAATGTAGATTAACATATGAATATGGATAGCAAATGTTTCAGAAGTAAAAGTGGCATAATGTTGCTACTTGATGCTCTGACACTAGTATTGTTTAATCTCATCTGTCATAACAAGCATGTGAACGACATCATAAAGAAGCCATCAAGCAAAACATAGATTAAGTTGGTAATTCTTCTATCGTGATAGTAGCTTTTTTAATTATCAATGACCAAAAGGAAAAGAAAGAAGAAAGAAAAGCAAAGCCCATTTTCCCCACTTTATAATAATCCATTACTGCCCAGGCCCAGTCACTCTGTCTCTGGAAGTGATAAAGGTTAAGGACACGCCACGATCCCTCCACTTACTCTGTATACTGCCACCATCCAGGATATTTGTGGCTGAAAGATCCAGAGAATTGGGCCTCTGTGCTCTTCTGGGCTTTGACGGCCCAGGATCTGGAGCTGTGCTTGTAACACCCTGTGTAAGTACGTCTTGCTCTGAACACGGGACGTTGCTGTTGTTGTTATTGGAATTAGTTCGGCCACCTTCTAGCGGCCGTTCCCTCCTGTCTACTAAGCGATCCAGAACCCCCTCGTCACGGCCAGCTTGCTGCTCCCGTCTCAGCAATGGCTCGTGCTCATCAGGACTGGAGTTGATGTTCAGCCGGGTGTCCTCACCGACGAACTGATTCTGCAGCATTTCTTGAGCCCTATGCGCCACTACGTTGGCTGCCTGGCCGGATGGCACTGCCCCGTTGGCATACTGGGTTGTGGCAGCGTGGGAATTAACACTGTGGCTTCTACCTGCCACACCATTCATAGTGACTGTCACCACGTGAGGTTCTGCTGCATTGATTGTATTCATCTTGGCAACTCCAGTTTCTACTTGTTTCAAGTTTGATTTGTGCTTGTTGCCAAATTTTAGCCGGGGTTCTTTTGTTGAATTTTTGGTGTTCAAAGGCAAACTTGTAGGTCTCTTAGGAAGGTTCTGTTGCTTGGGGAGAGGATAGATCTGAGCAGGCGGAACATCGGGAATTAAACACGCTTGGCCATTTGCAGCCTGTGTGAAGTCCTGCTGCCCAGTCACTTCCACAGCAAGCTTTATGAGTGGATAAAGCAAGCTAGAACTCGTACTGCTCAACGGGTCTGGCCCACTGAACTGCTTAAGAGAATGCTCCATGAGGTTCTCGTCGGAGCTTTCCTTGAGGTTCTTATCAACTTCTTTTGGGTCCAGCTTATTTGTCTCCAAGTCTTCTTCTGTCAGCTGTAAGCAGACAGGGGTGGGCCCTAGGGACTGTGCGACATTTGTGGCGTGCAGACTTGTTTCGTCTGGGTATGGCATCTCAGATATGGTGGTCATGCCGGTACTTGGCGTGAGGCCAGTGGTGTTTGTGGTGGTTGTGTTTGTGGACAGGCTGGTGACGCTTGTCTCAGGGCTGGGGATTCGAGCTTGTGCTTGCTGCCGTTCGTAGTTAATGGAGTTCCGGTTCTTTTCTCCTGCGGTCAAAGGTGCGCTGGACATCGAGTGCTCAGAGGAAATATTCTTCACAATGCTGTCAGTGTGATGGATGGAGTCTTCAATGTATGAGGAAGAAGAATAATCTGGATAAGGCCCCATTTTTGGCACACGCCTATTGTGTGACAGGTTGCTTGAAGAAAGAAAAAATAAAGACATGACATAGAACATAAACTATGACAAACGGTCTACTCCAAGTGAACACCACAGACTTCAAAGTCCCACTGCTTTTTATGTTACACTTTTCATTCTTTTATTGCTCTTATTTATTTAGTACCTATGGGTGCGTGTGGAGGTCAGAGGTCAACTTGTGGGAGTCAGTTCTCTTCCAACACGCGGGCCTCGGGAATGAACCCAGGTTGTCAGGCTTAGAAACCCGCATCTCACCACCACGCCATCTCACTAGCCCCATTTCACTCTTGACTCACGCATCTCACCACCATGCCACCTCACTAGCCCCACTTCACTCTCGACTCACGCATCTCACCACCACGCCACCTCACTAGCCCCACTTCACTCTCGACTCACGCATCTCACCACCACGCCATCTCACTAGCCCCATTTCACTCTCGACTCACGTTTAAGAGGTTATTTCAAAATCCTAGTACGTGTTAGTGGCTTGTTGAATACAAATTTTGTGAGATTTTTACATGAAATCTATAAGATTATGTGAAAAATCCATGTGGTTCCAGATAGAATCTTTATGGATGCTCATCATTTTGGCTGACAAGAGTTAATTTAGGGGCTGGAGGGATGACTCCGTGGTTAAGAGGCTCCGCTGCTCTCTGATTCCCAGCACCTACATGACAGCTCACAAATGCCCGTAATCCCAGTCCCTGGAGACCCAATGCCATCTTCTGGCCTTGGCAGGCACTGCAGGAATATGGAGCACACATATACATAAACATAAAATAAAATAAAAATAAAATCTCAAACCAGGTGATGGTGGCACATGTCTTTAATCCTGGCACTCTGGAAGCAGAAGCAGGCGGATCTCTGTGAGTATGAGGCCAGCATGGTCTACAGAGTGAGATCCAGGACAGGCAGAGCTACACAGAGAAACTCTATCTTAAACAAACAAAAAACAAACAAACAAAACAAACAAAAACCACCTCAAAAAATACATAAAAGAGTTAATTCTAAAAAATCTCTCCAGGTTGGAGAGATGGCTCAGAGGTTAAGAGCACTGGCTGCTCTTCCAGAGGTCCTGAGTTTAGTTCCCAGCAACCACATGGTGGCTCACAACTATCTCTAATGAGATCTGGTGCCCTCTTCTGGACTGCTGTCATACATGTAGACAGAACACTGTATACATAATAAATAAATAAATCTTAAAAAAAAAACCTCTCCTATAATTTTATTATATCAACAAATACATTCTTTATGAATATGTATATCCACAAAATATAATACATATACTTAACACTGTTTCGTAACTATAGGAACCATGGGGTATATTTATTTTTATTCCTGTAACCCTAGTTCCAATAGTATATACACAACCAATATGTTATAAACCAGGTTCAAATAACCAAGTGATGAAAGAACATAGAATTGGTCCATTTTCCAAAGCATCCTCATTTAAGAGCACGACTAACGACAGAACAACCTCCTGGCGGTGGCCAGTTCCAGTGTGAGCTGTGGAGCTGGGATATGACCAGTTCCAGTGTGAGCTGTGGAGCTGGGGTATGACCAGTTCCAGTGTAAGCTGTGGAGCTGGGATATGACCAGTTCCAGTGTAAGCTGTGGAGCTGGGGTATGGCCAGTTCCAGTGTGAGCTGTGGAGCTGGGGTATGACCAGTTCCAGTGTGAGCTGTGGAGCTGGGGTATGACCAGTTCCAGTGTGAGCTGTGGAGCTGGGATATGACCAGTTCCAGTGTGAGCTGTGGAGCTGGGGTATGACCAGTTCCAGTGTGAGCTGTGGAGCTGGGGTATGGCCAGTTCCAGTGTGAGCTGTGGAGCTGGGATATGACCAGTTCCAGTGTAAGCTGTGGAGCTGGGATATGACCAGTTCCAGTGTGAGCTGTGGAGCTGGGATATGACCAGTTCCAGTGTAAGCTGTGGAGCTGGGGTATGACCAGTTCCAGTGTGAGCTGTGGAGCTGGGATATGACCAGTTCCAGTGTGAGCTGTGGAGCTGGGATATGACCAGTTCCAGTGTGAGCTGTGGAGCTGGGGTATGACCAGTTCCAGTGTAAGCTGTGGAGCTGGGGTATGACCAGTTCCAGTGTGAGCTGTGGAGCTGGGGTATGACCAGTTCCAGTGTAAGCTGTGGAGCTGGGGTATGGCCAGTTCCAGTGTGAGCTGTGGAGCTGGGGTATGACCAGTTCCAGTGTAAGCTGTGGAGCTGGGGTATGACCAGTTCCAGTGTAAGCTGTGGAGCTGGGATATGACCAGTTCCAGTGTAAGCTGTGGAGCTGGGGTATGGCCAGTTCCAGTGTGAGCTGTGGAGCTGGGGTATGACCAGTTCCAGTGTAAGCTGTGGAGCTGGGATATGACCAGTTCCAGTGTGAGCTGTGGAGCTGGGGTATGGCCAGTTCCAGTGTGAGCTGTGGAGCTGGGGTATGGCCAGTTCCAGTGTGAGCTGTGGAGCTGGGATATGACCAGTTCCAGTGTGAGCTGTGGAGCTGGGGTATGACCAGTTCCAGTGTGAGCTGTGGAGCTGGGATATGACCAGTTCCAGTGTGAGCTGTGGAGCTGGGGTATGACCAGTTCCAGTGTAAGCTGTGGAGCTGGGATATGACCAGTTCCAGTGTGAGCTGTGGAGCTGGGGTATGGCCAGTTCCAGTGTGAGCTGTGGAGCTGGGGTATGACCAGTTCCAGTGTAAGCTGTGGAGCTGGGATATGGCCAGTTCCAGTGTAAGCTGTGGAGCTGGGATATGGCCAGTTCCAGTGTGAGCTGTGGAGCTGGGATATGACCAGTTCCAGTGTGAGCTGTGGAGCTGGGATATGACCAGTTCCAGTGTAAGCTGTGGAGCTGGGATATGACCAGTTCCAGTGTAAGCTGTGGAGCTGGGGTATGACCAGTTCCAGTGTGAGCTGTGGAGCTGGGGTATGACCAGTTCCAGTGTAAGCTGTGGAGCTGGGGTATGACCAGTTCCAGTGTAAGCTGTGGAGCTGGGGTATGGCCAGTTCCAGTGTGAGCTGTGGAGCTGGGGTATGACCAGTTCCAGTGTAAGCTGTGGAGCTGGGATATGACCAGTTCCAGTGTAAGCTGTGGAGCTGGGGTATGGCCAGTTCCAGTGTGAGCTGTGGAGCTGGGGTATGACCAGTTCCAGTGTGAGCTGTGGAGCTGGGATATGACCAGTTCCAGTGTGAGCTGTGGAGCTGGGATATGACCAGTTCCAGTGTAAGCTGTGGAGCTGGGGTATGACCAGTTCCAGTGTGAGCTGTGGAGCTGGGATATGGCCAGTTCCAGTGTGAGCTGTGGAGCTGGGATATGACCAGTTCCAGTGTGAGCTGTGGAGCTGGGATATGACCAGTTCCAGTGTGAGCTGTGGAGCTGGGATATGACCAGTTCCAGTGTGAGCTGTGGAGCTGGGATATGACCAGTTCCAGTGTGAGCTGTGGAGCTGGGGTATGACCAGTTCCAGTGTGAGCTGTGGAGCTGGGATATGACCAGTTCCAGTGTGAGCTGTGGAGCTGGGATATGACCAGTTCCAGTGTGAGCTGTGGAGCTGGGATATGACCAGTTCCAGTGTAAGCTGTGGAGCTGGGGTATGACCAGTTCCAGTGTGAGCTGTGGAGCTGGGGTATGACCAGTTCCAGTGTAAGCTGTGGAGCTGGGGTATGGCCAGTTCCAGTGTGAGCTGTGGAGCTGGGGTATGACCAGTTCCAGTGTGAGCTGTGAGCTGGGATATGGCCAGTTCCAGTGTGAGCTGTGGAGCTGGGATATGACCAGTTCCAGTGTAAGCTGTGGAGCTGGGATATGAGGCAGAAGACGACACTAGATAAAGAACAAAGAGCTGAATGCCAATAGCTAGGCAGGAGAAAGACTAGGCGGGGCTGGCAGGAGAGAGACTAGGAAGAGAATCTAGGGAAGAGAGCAAGGATTGGGAAAAGGAGGAGA
This sequence comes from Peromyscus californicus insignis, assembly GCF_007827085.1. Classification (NCBI taxonomy): domain Eukaryota; kingdom Metazoa; phylum Chordata; class Mammalia; order Rodentia; family Cricetidae; genus Peromyscus; species Peromyscus californicus. The sequence continues at coordinate 13,580,466 of NW_026294514.1, read as the reverse complement.
GGGGGACACCAGGGCCAGTCACTCAGCCACCCAGCCAGTCACAGACTAAGAAGGAAAGAAAGATAGACAGAATAAAGAATGGTAAAAGTCCAGAGGCAAAACACAGTTGAAGAGAACAGGACAATTTAAGTTAAGAAAAGCTGGCTAGAAATAAGCCAAGCTAAGGCTGGGCATTGGTAAGCAAGAATAAGGCTCTATGTATTTATTTGGGAGCTGGGTGGAGGGCCCTCCAAGAGTAAAAAACCAACCACAATTCAGGACAGCTCTTCAGTCACTGAGGACAATGGGCACCATCACTCCTGGGAAGTGACAGCTCTGGACTTTTATATAATTATTTGAAATCTCATTACAGAAAACATCAGGGACAGCCTTCCTGAAGTGATCAAGACACTGGGAACATTAACAGATGACAGTATTCCAGCAGGGAGTCAGCTGAAGGCAAAGAGGTGTTACAAGGGAACGACAGAGGGAGTCTAAGGAGCTATGGAGAGGCTAAGGCACAGTCAGATGGAGCCTACAGAGACTACTGCATGAAGTATCTTTAAGAGGAGCTTGGGAGAGACTGGAGGGGAAAAGAGCCATCCCAAGTAGAAGTGAGTAACGTAAGGGGGAAAATGAAGAGAGACACAGGGTTTCTTTTTATCAGCCAGGAAGAATCCAAACGTATTTAAAGCAGGAGCTTCAGCTGACTCTATATGTGTGCACGATGTTCGTGTGTGGTGCCTGTAGAGGTTAGAAGAGGGAGTTACAGATGGTCAGGAACCCCCATGTGGGTGGGTGTTAGGAACTGAATCAGGGTCTTCTGAAGGAGCAACACGGCTCGAGCTGAGCCATCTCACTAGCCCCTAAATCAGACTCCTGACAGATGCTTAAACTGCATGTTTTACAGATTATGGGGCAGCAGAAGTACAGAAGGAAGTTGGAAGCACAAGACTTTTCTAATACTTGTCAAGTGAGGTGTCTATTTAGAACAGCTAGTCTCTTTCTACTTTGCTTGATTTGTGATATGCAAGGTATACAGCTGAGGCTCATGCCACCTGTTTATAAATAGTGCAAACAACACACAATACAAATTGTTCTTATAGAGGAGAACAGAAAACAGGGGGGGATTTAAGAATGAAGTATACTTTTATCTTTATGACCCCTGGTAATAATTTTCCTGGATATCTTTCTGAAACTTTTAAATATGTATTAGATAAAATACTAAAGTTGTTATTTTTGCTCCCAAACACAGAACCAAGAAATATAGTTTATCTACTTACAAGTGCCAAATTATAGGGATGTTTTGGCTTTTCAACTTTTGAGACAGGGTTTTAATCTGCAGCCCAGACTGGCCTGGAACTCATCATATAGTCTAAGCTGCCCTTGGACTTTTGGCAAATCTCCTGCCTCAGCCTCCAAGCTCTGAGATGACAGGCATAAACTACCATGCCTGGCTTAATTTCTTTTTAAAAAGTCTTAAAAAAATAAATGTATAATGTTCTGCCTGCATGTATGCTTGCACAACCAGAAGAGGGCGCCAGATCTCATTACAGATGGTTGTGAGCCACCATGTGGGTGCTGGAAATTGAACTCAGGACCTCTGGAAGAGCAGCCAGTGTTCTTAAGCCCTGAGCCATCTCTCCAGCCATGCATGAACTCTTCTTCTTCTTCTTCTTCTTCTTCTTCTTCTTCTTCTTCTTCTTCTTCTTCTTCTTCTTCTTCTTCTTCTTCTTCTTCTTCTTCCTCCTCCTCCTCCTCCTCCTCCTCCTCCTCCTCCTCCTCCTCCTCCTCCTTCTTTTTTTTGAATGTTTATTTTTATTTTAAGTGTATGGGCATCTTGTCTGCATACCACATATGTGCCTGCCAGAAGGGAGCATTAAAGCCCCTGGAACTGGGGTTTTAGATGGTAGTGAGCTATCATGTGGGTGCTGGGAATTGAACCTGGGTCCTCTGCAAGAACAGCCAGTGATTGAGCTGTCTCTTCAGCTCTAAAAGGCCTTTTTATTTAGGATCTAAAATTAGAGTTCTAACAAAGGAAATGTCTCGTGAGTCAGTATTCACAGTGGAGTAGAAAGAAGTATTATTACTGTATTCTTTAAGAAAGAGTATTGGAGAGGCAGTCTGAAAGTCTTGGTGTCCAGTGAAACAGGAGTAGATATGAGGGCAAAGGCACAGTTCTACGTGCTTTAAAAAATAAAAGAACACTAATAAAAACAAAAGACATACCACATAATATATGTAGAAGTAGTTATAAACTTTTTACAACTATGAAAATGTTTTATCTTTAACATTAAAGGTTAAGTCACATTCATTTCTACCCCTACTTCCCCGTTTGGATTTTTGAGACAGGATTTCTCTGCATAGCCCTGGCTGTCCTGGAACTTGCTCTGTAGACCAGGCTGGCCTAAAACTCAAGAGATCTGAGTGCCACCATGACCAGCTAACAAAGAGTCCTTTAAAACTGTATCTTTAGATATAAAATTACAGATTCTGTCGTGTATTCATACCAAATAAATATTTTCATACAAGAATGGAAACAGAGGGCTAGAGAGAAGGCTTAGTGCTAAGAGTACACATTCTTCTTGTAGAGGACCTGAATAAGTTCACAGCACTACAGCTCACAACCGCCTAAAATCCTAGCTCCAGAGGGATCTCATGCCCCCAGACACCTTAACTCATGGGCACATCCCTGCTCTCACCTCCATACACATAATGACAAAGAGAAAAAATATGTATTTTTTAAAAGACTTGGACTATTGAAAGAAAAATGACACCCTTGTACTATATGAGCTACCACACTATTAGGCTTATTTATTAGTGTTTATTTCCCGTCCTTTCCGTGGTCTCGGTTACCAACAGCATGTGATAACTGCAAACCCCCAGGGTCTTACCGTTCATTCTGCATGGCAGTAGACATTGGGTTGACTGTTGGGCTCACAGACTTGTTTCTCTCCCATATCATCATAAGCTCAGCCATTCTCTCCTCAGCACACTGTGCAGTGAGCCGAGCCTCTGCATCCTGGTCCCAACAGTCTTCAATTGTTTCCTTGAGTGATCTTACTGCCTATAACACAAAATAGACATCAGACAGCATGCTGTTTTTAACTGTATTTAGGATTTTAATTTAAAATGTCAAAGAAAATCAGGTTTATATATATATGTATGTATGTATGTATGTATGGTGTTTTTTTTTTTTTTTTTAAGACAGGCTTTCTCTGTGTAACCCTGGCTGTCCTGGAACTCCCTATATAATCCAGGTTGGCCTCGAACTCAGAGATCCACCTGCTTCTGCCCCTTAGTGCTTGGATTAAAGGCAGCCACCATGACAGTCTCCAAACTAATATTTTAAAAAATATACTAAAATATTCTTCTAAAAAAGTGAAAAATGAGGGCCCTCAAAGCTCAGGAGTAAGTAAACAAGGAAGCTTCAACTTAGCTCCTTGAAGAATTACTCAAAGGACTAAGCAACTACAATAGCGGAGCATGTTTCCTCAAGGCCCGGGGTCCACGAGTGCGGATTCATAGCGCACTTCAAAAGTCAGTTTTCAGGGCCATTGTGAGACTGCTCTGTGAGTGAAGTCACTGGCTGCACACGCCTGCTGATCTAAGCTTGGCCACCAGAGCCTGAGTAAAGGCGGAAGGGGAGCGCCGGGTCGTCCTCTCTTCCTCCACGGGCGCCACAGAACGTGTGCACCCACATGCACACCACCCACACAAAATGAATGCAATTTAAAACATACTAAAAAATAAGATGCAATTTTGCCATATCTATCTTACACACACACACACACACACACACACCCCAGGATTTTTTAAGCTTCAAGCTTTGCGTCTGGGTTGGACAGATGGGTCACAGGGCAAAGCACACACGTGGGGACTGGGGATTATACCCTCAGGTTGCAAACAAAGGCTGGACGACGGGCAAGCCAGCCTACCTGCAATCCCAGCATACTGGAGGAAAAGACGGGGATCCCTGGAGCAGGGGGCCAGCCAGACTAGCCACAGCACCAATCCCACGTTAAATGACAGAGCCTGCCTCAAATTAGGGTAAAGAGTGACAGAAGACGACCCAATGTCAACCTCAGGCTTCCACATATACCCACACCCACGCAAATACATTCACACCCACGCACAGTGTACACCCCTCCCCAACACACATTTTAAAAAAAGCTTTTTGTTTGCTCTGATATTTACTTACTCTACTTCAAAAACATATATAGGTTAAGGGTGGCAAATCTGGCGAAGGAAATACAGAATACCAAGTTCAATTTGAACTTCAAGTGAATAAGAACATTTCAGTGTGTATGTGTGTGTGTGTGTGTGTGTGCGTGTGCGTGTGCGTGTGCGTGTGCGTGTGTGTGTGTATGTATTTACCATGCAATATTTACTATGAGTATTTTATCTGAGAAGCCTATTTAGGCTAAAATTCTTGTTAGCACAATCTTGGTAACTTTTTCTTTTTTCCGAGACAGGGTTTCTCTGTGTAACTTTGAAGCTTGTCCTGGAACTCACAGAGATCCACCTGGCTCTGCCTCCCGAGTGCTGGGATTAAAGGTGTGCAACATCACCACCTGGCTAATCTTGGTGACTTTTAAAAAGATTTATCTATCTTTATTTTGTGTACATTGGTGTTTTGCCTACAGGTATCTCTGTGTGAGGATGCCAAATCCCCTGGAATTAGAGTTACAGACAGTTGTGAGCTGCCATGTAGGTGCTGGGAATTGAACCAGGTGTATAAAATGTGTATAAAACACCCATCTATTGTATTGTGTTACATGGTGTGTGTATATGTAATATTATACTTAAGATTTTTTTTGTTTTGCTCTGCAACATTCAAAATACCTAACTTTATTTTATTTATCTATTTATTTAGTTTTGGCTTTTTGAGACAGGCGGTCCTGGAATTCTTTCTGTAGTCAAGGCTGGCCTCAAACTCAGAGATCCCCCTGCCTCTGACTCTGCTTCTCAAGTGCTGGGTTAAAGATGTGTGTCACAATGCCTGGCTGCTTATTTTATTATTTATTATAATATTTATTTCTTTATTTGGGTTTTATGGACTTTAGTAAGCTAATCTACAGCTCCAAATGTTTCAAACAAAAAGAAATTACAAAGGAAGCCAAATATAGTGTTATATTTGAAATTTTAGCACTTGGGAGGTAGAGGCAGGAGGATCAGGAGTTTAAGATATTCTTGATCCTAGAATAAGTTCTTCAAGACCAAACTGGGATACATGCGATGCTGCCTAAAAACAAACAAATAAATAAAAAGAATGCAAAGAAACCAAGTCTGTATTGTCTATTTACAGGAAGATAAAACCTTAAAAGAAATCAAGGAAGTACAGACATTAGAGGTATCAAAAAATTTCAAGTGAGCTACCTTAAACATGCTCAAAGAACTAAGAAAACAATGGGTGAAGAACTAAATGTACAAAATCATTTTTGTTTTTTTGTTTTTTCAAGACAGGGTTTCTCTCTGTAGTCGAGGCTGTCTTTGAACTCAGATGTGCCTGCCTCTGCCTCCTGAGTTCTGGGACTAAAGGCGTGTGTCACCCATCACACCTGGCCTACGAAGACAATTCTTAAAGAATTTATTTATTGGGGCTAGAGAGATTGGCTCCAGTGGTTGAGAGCTCTGGCTGCTCTTCCAGAGGACCCGGGTTCAAATCCCAGCACCCACATGGCAGCTCACAACTGTCTGTAACTCCAGTTCCAGGGAATCTGATACCCTCACACCGACAACACGCAGGCAAAACACCAATGAACATAAAATAAATAAATAAATCATTAAAAAATACTGTATTTATTTATGTTGTGTATATGGATGTTTTGCCTGCATGGATGTATGTTCTGTGTGTGTCTGGGGCTCGCAGAACCCAGAAGGCACTAGACCCCTGGAACCAATGTTTTGAACAGTTCTGATCTGCTATGTAGGTGCCGGGAACTGAACCCAGATCCTCTGCAACAGCAGCAAGTACTCTTTAACTACTGACCCTTCTCGTCAGCACCCCACCCTAAGATTAAAGTAATGTTTTAACAAACAGAAAATCAATTAAAGATAGACATTATTTTTTTAAAATACTTAAAATGATACTTTAAAGCACAATAACAAATTTCAGTATTTATTTGAATGACTCAACAGCAGATAATAAGCAGACAGAACAAAGGACCTGTGAATTTGAGATGGAAAAACAAAGTTATTCAGTCTGAGGACAGGCGTCAGAAGAATGAGGGAAAAGGAATAGAAACCAGAAGACTTCTGAGAAGTAATTCCCAGCACAGGAGCAAACATATTAGATACATAAAATAGGAATTTCTGAAGGGGAGGAGAAAAGGGCAGGAGGAACACTTGAACACACACTCTGAAACTCCTCAAATTTAGTAAGTGAATCCATAGACCCAAGAAACCTGATGAACTCTAAGCAGAATAAACCCCATAGCTCCATGGTAAGACAAGTTAAAAAACTGCACAGAGCCGGGCGGTGGTGGCGCACGCCTTTAATCCCAGCTCTCGGGAGGCAGAGCCAGGCGGATCTCTGTGAGTTCGAGGCCAGCCTGGTCTCCAAAGAGAGTTCCAGGAAAGGCGCAAAGCTACAGAGAAACCCTGTCTCGAAAAACTGCACAGAGATCCTGACAATGAATGAGAAACTAAACAGACTCCCCGACAAGATCAACTGCCATTGCTCAATGGAAACCAGAAAGCACTGGTATGGTATATTTAAAGCATTGAAAGAGAAAACAACTGTTAAGAAGAATTACATATCAAATAAAGTTATTCTTCAATAATGAAGAAATTAAGATAGTCCCAGATATATCAAATCTGAGGAAGTCACTGTTGTAGACATGCCCTGTAAGAAAGTTAAATGGGGTTCTCACAATGAAATTTAAAAGTAACTATAAGAGTCAATAAGCTTTTTTTGTTTTGTTTTGGTTTGGTTTTATTTCAAGACGGGGTCTCACTATGTAGCTCTGGCTGTTCTGGAATTCACTCTGTAGACCAGGCTGGCCTCCAACTCACAGAGATCCACTTGCCTCTCCCTACTGAGTGCTGGGATTAAAAGCATGCTCCACTATGCCCACCTAAACTGCATATTTTAAAATAAAAAAAAAAGCTCTTCCTTTTTTAAAGAATTAGTAACCCTTTAGTCATTTTAATAAACTATATACTTCCTCCCTAACTCTTGTACTGTATTGCTATTGAAGAGAAACGGGGTTTTTTGGGTTTTTTTTGGCTGTACCATATCAAGTTTAAATGGATTTGTTGGAAGTAAACCAAGTATTAAAAATCCCTTACTTAGCAACTTCATCTAAATTAGAAGTAAAAAGTTTTCAGGTAAATCTGTGTATGTTATATATCTCACAATGGTAGGGTTGCCAACAAATACTTCAAAATTGTTGAAGTGAAATGAAACAATTTAAGGAAGATGAAAAGATGAAGTTGCAATTTATCATACCAAATTTTTCAGATTTCATAGACATTTTTCATGAGGTTGGCAGCTCTGGGAAATCCTGGTAGAATACAATTCATCCTCTAACCTACTACCAGGGCCCCTTAAAGAACTGCCCAAGCTTGCAGAGCAAAAACTGCAATTTGGAGGCAATTGTGAATATGAATTTAACAAGCTCTTCAACAGCCATATGCTTAAAGATTCCAATATCATTTGAAACATAAGCTAGCTTTGAGATTCATCTATTAACAAAGATGACCAATAAGATAAAGATCACACCATCTGAAAGGAAATACACAGGGTCTCTCTAGTTTTTCTCTGATAGGACACAATGAAAATATTCTATTTTACTGAGGCGATCTGTAACTGGGATGGGAAAATACATAGTAAAATTATTTAAATTACAAAATTTCTTCATGTTTGTTCTTTAATTATAGTTAAGAAAATTAATTTGTACTAAGTATAAAGATGTACTAAATACCTTCAGAAGTAATCATCATTACTACCTTAAGAAGAGACCACTGAGGAAATATAAAGCAATACAACCTCCTAGAAATAATAAAAATTTGCTTGTGAGAACTTAACGGCTGGCTCAAAAGGTGGGTGAGCAAACGCTGAGCAACGAGGACAGCGATGGAAGCCAGACAGGAGCTGGAGATTCAGCTCGGCTGGTAGTGTTAGCGGACACGAGACCTCGAGTCAGGTCACAGCACCACGTAAGCAGCACGGCTGCGCGCACACACTTCAGAGGTGAAGGCGGGAGTTCAAAGTTACCCTCAGCTATGCGGTTAGTACGGACTCATGCAGCCCTGCTTCCCAAACAAAAGACAGATGGGAACTACAAGAAAGAAAATCAGACGAGGAGTATCAGGTGGTTCAATATTAGTTCAGTGAGAATTCAAGGACAAAGAAATGTAAGGAGAGAAGTAATTTTAAAATAAACACTAGAGAACTCCTGATTGAGGAAAGTTTTGGATTTTCAAACTGAAAAATCTATTCAATATCCAGGAAAAAAAATGTGTGAAAAGATCTATGCTAACATATACCCAAATGAAATTTCAAAATTACAATGGCAACATAAGTCTTAACAGCTTACAGAAAAACAAAAACAAAGCACAGGGCTGGAGAGATGGCTCAGAGGTTAAGAGTACTGGCTGCTCTTCCAGGGGTCCTGAGTTCAGTTCCCAGCAACCACATGGTGGCTCACAACCATCTGTAATGAGAACTGGCGCCCTCTTTTGTGTGCAGGCATATATGCAGGCAGAACACTATACATAATAAATAAATCTTTCAAAAAACAAAGCACAAAACTGGGTGTGGTGGTATATGCCTGTAATCCCAATGTGGTGGTTTGAATGAGAATAGCCTCCATGGGCTCCTATGTTTGAATGCTTAGTCCTCCGTTAGTGGAACTGTTTGGGAAGGACTAGGAGGTGTGGCCTTGATGGAGGGCGTGTGTCATTAGGGGTGGGCTCTGAGGTTTCAGAAGCCCACAGCAGGCTGTCTCACTCTCTCTGCCTGCTGCCTATGGATCTGATGTAAGATTTCAGCTACTGCTCCAGTGCTAGGCCTGTCTGTCTGCCACCATGCTTCCTGACATGATGGTCATGGACTCACCCTCTGGAACTTAAGCAAGCCAACAAATAATGTTTTATAAGTTGCCTTGATCACGGCGTCTCTGCACGCCAACAGAACAGTAACTAAGACAGCCAACATGTGAGAGGTGGAGGCAGGAGGATGAGGCATTCAAAGTTGTTCTCAGCTATGTATGGAGTGTAGGGCAGTCTGGGCTTAATGAGATCCTGTCTCAAAAGAACAAAGAAAAGAAAATGATAAAACATAAAACAAAAAGCAATGGAGGTCTGTGTGAGATGGGTTGGTGGGTAAAAGCACACTATTCCTGCCAGCCTGACACCCTGAGTTCTGGGTTCAATCCTTGGAACCCATTTGAAAAGGACTCGGTGTGATGAACACACGATCCCAGCACTTGTACTGTGAGACAGGACTGCCTAGAAGCTCATGGACAGGTACTCTGGCGTAAGCAGTGTGGCAGAAAGAAAAACAGACGGTTTTCTATCTCCCTCAACAGGGCAGAAGGTAAAAACAGACCTGCCAGGTTGTCCGATGACCTCCAAATGTGCACCCCAGCATACACTCACCTGCCCCAACAATGAGCAAGACTGGAGGCCGGAGGACAGCTTCACAACCTTGAGACTATTACTCTGGCAACTTATCACTCATGTGTGATACTAAGATGGAAAGGTTTGAAATATGCAACGATCTGTAATGTCTAACACCTAACACACACAGTAATATACATTTCTTAAATGGAACATCATTAAAAGAAGGAAATTATCTATAAGAGAAAGACAAAGATTAAAAGAAATGTTTCTTCTAGGTAGAACCTAGAAAGAACAAAAAAGAAAGATGACCAGGATCCAGGGAACCCACTGGACGGTGCTTTAAAAACAAGCTTTCCTGCCGGGCGGTGGTGGCGCACGCCTTTAATCCCAGCACTCGGGAGGCAGAGGCCGGCGGATCTCTGTGAGTTCGAGGCCAGCCTGGGCTACCAAGTGAGTTCCAGGAAAGGCGCAAAGCTACACAGAGAAACCCTGTCTCGAAAAACCAAAAAAAAAAAAAAAAAAAAAAAAGCTTTCCCAAATGGCAAGAGCTTAGAGTAAAGAATAAAGTATGTGTGGTTCTTGTGAGTACAAGCTTGGTATTTTGTTGTATAGGAAATGCTTATATAAACACAATTCTGATGTTTTTACTTTATTTAACTTTTTAGAAGAAGTTGGTTATATAGCTACCTCTACACCACCACCCCCAATCTGTCTTTGGCAGTGTTTTACTGAAGCCCAGGCTGGCCTTGAACGTGTGATTCTTTTGCCTCACCCAGTGGTGGGGTACAGGCATGAATCACCACAGCTAGGCGGCTTCTATTCTTGCTTCAAGAACATTGAGACTTATCTTGTTCTAGTCAGAAGTCCTCGTTTTCTTACCAGGCTGTTTTCTTTCCAGGCTTCTGGGAACTTGGGTCTCTGCTTTTCTCTCGACACAAGAACCTGCATATCTTCAAAAGTGGGGTGGTTGCCAACTTCTGTCTGAAAAGCCATCTGGTGTTCTGGGACAGATTCACCTGTGTATTTACAGAAAGGATGACAGAATTTCTAATTATCATAGAGGACAGACTAGCAGAGGTATTTCTAGTATCAAATAAGCACAGAAATCATATGTATTAAATCCTTTCAAGCATACATGTAAATGTCTTTATTGTTTTTAAATTCAGTGCAGTATTCTAATTAACTTGGGCTCTGTTGCATAAATTATAAAAATATACAATTAATTTTTGCAAATTTTAAAAGTATGGATAGAGAGTAAGAACGTATGGATTGTTTTGACTTTTCAAATAGAAACAAAATCTTGCCATGTTTTATGGATGTTTTTTTCATCGGGTCGTTATAAGTCTTTTATTGTTGTGCCAGTGAGATAAGGAAGGCAGACGTCACTGTTCTGCTGACAGGAAGATTGAAACGCACAAGAGTTAAGTGACTTTTCCAAGGAAGAGATGAAGCCAAGATTAGAACGGAAATGGCTAACCCCATCCCTTCTAATCTATCTCGTTATTTTAATACATTAGAGCAGTGGTGAGGAGCCAGGAAGACTGTAGTTCTCGTGTCCTTGGCCAAGATTTCTCTGGGCCAGCAGTTCTCAATATGAGGGTTGTGACCCCTTTGGCAAACCTCTATTTCAAAAAATAGTTATATTATGATTCCTAACAGTAGCAAAATTATAGTTATGAGGTAGCAACAAAAATAATTTTACAGAGCCAGGCACGGTGGCACATGCCTTTAATCCCAGCACTCGGGTGGGAGGCGGAGGCAGAGGCAGGCGGATCTCTGTGAGTTTGAGGCCAGCCTGGTCTACAGAGAGAGTTCCAAGACAGCCAAGACTGTTACACAGAGAAACCCTGTCTCAAAAAACCTAAATAAATAAATAAACGATTTTATGGTTGGGGGTCACCACAGCGTGAGGAACTGTATCAAAGGGTCTCAGTGTTAGGAAGGTTGAGAACCACTGCTGTAGGCCATTGAATTTTTATGTGTTAGTCTTATGGGGTCTTCCGTATGGCTCAGTATGTTTATTTTATGTTTTTATTTTTTATTTATTATTATTATTTTTTTTTTTTTTTTTGGAGAGTGTTTCTCTTTGTAGCCTTGGCTGTCCTGAAACTCGCTTTGTAGACCAGGCTGGCCTCAAACTCACAGAGATCCACCTACCTCTGTCTCCCGAGTGCTGGGATTAAAAGTGTGTGCCGCCACCACCTGCTGAATTTACTTTTTTTTTGCTTATTTGTTTTTACAGACAGGGTTTCTCCATGTAACAGCCCAGGCTGGCCTCGAACTCAGAGCTCCACCTGCCTCTGCCTCCCCAGTGCTGTAATTAAGGGCATGTGCCACCACCGCCCGGCCTGACTTTATTCTTTTTTTTTTTAACTTGTATGTTGTGTGTATGGGTGTTTGCCTCCATGGATGCTGTGAACTAAGTGGGCCTGGTGCCAGTGGGGGCCAGAAGAAGGCATTAGATTCCCTGGATCCAGAGTTACCCGTGGTTGTGAGTCACCATGTGGGTTCTGGGACTAGAATCAGGGTTCTCAGGAAGATCAGTCAGTGCTCCTGACAACTGAGCCACCTCTCTAGCCCCTGACTTTATTCTTAATGTGCTCTTCTTATCTACTTCTATGGCAAGATTATAGGTGTTATAATATTTAATTAATCTTGATCATCAACTTGATTGGATTAAGAAAAGCCTAGGAGAGTCAAACATTCTGGGGTGTCTGTGAGGGTATATCTAGACATACTTAGATCGTGAGAGCTGACTCATAATATGCGACATTATTGGAAGGTGGTAAAATATGAGAAGTGGGATCAGTAGAAGGAAGTGGGTCATGGGAGGGTACCCCCAGGGTTGTATGTATTGTCTGGACTATTCCTGTTTCCCATCTCCCATGAAAAAGCTCCTTTGCCACACGCTCCTGATGCTATGATTTGCCCAAACACACAAGGCAACTACGGACTGAGATCTCTAAAACTTCAGTCAAAATTTCTTTTGTTTTTCTCAGGTATTTGTACAGCAATAGTACAATTACTGTAAGCATCTCAATGTAATTTCCTTATTCTTATTTTTTATTGTTGTAAAACAATACAGAATACAAAAATCTACTATTTTGATAATTTTTGAGTGTACAGTTCTGTGGCATAAAATACAGTTCCCGTTATACAACTATCAGCATTATCCATCTCTAGAACTCTTTTCATAATGCTGAGACTCTAATCACGAAACAAAAATATTTGCCTCTGAGTTTTAACCTTTTATAACCTTTCTATTTTATTTATTAGTTTTTAAAGTTAATATACAAAGTAATGCGCTGATCCTGCTGCTTCCTCCTCCTCCTTTGTTTTTCCAAAACAGGGTCTCACTCTGTAGACCAGGCTGTCCTGGATCTCACTCTGTAGACCAGGCTGGCCTCCAACTCAGCTACACACCTGCCTCTGCCTCCCAAGTGCTGAGATTCAAGGTGTGTGCCACCATCCTTGACAGGGATGGGTTTCCTTTGGCATTTCCAGACATACTTTGCTCTTCGTATTTATCCCCCTCCCCCCTCCTCCATCACTTACTCTCCCTATCCCTACCCCTTGGTCTCCTCTACTCACATGTTACATGTACTATAATTACTCTCTCCTTCCCTCGAGATCTCTTCCTCTCCTCTCATAAACCTAAGCCCACACCTGCCTCCATAAATAAAAATTAGTATTTAGAATAAGCATATGAGAGAAAGCATGCAGTATATGTTTGAGGTGGCTTATTTTATATAACACAATCTTCTCCAGATTCATGCATTTTTTTTAGTAGTGTCATGATTTCATTTTTCTTCATGGCTGAATAAAATTCCACTTCTCACACACACACACACACACACACACACACACACACACACACACATTTTCTTTTATCCGTTGTCTGGTTCCAGTTCTTAGCTATTATGATTACTGCAGCAAATACAGAAATGGGTAAATATCTTAATCATGGGATTTAAAAATATACCAAAAGTGGTATTGCTGTGTTGTGGAATCATCTTTTTGTACACTGTAAAGATGTGTCACTCTGACTGATTTAATAAAAAGCTGAATGGCCAATAACTAGGCAGGATTTCCAGGCACAGAGGATGCTGGGAAGAAGAAGGGAGGAGACATCAGGGAAGCAGAGCAAGCAGCATGGGCATTACAAAGTAAAGGTAACCGAGTCACGAGAAAGAACATAGATTAAAAGATATCGGTTAATTTAAGTTATAAGAGCTAGTTAGAAACAAGCCTAAGCTATTGACCAAGCTTTCATAATTAATAAGCCTCCATGTGGTTATTTGGGAGCAGGACAGAAAAATCCACCTAAATTGCTTGGTCATATAGCAGGGTTGTTTTTGTTGTTGTTCTTACTAAGTTTTATTTATTTTGTGTGCATGTGTGTGTGCCCATGACAGACAAGTTTAGAGAGTTACTACTTCCATCTTTACATGGGTTCTGGGGATTGAACTCAGGTCATTAGGTCTGTGCAGCAAGAGCCTTCACCAGCTAAATCATCTTGCCAGCCCATATGGTAGTCCCATTTTTACATTTCAAAGAAACCTCCATATTGATTTCTATAGTGTCTGTGCCAATTTACTCCTGCCAGCAGTAATAATCTATTTTATATTACACACACACACACACACGTCTCCTGAACTGGTGTGCATGACTGTAAAACCTGCACTCAGGCCGGGGTGGCAGTGGCGCATGCCTTTAATCCCAGCATTGGGAGGCAGAGGCAGGCAGATCTCTGTGAGTTCAAGGCCAGCCTGGTCTACAGAGCAAGATCTAGGACAGGCACCAAAACTACACAGAGAAACCCTGTCTCGAAAAACCAAAATAACAAAAACAAAAACAAAAACCCCTGCACTCGGGAGGAAGAGGCATGGGGAGCTCAGCAAGTTAGAAACTAGCCTGGGTTACATAGAAAGTACTTTTAAGTCAGTGCTATACAGTGAGACCCTGTATTAAACAAACAACAAACAAAACTTAAAACATAAAATAAAAACAGGTTGCTGACTATATTATGCTAATATAATAAAGGAGTAAATTAGACATCCTTCTAAAACTAAAACTATATTACAATGTGAAAAAAAAACAAAAACAAACCAAAAAGGTGTGCAATTACTGCTGTTTCCAGAAAAATGTCTTGATTAACTCTCTGTACTTCTAATTCATTAAATATATACTTTAAAAACATTTATTGTCTTTAGTTATATGGATGTGTGTGTGCATCTGTGTGTAGATATGTGCATGTGGGTACAGGTGCCCGAGGGACCAGTGGAGTTGGACCTCCTGGAGCTGGAGTTACAGGCAGTTGTGAGTCGCCTGAGATGGTTGCTGGGGCTTGAATTTGGGACCTCTGGAAGAACACACTCTTAGCTCCTGAACCTTCTCTAAAGGCCCCAGAAAAACATACTTTCAAGTAGAAAGTGGCTGACTTTCCAATCCATGCAAACACCAATAACAAAACCCTGAATCAAACTAGGCTGACCTCCCTCAACTTGCAGTGATCCCCCTGCCTCAGGTGCTGGCATTATAGGCATATGTACCATGCCCCTCTTAAAATTCCTTTTATAAAATGATACAGTATTTGCATATAACCTATGCAAATGACCCCATGTACTTTAAATCGTCTCTGCATTCCTTACAATACCTAATAACATGTAAATGCTATGTAAAAAAAGAAAGTGGCTGGCTTTCTTACTAAGTTAAATAATCCTTGGTTCATTTAATCATGTATTCGAATTATAAACTAATTTTATGCATGTCTGTGTGTCTGTATGCCACATGTATGTGGGTGTCTGGGGAAGCCAGAAGAAGGTGCTGGATCTCCCTGGAGCTGAAATGAGGCCTGAAGACCTACTAATGGAATAAAACTACTTAGATGAAAACCTGGGGTCATTTTTAACTAAAAAAAAAAATCTAATTTATTTTCGTGCTGTTAATGATGTTTCTATTCTGAATACTCCGTATTCAGATGGCAATGAACTGAAGTTTTTTTTTTGTTTTTTTTTTGTTTTTTCGAGACAGGGTTTCTCTGTGTAGCTTTGCGCCTTTTCCTGGAACTCACTTGGTAGCCCAGGCTGGCCTCGAACTCACAGAGATCTGACTGCCTCTGCCTCCCGAGTGCTGGGATTGAAGGCGTGCGCCACCACCGCCCGGCTTTGAACTGAAGGTTTAAAGGAAAAAAAGATTATTACATCCAACTGAATTGTTGACTGTAAGTGAGAAAGAAGATACAACTGTTATCACTTGCAGAAACTGATAAAGCACTGGGTGGTGGTAGCGCACGCCTTTAATCCCAGCACCTGGGAAGTAGAGGCAGATGGAGCTCTGTGAGTTCTAGGCCAGCCTGGTCTACAGAGCAAGTTCTAGGACAGCCAGGGCTACACAGAGAAAGCCTGTCTATAAAAAGCAAACAAACAAACATATACATACATGCATACATACGTACAAAAGAGCCCTGATAAATTTCACAGCAGTTCTTACCCGGGAAGAGGTCTGTACATCTCATAAACACCTCCCAGTAGATGAGGCCAAGCGCATACATATCTACTTGCTTCAGAGCTGACTCACAGTCCCTCAGGTTCACAGCTCCTTCTAGCACTTCCGGTGCCATATAGCGAATTGTGCCAACCTGGTAAGTCAAGAGTGGTATTTTAAAAAAAATAATACAATAAACCGGGCGGTGGTGGAGCACGCCTTTAATCCCAGCACTCGGGAGGCAGAGGCAGGCGGATCTCTGTGAGTTCGAGGCCAGCCTGGTCTCCAAAGCGAGTTCCAGGAAAGGCGCAAAGCTACACAGAGAAACCCTGTCTCGAAAAACCAAAAAAAAAAAAAAAATAATACAATAAACCGGGCGGTGGTGGAGCACGCCTTTAATCCCAGCACTCGGGAGGCAGAGGCAGGCGGATCTCTGTGAGTTCAAGGCCAGCCTGGTCTCCAAAGCGAGTTCCAGGAAAGGCGCAAAGCTACACAGAGAAACCCTGTCTTGAAAAACCAAAAAAAAAATAAAAATAAAAATAAATAAATAAATAAATAAATAAATAAATAAATAAAATAATACAATATATCCTGAAGGGAAACATCAGACGAAAAATCCTATGTAGGGGCTGGAGAGATGGCTCAGAGGTTAAGAGCACTGCTTGCTCTTCCAAAGGTCCTGAGTTCAATTCCCAGCAACCACATGGTGGCTCACAACCTTCTGTAATGAGATCTGGTGCCCTCTTCTGGCCTGCAGGGATATGTGCAGATGGAAAACTGTATACATAATAAATAAATAAATCTTTGCCGGGCGGTGGTGGCGCACGCCTTTAATCCCAGCACTCGGGAGGCAGAGCCAGGCGGATCTCTGTGAGTTCGAGGCCAGCCTGGGCTACCAAGCGAATCCCAGGAAAGGCGCAAAGCTACACAGAGAAACCCTGTCTCGAAAACCCAAAAATGAATAAATAAATAAAAATCCTATGTAAAATTTACTTCTGTTAAGGAGACTATCCAACCCTAAGCAGGTCACTGAGCCCTGTATACCTGTACTTTAAAATCTCTCTTCTTGCCTGGTCTACAGAGCGAGATCCAGGACAGGCACCAAGACTACACAGAGAAACCCTGTCTCGAGAAAACTAAAACCAAAAAACAAAACAAAAACTCTCTTCTTAATAATTAAATTGTATTAAATTTGCCCTAGTAAAAACTACTCATTAATGAAAGAATAAAGTAAACGTTCCTATGCCAACTTTTAAAAATCTGGCTGGACTGTGGTGATGTACACCTTTAATCCCAGCACTTGGGAGGCAGAGGCAGACAAATCTCTATGAGTTCTAGGCCAGTCTAGTCTACAGAGCGAGTTCCAGGGCAGCCAGGGCTACACAGAGAAACCCTGTCTCGAAAAACAAAACAAAACAACAACAAACAAACAAACAAACAAAAACAAAACCAACCAAGCAAGCAAACAAAACCCCATAAGGCTGCAGGCTGTTCTGTAGTTAACTATCTAATGCATTACCCACTTTCACAGTGTAGTCAATAAGGTAAAAAACGAAAACTATCAAATGTGGCGAGAAAATTGCGAAGCAATATTACATCATTGAATATTTTTAAAAATTGCAAATCTGCACATAAAACTATGTATGTGAAGGCAGAGAAAAGAGCCAGAAAGGATATGTTAGCACTATAACCACAGAGCAGACTTTCCCATCTCAAACTTGGTAACCTTACTCTTGCTTCAAAAATCAATTCCTGGCTGGGTCTGGAATCAGCACTTGCCTGAAATCTCAGCCCTCAGAGGACAATGGTAAACTCAAGGTCAAATTGGGCTATATAAAGAGAATCTGCCTCAATAAACAAACAAACAAATTAAAAAACAAAGCAACAAACAAAACCAGCCAATCTAATAAGTTCCCTTGTATAACAAAAACCAAAAGATTAATTTCTAGATACTTTTCCCTAATGTCTGTTAAATGAGCTGGAATTTTCAAAATGAACTGGTCACTTTTACACGTATTTGGCATTTCCTAATTTTCTCACTGCGAACAGCCTGTGGCTAGAGTACACAGGGTAACTGTTGAGTGTTAGGATTTCGTAGCACGGCAGTGTGACGCGTATAGACCCACCTCACTTATAGCCGCATTATCTTCTTCCCCTGGGCGCACCAGTCTATTTCCAGTCAGCCTCATGGACAGACCAAAGTCACTAATAACACACGTGCCATCATTTTTCACCAGGACATTTCTGCTGTTTAAATCTCGATGGGAAATTGCAGGTTTATAATGATCTGTTTGAATAATTTCAAATACTCATTAATGTTGGAGATTAAATTAACATGCAGATAATGGGGGCTACACAAATATAAATAAAAGATGGCGCTATTTTCCACCCATTAGTAACCTAAAAAATGGGGTGGAGAAAAGAAAGCTTGTTGTCAAGGCACGTGCCTGAATCCTACCACGTGATCACGAGTGCAAGAAGATCATGAGTTTGACACTGACATGGGTTACACAGCAAGGCTTGAACTCAATCCAAACCAAAACCCCACAATTTCAACGTATTACCACTTTCTAATAACCCCTCTTACATACAGAGTTAATCAATATTACTACTTTCTAATAATTCCTCTTACATACAGAGTTTTTTTAATTCCTGTTTTTTCCAGACGGGGTTGCTCTGTGTTAACAGTCTTGGTTGTCCTAAAACTCACTCTGTAGCCCAGGCTGGCCTCGAACTCACAGAGATCCACCTTGGCTTTGTCTCCTGAGTGCTGGGATTAAAGGCATGCGCCACTACCTCCCGGCTTACACACAGAGTTAATCAAGCACTGAGTAGTCAACTGAATCTAATAGTAAACACAGCTCTAAGTGTAGCAGAAACTTGTTTTTTCTCTTCATTTCTTTCTTTTTTGTTTTGTTTTCATTGTTGTGGTTGGTTGGTTAGTAGGCTGGTTGGTTTTTCAGGCAGGGTTTCATGTAAATCAGGCTAGTCTGTGTAGCTATCACTTATGATCAAAGAGCATCAAAAAGCAGCAGATGGAGACCATTACAGAAAGCCACAACTGGTCAAAATGTGGAGACCTGACCATGAGGTGCCTAGATCCAACTGATAAAAGCATAGCACAACACCTACACCTAAGACTTAACATTCCAAGAAGGGCGGATAGAGGACCAGGACACCTTGTAGGAGACTATCTTCTATACAGGACAGGTAAGCTGCACCCATGAGACCCCAACAATATGGTAGCCTAAAGAAGACCTGAACATATGTACTCACTCATAAGTGGATACTAGATATAAAGCAAAGAACAATCAGACTGCAACCTACAGAACCAGGGAGGCTACATAGCAGGGGAACCCTAGGATGACCGTGGCTTATAATAAGTTTGGGTCTTACTCATTACTGGGCAAGCCTCAATCAAACATTTCACTATTAGGATAAGAATTTATACTGTATCAAGCTGATAATAGAAAATAAATAAATAAATAAAAATGAGGGGAAAAAAAAAAGAAGACCTGAACAATGACGACATCAGATGACATGCCATAAAAATGGGGGAACACAGCTTCATTCTAGATGAAGAGCTATAGGTAAGTACTGACTGCTGAGAGAGGGAGAGCCAGTTCTCCCACAGAATGAGCCCCTGATTGGTGATCTAATACCAAGTGGTCAGCCCTAAAAAACAGACTCATATGAGCAACACTAAATGGATTCAGCAGGATGTATTTATTTATTTATTTATTTATTTATTATTGCTTTTTCAAGATAGGGTCTCACTATGTAGCCCTAGCTGTCCTGGAATTTACTATGTGGGCTGCCCTCAAACTCACAGAGATTTGCCTACCTCTGCCTCCTGAGTGCTGGGGTTAAAGGCATGAGCCACTGTTTCAGAAAAATAGCTTTGTTTAAGTAAAAAAATTGAAGCCAGTGTTTGATTTAAAATCTTGCTGAATCATGCAAACCTTGAAAAGGGAATTAGGATGATATTTTAAATTCTGCTTTAAGCCAGCTTCTAAGAGGAGTTATAATATTTAAGAGTAAGGAAACGAGGTCCAATGGCTAATGTGCTAAAACACTGGAGCAGGAGTATCCAGTTGCTGATACAGGCAATAACAGGTCAATCTTGTACCCAGGGAAGGATGTCAAGTAAATGAGCCAATAAATTATTCAGAAGAAATTATTTATATATGAAGCATCAGCTAGAAAAGATGATCCATGCTATTATATAATGGAACAAAGATCTAAGAAACGGATACATTAAAGTCTCCTCCCTAAAGAGGTCAGGGAAACTACAGGAACAGTGACAGGTTACAGTATGACAAAGTGTGGTACAGGCAGTGAAAACCTGAGAAAGCACAAAGACAGGATTTTCACAGCCACACTAATTTAGGGGTGCTTGTGATGTGAGTATATATATATTGAAACAAAGTGAGAAAGTAAATTATTTAAAAGAGGTGCTTTGAACAACTAGTAAAAGAATGCATGAAAGCTGAAGACTTAAGTTATAACAGGAAATGTAAAGCAGTTTCAAAATACTGGCCAAGACTGTCTTCCATTCCTATTTATAACAGAGCCCAACATTGCCTGAACAGCAATTCACTCAGCAAAAACAAAATACAACAACTATATTTTTGGTCTCCAGTGGGTAAGTGTGGATGAGTTCTAAGAAACAAAACGTGTACAAGAGGAACGTCTGGAGATGGAAAGGGACAACTCCTTTCCCCTCTTTTTTCCCTTGCCACCTAGAATACAGCACAATGGACAATGAAATAACTATGAAAATGAAAGCCACATGCAAAGGATGATAGAGAAAAAACACAGGAGCTTTGTGTCCAACACCATGGTGCCAAGCCAGTCCTCCACACTCTCGCTGTAGGTTCCGGTTTTGTTTGTTGCTGAGGATGGAACCCAAGGCCTCATGCACACCAGTCAAGTGCCCTGTGCTCTACCACGGGCCTGTAATCTCAACCTTCTCTTTAGCTGTTTCGTCTTCCTCCTCTTCCTTTTATGAGACATGGCTCACTATGGAATCAAGAGCGGCTTAGAGCCACTAGGTACCCAGGTCGGCCTTCAACTCACAATCCTCCTGTGTCAACCTCCTGAGTACGAGGATTATAATTAGTTTATGCCATCTTACTTGGCCTCTCTTTAGATTAAAAGAAAAAAACAAAAAAACAAACAAACAAAAAAAAAAAAACGGGATCTCACTATATGACTCTGGTTGGCCTGGATCTTGTTATGTAGACTTAGGCTAGCCTCAAACTCAGATCTACCAGCCTCTGTCCCATGATTGTTGGGATTAAAGGCATGAGTCACCACACCTGGCTCTCTTGAGATTCTTATATGTATATGAGAAAGAAAAAAATTTTCTTTATTAATAAAGCCACTATTATCTCTTCCCTCCCCTGGCTCTAGATAGCAGAATATTAATTTATAAAAAGATGTTTGAGTATTACAACTTAAGGAATAAAAATCCATGTAATATTAAAACTAATACACTGTAATTTATTCACATAAACAAAATAAACACAAGGAAAATATAGCCTAGTTAAGAGTATTAACCTGAGATAGGTGTGGTGGCGCACGCCTTTGATCCCAGCACTTGGGAGGCAGAGGTGGATCTCTGTGAGTTTGAGGCCAGCCTAGTCTACAAAGTGAGTTCTGAAACAGCCAGGGCTATTACACAGAAAAACCCTGTCTCGAAAAACCTAAAGAGTATTAACCTAAGGTTCACAAATAGACTTCAAGAGGTTTGAAAAAAATTTTTAGGATTTTCCTTGTCTGGTCTTATGATATTAGGAATCTAATTTAGGGCCTTACGCATGCTAAGGAAGCATTCTATCACTGAGATACACTCTACCTCTACATAACGAATATAGCTGGTTAATATTCCAATTTTAATATAAATTATGGGTCTTCTAAAATATGATTAAAATTTCATTTATCTTACCTCCTCGTGGTAGTTCTGTGTGAAGATAAGCTAATCCTCTAGTCACAGAATGAGCCAGCCGGCAAGAGCTTACCCAGTCACTTGTATGGAGACTCAAATATTTGCACAGAGATCCCTATATAAAGGAAAAAGTATACCAAAACAATGAAATGTATGCGCTTCAACAAGAAGAGGTAAGTTAGGCAACCTTAGGAAGGATTTGCATAGGCTAGGATTCCATGAAGAGCAAATGGTAATGGCAAGGTATTTCTGGGAAGAAAAGAGGAGAGAGGGTGTGCTGGCTAGTGTTATGTAAACTCTGACACAAACTATAGTCCTCTGGGAAGAGGGAACTTACCTAAGAAAATGCCTCCATATAATCAGGCTGCGGGCAAGTCTATAGGGCATTTTCTTAATTAATGATTGATGTGAGGGGGCCCAGCCCATGGTGGGTGCGGTCACCTCTGGGCTGGTGGTCTTGAGGTTTTATAAAAAAGCAGGATGACCACAAAACAAATAAATGAACAAGCCAACTACAATGGCCCACACCTTTAATCCCAGCACTTGGGAGGCAGAGGCAGGTGGATCTCTGTGAATTTCATGCCAGCCTGGTCTACATAGTCAGTTCAAGGACAGCAGGGCTACATAGTAAGAACCTGTCTGGAAACATAACACCCACAAAAACCAAGAAAGGAGGATGAGCAAGCCAGCCTCCGTGGCCTCTGCATCAGCTCCTGCCTCCAGGTTCCTGCCCTGCTTGAGTTCCTGTACTGACTTCTTTTGATGATGAACAGTGATGTGGAAGTGTAAGCCAAATAAACCCTTTCCTCCCCAACTTGATTTTGGTCATGGTGTCTCATCACAGCAATATTAATCCTAACTAGGACAGGGGAAAGGAGGAACTTAAATATCATTTTTTTAGGTTTCAAATATTAAAATTAAAGATAGTTATTTCCTTTTAAACATTTCTTTGGACTATCAGATTAACTGGGGAAAAATTTTTAAACCAAAATTTTACAAACAATATTGTTATGGTTTATAAGTAGAACACATATATCTCTTGTAAATTTACACAGTCAGTCCTCTATAACTGCAGGCTTCACATCCTAGGGTTCAATTAACTATATAAAAAATAATTACGGATGGGGATATGGCTTGGTGGAAAAGTACTTGCTTAGTATACCTACACCCTGGTTTTATCTCCAATAGAGTCAAGAAAACAAATAATAACCCAAAGAACCTTTGCATCTGTACATAGTTATTTTCTCTTGTCATTGTATAACAACTATTAACATGGCATTTACACTATATAATCAAGAAATGGTATGAAAGAGTTATATGCAAATGCTACGCTACATGGCATTTTATATAAGAGACTTGAACAGCTGTCAATTTTGGGGTGTGTGTGTGTGTGTGTGTGTGTGTTTGGAAGGTATCCTAGAAGCAACTGCCTGAGGATACTAAGGATGACTGTATGTATGTAGCTGTTCATCTTGAAGTATTCAACCACAAATTCCAATGACTTCTGATGAGGCAGGAAACTTACACCAGAGTGAATGTCAATCAAAGTACTGCTAGGTCTGACGAAAAAGGTCTGGCAAAAGAAACAGAAAGTTAGAGAGAGGGGAAGAGGGACGGGTGAGGAAGGGAAGGCAGAGGGAGGAAAAAGAAGAGTGAAGAAAAGAAGGAAAGTGAGAAAGAGGGATGAACAAAGAGAATTATTAGTGTTTTGCTGTTGTTTAAGATAGGGTCTTAGAATAACAGCCCAGGCAGGTCTTAATTTACAATCCTCCTGCCTTAGCCTTCTTTCTGGGTGCCAGGATACCTGGCTGAGTGATGTATTTGATTCAAATTCTGGCGTGAGACCCTTATTTCATTGCAGAACACTTAATAACAAGTTTATAAACAAGCAAAGTTTATAAAAATCTGGTGGAACGTACAATAAATGACAGCATCTCTTTTATGAAGAACTTACGTTGGGATAGTACTCCATCACAAGCAAATACTCCATGCGTCCATCTGCAGTGAGTCTCTCATCTCCAACTATAAAGCGAGCAATGTTGTCATGCTCCATCAAAGGCACTCTGTAAATGTTCTTTTCATTTATAAAATTCTGACGGTTTGCAAAAGAAAATACTTTCACAGCAACTGGACGCTCATCCAAGGAACCTTTATATACTGCTCCGTATCGACCCCGTCCAATTAGCTGTAAGTTTGTTTTTAAAAAGGCAAGTTATTAATTCATATTAAAATTGAACGATTAAACTGTAAAACACAAATAAACAAACAAACAAACTCTAACTCCCACTATATGCAGTGGCTCTTCTGGTTTCAGTTCATTCTACTACCAAGAAGCAACCGACGTCCGCATATGGTATGACCGAGGAAGCTCCTACCTGACTATCTTCCAATAGATCAGAGCTAAACACTCTGGACAGAATGAAAAGAAAAACCTAAATACACTGAGAAAGAAGCAAAAGCAATTAAGAGTCTAAAAGGCACCAAGGCATAGAAAAAAGGAATGCACGCGGTGAGTTACCCGTTCCTATGGTTTTAGCTTGAAGGCAGACTAAAATCAGCTCTGAGTAGTGGAACTAAAAATGGTGGAAGAGGGTCTTTCGAACCAGAGGATGTAATCTGCAGCAATGAGAGCTTCTATAGAGTGTGGGAAGAGCCTCCAAAGCAGAAAGCTGGGACAAGGGAACTCGGCGAACACAGGGCAGACTCTGGCTAAATAGAGAACCGAACTGAGCTTCTGCTCAAGTGACATGCTTGTGGCAAGTGTCCAACCAAGTCAGTTGCTTACAAATACAAGTAACACAAACCAGCACACAGGGCTGGAGAGAGAGATACTCAGGGGCTGACAGCACACACTAATCTTCCAGAAGACCTAAGTTCGGTTCCCAGCACCCACCGCAAGTGGCTCACGGCTGCCTACAACTCCAGTTCCGGGAGACTCAATACCGCTCTCGAGCACCCACAGGCACTGTACACACACACACACACACACACACACACACACACACACACACACACACACAAAATTAAAATTAAAATAAATTAAAAAAACCCCAGCAAACACTAGAAATTAGTAAGAGTCTGGGAGTTCCACAGTATTATAGATACACAGTATCTAGGAGAGAATAAAAATCTACTCACTGCACAAAAAAATGTAAATGGTTCTCTTTATTTGGGGCTTCTGGGGAATTTTCATTAAAATAGGTTGGGGAATCTGTTGTCATTTCTTTATACACATTTATTGTATTTTATACACTATTTTGTTCATTTTTTGTTTTTGTTTTTTGAGACAAGGTCTTACTATGTAGCTCTGGCTGTCCTGAAACACTCTATGTGGACCAGGCTGGCCTCGAACTCATGAAGATCCACCTGCCTCTGCCTCCAAGGAAGTGGAATTAAAGGCCTGGGCCACCATGCCTAACCTTGTTTGTATCATTCCTTCGAGGCAAAGTTCACCATACGAAACAAACACAGCCCTCCGAGAAAAGTAGTAGCCAATATAGTTAAGCACATGCCTTTAGTGCCAGCACTCAGAAGGAAGAGGCAGGCAGGCCTCAAACTCTGTTGTAACTTCGAGAGGCCACCCTGGTCTATATTGCAAGTTCCAGGGCAGCCAGAGCTACAGAGACCCTGTCTCAAAAACAAAATTATACACACACACACACACACACACACACACACACACACACACACACAAAATAAAATCCTAGGCAAAACTCCATGTTTTAGTTTGCTGTGGGGTGGTCTGTATGTCAAGTGTGTTGCTGATTGGTCAATAAATAAATCACTGATTGGTCAGTGGCCAGGCAGGAAGTGTAGGCGGGACAAGGAGGAGAATAGAGCTGGGAAGTGGAAGGCTGAGTCAGAGAGACACTGCCAGCCGCCACGATGACAAACAGCATGTAAAGATGCCGGTAAGCCACGAGCCACGTGGCAAGGTATAGATTTATAGAAATGGATTAATTTAAGCTGTAAGAACAGTCAGTAAGAAGCCTGCCACAGCCATACAGTTTGTAAGCAATATAAGTCTCTGTGTTTACTTGGCTGGGTTTGAGCGGCTGTGGGACTGGCGGGTGACAAAGATTTGTCCTGACTGTGGGCCAGGCAGGAAAACTCTAGCTACATTAGTTGGTACTTCTCTCAATGGTAAACTGCACATCATTTAGACCTTAGACCTTCTCCTCCACTTATTTTTCCCCCTTTGGTTTTATGAGACAAGGTTTCTCTGTGTAACAGTTCTAAGCTGTCCTGAACTCACTCTGTAGACCAGGCTGGCCTGGCCCTCACAGAGATCCACCTGCCTCCGCCTCCCAGTGCTGGGATTAAAGGAGTGCACCCAGCCTGGCTCCTCCCTCCACTTTACTTTTAAAATGGTCTCAATATGTTGCTCTGGCTGTCCTGGAACCTGAGGAAACCCTCTTGCTTCTGTTTCCTGACTACTGGGATTACAGGTGTGCACCACCAGGCCCCGAAAGACTTCTCAGAAGAGACAGTACTAGTTAGGAAAGCAGGGGAGAACAGTGGACAGCCAACAGTCTAATCACAACCCACCTCCAGCAGCTTCAGATTGTCCAAGTCCAGAGAAGGCTCCGACGCGGCTGCTTCCATCATGTTCATACTGTGAAGACCTTGTTTTCGGTCTCCTAGAAGAGCAACATGGAAATGTCACCTTTAATATTGCAGTTAAGAAGAGCTACAGCAGCAGTTGAGACAACTCACTAAACAACGAACTGCAAGAGGGCAGAATTCTGTGAAATAATTCCATGAGGACTCAGTACTAAAAGTGTAAAACCCTAATGCTGTGGGATGTTCTGTATGGCAAATGTGTTGCTCTGATTGGTCAATAAATAAAACACTGATTGGCCAGTGGCCAGGCAGGAAGTATAGGCGGGACAAGGAGGAGAATAAAGCTGGGAAGTGGAAGGCTGAGTCAGAGAGACACTGCCAGCCGCCATGATGACAAACAGCATGTGAAGATGCCGGTAAGCCACGAGCCATGTGGCAAGGTATAAATTAATGGAAATGGATTAATTTAAGCTGTAAGAACAGTTAGCAAGAAGCCTGCCACGGCCATACAGTTTGTAAGCAATGTAAGTCTCTGTGTTTACTTGGTTGGGTCTGAGTGGCCGTGGGACTGGCGGGTGAGAGATTTGCCCTGACTGTGGGCCAGGCAGGAAAACTCTAGCTACACCCTAATACTGAATTTTCAAGAAAATTTTAATAGAATTATTCAAATGAATGAAGTGCTGATTTCCTAGACAACCCATCATATATCTAAAATTGATTAGAACTGACCAGATACCTGATGAGAAATTACTGGCTTTTTCTTTTTTTTTTTTTTTTTTTTTTTTTTGGTTTTTTCGAGACAGGGTTTCTCTGTGTAGCTTTGTGCCTTTCCTGGAATTCACTCTGGAGACCAGGCTGGCCTCGAACTCACAGAGATCCACCTGCCTCTGCCTCCTGAGTGCTGGGATTTAAGCCGCCTGGCGGCTTTTTCATTAAAAAGTTTTTAAGTTGTTATATCATAGAGATGCTGCTAAAGTGCTTATATCTGTGGTAGCTGTGTTTTGATTAAAAGAATTCAGTGGTATAAAAGGAGCAGTGAGTGGGGATTTAGATTTAGGTAACACTGCCTGTAAGTAATAACCGTTGCAGTTGGGTGACAGACATTTTGGGTAACTTCTTATTGGGGCTGAAGAGATGGCTCAGCTGTTAAGAGAACTTGCTGCTCTTTCAAAAGAGCTGAGTTCACTTCCCACTACTCACACTGGGTGGCTCACAAGCACCTGTAACTCCAGCTCTAAGAGGTGCAATGCTATCTTCTGGCCTCTTCAGGAGCACACACTTCACGACATACAGACACACACACACAGAAATGAAAATGATGTTTTACAAAACTTCTTGTAAAAACCGAGGAAACTGTTTGCTGAAGCTATGGCATAGGGTTTTTTGTTTGTAGAAACATTTTCCACAGAGATTTTAAAAAAGAAACAGAAGGGCTGACAAGATGGTTCAGCTGACAAGGGTGCTGACCACCAAGCCTGATGACCTGAGTTTGTCCCTAGAATCCACATGATTGAAGGAGAGAACCAATCCTGTAAGTTGTCCTTTGATCTCCATACATGGATGATTCCCCCCACACTCATTATACAATAAATAAGGAAACAAATAAATGTAAAAGAAATTTTTAAAGAAAATAAATTCTGATTAAATGGCATGTTTGCTAAATGAGACAAAAAGTATTTTCCTTTACCTGTCAACATTCTGTATCCAAAACATAAGGCGACTATCAAAACAGCTAATACGGAGACTGATGCCAAAGCAATGATTATTGTCTCATCGCGATTAAATGAATGAGGTGGACCTAAAAGAAAACAGAAAAGTATTTTATTAATACTGACAAAATACTCTTTAGAAAATACTCTTTAGAAAGACTATACTGCTATATAATCAAATCAGTAATATTTTTGCATGAAAAGAAATTAGAGAAAAAAATCAATTTGTGATAGTCATAAATGACATGTTTTGATCACATAGAGATTATCTTATCTGAACTTAAAATACTTGTCAGGTATGGTCCTAATTACTAAAATATCAACTAGGCACTGGAAAAATGGCTCACTGATGAAGAGTATACACTGTTCTTTCAGAGTCCTAGCATCAACATCATGCAGTTCACAACCACCTGTAACTCCAGCTCTGTATGATCTGACACCTTCTCTGGCTTCTGAGGGTATCTGTATTCATACACACACACATATCCTACCCCCAACATTCACACCTAATTAAAAATATATAAAATATCAACCATATAACAGAACAAGACAGTGTATTTAAGCACACAGAACTAGAACTTTGGATTATATTAGTTTCTTTTTTGTCTTTTCTTTTTTCTTTTTAAGGAAGGGGATCTTTCCATGAAGCTGTTTGTAGTGGTTTGAATGAGAATGGCCCTCATAGGCTCACACATTTGAATACTTGTTCCCCAGTTGAAGGAACTATTTGGGAAGGATTAGGAGGTGTGGCCTTGTTGGAGAACACGTGTCCCTGGGGGCAGGCTTTGAGGGGCTTTCCTATCACAACAATAGAAAAATAACTAAGGCAGTACCTGCGGCTGACCTTGAACTCATGGCAATCTTCCTCTTGCGTCCTAAATGTTGGGACTACAGGTGTACACCACTGAGCCCGGCTTCATATTTTGCTTTAAAATGTGACTTTAAACCATGTCTTCAGTAGGCTTCAACAGGTTGCTTGACTTCTGTGTGCCCTGTTTCTTCATTGTTAAAAAGCACCCTGTAGCTCCCCTGTCAGTTATGAAGCCTGATGGGAATCTAAGTGCTTAGTAAAATATAAAGTTCTATGCAACCAACAGGAATTAAGATCATTAGTGTAGAGATCATTTTTTTTTTTTTTTTTTTTTTTTTTTTTTGGTTTTTCGAGACAGGGTTTCTCTGTGTAGCTTTGCGCCTTTCCTGGAACTCACTTGGTAGTCCAGGCTGGCCTCGAACTCACAGAGATCTGCCTGGCTCTGCCTCCCGAGTGCTGGGATTAAAGGCGTGCGCCACCACCGCCCAGCGAGATCATTATTTTAATGAAAAGGACATTTCTCTGTGGGCAGCTAAATCTCAACTGAGCCTGAAGCTCGGTCCCTCCATTTACTAACCTGACCTTGAGAAAAATCCCTCCTACAGGAACCCACATTTACCTACTTGCAGATGGGAACACACATAACTAAATTACAAGGCCGTTATGAACATGTAAACATTTATGTGATGCTTCCATATTATGGGTCAGATCTTAACTACAGCAAATACCCTTTGGGACGGTGTCCACAAACTAGAATACACCTAGAAGGAGTAGAAGAACCAGGATGCAGTGACTCTGTGAAGAATAGAAACAGACAAAGAGAAAACTGGAGGATGTATTTGTCGGCATGTTTTAAATAGGTATAAAGAATAACTAGGGTTGGGGAATTAGCTCAGTGGTAGAGCACTTGCCTAGCAAGAGCAAGGCCCTGGGTTCGATCCTCAGCTCAAAAAAAAAAAAGAAAAAAGAAAAAAGAAATGGAAAAGTATATAAAAAAGAAAAGAATAACTAGATCCAAGTAGTATATATTCAAGACAGCAGTCTTTACAGAGTACAAAGCAACTGCTTAAAAGTAAGCAGTCCAATGCAGAATGAGATTTCCTATGAAATATTTGTTGGTTGTTTTGCTGTAGGTTTCACATGCAGTGTTTGACCCATGGTAAGCCTTCAATTATTCATACTTAGTCATTCTTTATATTCAATAAAAATAAAATACACTATAGTTTAAACTTTTAAACTTACCATTCTTGCTGGGCGGTGGTGGCACATGCCTTTAACCCCAGCACTCGGGAGGCAGAGGCAGGCAGATCTCTATGAGTTCCAGGCCAGCCTGGGCTACAGAATGAGTTTCAGGAAAGGCTCTAAAGCTACACAGAGAAACCATGTCTCAAAAAACCAAAACAAACAAAACAAAAAACAAACAAACTAACTAAACAAAAAACTTACCATTATTGTTTATTCTTTTTTTTTATAATTTTTTTTTAAAGATCAATTTATTAAGTATACAGTGTTCTGCCTGCATGTATGCCTGCACGACAGAAGAGGGCACCAGATCTCATTACAGATGGTTGTGAGCCACCATGTGGTTGCTGGGAATTGAACCCAGAACCTCTGGAAGAGCAGCCAGTCCTCTTAACCTGTGAGCTATCTCTCCAGCCCTCTTGTTTATTCTTGTTTGCTTGTTTCTCTCTTGGTTTTGTTTGTTTGTTTGTTTGTTTGTTTGTTTGTTTGTTTGGAGAAGGAGGTCTCACTGTGTCAAACACACTTCGTAAACCCGTCTGGCTTTGAACTCACAAAGACCCCCTGTCCCAGCCTCCTCGGGGCTGGGATTAAAAGCATGCATCATCTTGACTGGCAATTTTGTCATTTTTTCATAGTCAATTAAAATCAAGCAAACCAGCCAGGCGGTGGTGGCGCATGCCTTTAATCCCAGCACTCGGGAGGCAGAGCCAGGCGGATCTCTGTGAGTTCGAGGCCAGCCTGGGCTACAGAGTGAGTTCCAGGAAGAGGCGCAAAGCTACACAGAGAAACCCTGTCTCGAAAAACAAAAAAAACAAAAAAACAAAAAAAACAAAAAACCAAACAAACCATATATAAAAATTTTCTTACTTGTGTTCAAACTAGAACTTTCTACAGCAAATAAGAAATTTCAATGTTAGTTAGTGTTTCTCCAATGAACTTAGCTCAAATTTGTATTTCTATGGAAGAATATGTTGATGCAGTGAAATACTCTTAAGTTATGAGACAATTAATTACTAGATACCAGGAGACTTTAACATACTGATAACTGTAGTTAACAACACTTTCAACACATAGTAATTTGTAGAAGGAAAGATTGTATATAAAAACTCATATTTGGATAGGGATCAAACTCAGCGGTAGAGTGTTTGCCTAGAATGTACAAGGCTCTGGATTTGCTTTCTAGTACCACAGAAAAAGAAAAAAGCCAACCAACAAAACCCTGTCCCCCTCCAAACAACTAAACCTCACCTCAACTTACTACACTAAGGTTACTAGCATGTGTGATGGTATTATGTTCCCCAAAATATTGTGCACCCTAATAA
>NW_026294514.1:13493834-13543834 GCF_007827085.1 Peromyscus californicus insignis | reverse complement strand
CTTTCTTCATGTCAGATTTGACGTTCTATTACGGAACAGGTATCAAAGAAACTATGCATTTTCTTGCTGTGGGCTGCAGGAATATATCATAAGAACTCAGCTGGTTATGGCAAAGTCACTACCTGGAGGGATCAAGGATTTCCTCCAGAGGAAGCCAAATTCCAAGGAGTTTTTGGTGTTACTTGGCTTGTTATATATCAGCTGTCTTCTGTTATGAAAATCATGTGTGCCTTCATAGTTTTCCCAATTGACTTTTCCCTAAGAAGGGCTAACAGTGTGGACTGATCACTCTCTGGACATATACATCCATGGTATTTAGAGAACAGCCTCAGGAAAGGCTTTCTTCCCCCCAGCTCATCTATTTCTCCCCTTTCAGCACTGAAATCAGATCTCTCCCTTAACTACTTTCAAGGACTAACAGTAATAACAGCCCACATGCAAGTTTCCTGATTTAAGATAAATTCCACAAGGATACACCACCTAGGTCAGGTGGATGTTAAGTAATAGCTTTACACAATTTAACTCAGACCCTCCTTTCTTACAGCCGTACTAACTTTATAGACCTCTAACTCCTTACCTAACCACTTCTAGGACTATTTAGATAACCTTCTGCGCTAACAGCTATGCTCAGCCAGAACTCCCAGTTCAAGCCTCCCTATGATTATCATCATTGGCAGCATCCGGCCAGATCCATCCCCAGATGGAGGAAAGTACCTTATCAGAGATACCTCTGTATTCTCTAAGAACAGACTTAAGCATCTAGACTACCTGTTTGAGAAGGTCTGGCGGATGTGCCAATTAAGCTTAACTTCCTCCTTTCCCAAATCTTACCTCTAGTTCCAGATCTCCCTTTAACTATCACCAAAGGCATCTAGCTGTACACAGGCTGCCTAGGGACCAAGCATACTTTCCCCCACCCTGCAGAAAAACAGCAGATAGCTTGGGCAGATAGGAGCCACAGGAAAAAAGAAGGCAGTTTTATTTTCTCCCATTGACCTAGCAACGTAAAGATTCTTAACATTTTCTACCAATCACGTTTAAGACTATAGTGGAGCACATAAGATCCCTCTTCTTAGATGTTACCCAAATTTAGCCTTTAGTTAATTCATTTCCCCACTAGTCACTTCCCTTTTGGGTTGCAAATGATAATTAACAATTACCGCCCCTCTATGTGATTCTTATCACCCCTCCGTTTGACCCTGGAAGCCTGGCTTTGCACTGCCAAGGGATTACTGCTTGTAAGTGTATAAATACCGGGACTCCCAGGGCACGGGAGAACAAAGAAGAAGATTTGGAAGAATAAATGACTGGACTAAAAGCTCGGTGTGCTGAGATTCTATTTTCAAAAAACAGTCCTTGCCGTTCGTAGTTTCTCTCTCCTGAGCCCCTGGGATGTATAATATTAAGGCTGGTTCCTCTGATATTATACAAGATTTTCTGAAATTCAAATTAGGAATCTTTAGTCTCCCCTTTGTATTTATTTTTAATAGATATTATTATTATTAATTATTATTGTTGTTATTATAATAATAATATTATGATTGCCTCACTATGTACCCCTGGCTTTCCTGGAACTCACTATGTAGACCAGGCTAGTCTCAGACTCACAGAGATCTACCTGCCTCTCTCTACCTTGGGTGCTGGGATTAAGGTGTGTGCCACCACACCTGGCAGATTTCATTTGTTAGAGCAGTTTTAGGTTTCTAGAAAAGTTACCCAGAAACTCTAAGTTTCCACATACCTACTCTTTACCTCATCTGCAACTTTCTCCTGCTAGACCTCCCGTGAGTGTGAGCCAGGGACTAAAGTGTGTCCCTTCCCCAATACTCATACCCCAGTGTGATGGGGTTCGGAGAAGCTCTGTGGTAGAACTTCCATGATGGATTAGTGCTTCAGAAGAAGAATTATTAGACAGGGGGTAGTGGTGGATACCTTTAACCCCAGGACTTAGGACTTGGAAGCAACAGAATCAGGGGTTCAAGGCCAATCTTGCCTCGAGTTTGAGGCCAACTGGGGCTACACCAGACCCTGCCTCAAAGCATTGTAGAAAGAAAAAGAGGTTTAAATTTCCTTTTTATGTCCAGGGTTTCACGATGCTAAGTAAACACTCTATCACTGAGCTACAACCCCAGGACCCAGCAGGACTTCTTCATGATTCATCTAGTTCTAAACTGTAGAGGTTATTTTTCCTCTACTTCATAATGTCTTTTGAATTATAAAAAATTTAACCCCAAAGTGCAATCTGTTTTCTTCTTTTGTTGCCTGTTATTTCGGCATCATATCTAGAACTGCTTACACAGGTACATTCAGTCACAAAGATTAATCCCACTCACACATCACACATGCAGACATGTGGGAAAACGCACTATGGTTTGGCTGGGGAAACAGGTAAGCAGGAGAGTATGGGGGTGAACATGCATGCCTACCAAAACAGGAAGTATTTTATTCTCAAAACACCCCGACATCTCCAGGAGCTGAGAGTAGTTCAGTACAGCACTTGTCTACCATATGAGAGCTACTGCTCATTACTTAGGGGTTGGGAGGATTCCTTTCCTGTGGCTGGTGGTTCTAAACACTACCACATTTTTTCCCACAGAATAAAAGGTATTTAAATATACAACTTAAAATGGAAAAATAGGAGCATTAAATTCATTAACTCAAAATAGAGAGGGTGAAAAGGTGTTAAGGGACTTTTAAACATGTTAAATACCATACTAATGGCTAAATGTCTCAAATTAGGAACATTCCAGGTTATGTCATATGGTCTAAAACCTTGACATCACTGAAAAACTGCCAGGAAAAATACTTTAATATGTGTATCTGTGTGTGTGCAATAAAAAGAGCTTTTTACTGGAAAACTTCTCATTTTTTATTTCTTTAAATAACTCTTTTTTGAAAGATTTTTGTTTATTATTATGTGTATGTATGCATGTCTCTCTGGGGATGTGCATGTGAGTGTTGGATCCCTCAGGATTTGAGAATAGGTAGCTGTGCTACCTGATGTGGGAGCTGGGAACTAAACTTGAGTTCTCCACAAGAGTGGTATGAGCTTTTAAAAAAAATTAATTAATTAAAATATAATCACACCCCCTCAGTGGGCTCTTAAGCATCTCTCCAGCCATTACAACAATTCCTTTTATGTAATATATGTTATACAGACCATACCTGAAATTTCTTACTCCTCAGCCCTATTAGACCCTCTTTTCCTCAAGTTTCCTCGGGTAAATACTCAGCCAAACATAAACAATGCTGAGCATGCCTCTGTGCAAAGCTGGGCTTTCACAAGCAAGTACTTCCTGAGTGCAGAACAGACAGGGACCCGCTGTCTGCCTCAGTGGAGCCTGGGATGTTTCTGTTTACAAATCCTGGAGCCAGGCGGGGGCTCCTGCTGGAGGCAGGCTGTCTGCTTCCTCACTACACTCAGCTTTTGTGTGGGTCTATGTCAAAGAAAGAACAACATTGTTCCATGTGCAGCAACCAGCAGGGAGAGTTCAAATAAAACACACTAGTGGTTATGTCAGCGGCTTAATCTTTAACCACTCTGTGCAGAGAAGCAAATTAGGGCTTAGATTTTTGTTTTCAAGGAATATATTTTTTCATAAAAGCAAAGGAATACAGTTTCAACATTAAAACAATTAATGTAAGAAGAGTTTAAAGAATTTCTAAGATAATAATTAAGATTGCTAAAATACTTCCATACTATATCACATAGCTCAGTATTTATAAGGAAGAACAATGTTGACTTAACTAATATGCCTGGAATGATACCTGTACAATGATCACAATCAGATTAATGTTCATGTTTATTATTTTTTAAAAAATTAAATAGGGGAAAACGTCACATTTCTTTTTACTTTTCAATCAGTTTTTTAACACTGAATATTTAAGGCCAGTTTTAATTTAACTTGTCTGGTTAAACATTCTGACTAGCTCTTAGATTACACAAAACAAAAATAACAATAAACAAAAACGAGCTATAGTTTGCTAATTTTCAAGACACTATGTCCCATTTACAAAAGAACAGCAGAAGAATGAACACACACACACAAGATAAAGTTAAAACAAAAAAAAGGAAAGAAAGAAAAAGGTCATAAGAGAGTAGAAAAAACAAAAAGACATCTAATATTTGATCTCTTTACCTTTTAGCTTCATTATTTGTAGTTTTTTTTTTTTTCTAAAAAAAAAAATATGTGTTTTATGGGGTTGGGGATTTAGCTCAGTGGTAGAGCACTTGCCTAGCAAGCACAAGGCCCTAGGCTCTGGAAAAAAAATATGTTTTATGCACCAGCATGTATGCCTGACTGCATGTATGCCTAACTGCATGTATGCCTGACTGCATGTATGTGCACCAACCTCACCCAGGAGCTCAGGGAGGTCAGGAGAGGGTGTCAGATCCTCTGGACCTGGAGTTACAAATAGCTGTGAGCCACCAATCTTAACTGATGAACTCTCTCCCCAGCCCAGTCTTTTACTTCTTAAAATTATCTTATTCCTTGCTTTTCAGTTACTTAGTTACGATTTCCCTCTTTTTTTAAATTCTGAAATGAAGGTAAAGAAAATAGTCTATAAAACTAAGAGTAAGAGAAACACAAATGTCTGATTGCACTTACATGAATGAGGTTCTAGAGTGGTCAAATTCCTAAGCTCACAAAGTACAAGTGCAGTCACCAGGCTTTGCAGGAATCAAGTAATGGGGAGTGGTTAAAAAAGTGCAGTTTCGATTTTGCACATAGAAAAGATTTTTAGAGCCAGGTGGCGCACGCCTTTAATCCCAGCACTCAGGAGGCATAGGCAGGCAGATCTCTGTGAGTTCGAGGGCAGCCTGGGCTACCAAGTGAGTTCCAGGACAGCCAAGGCTACACAGAGACACCCTGTTTTGAAAAACAAAAACAAACAAACAAGATCTTTAGAGACTGACTAACAACAGTGTAGACATACTTACAAGTGTTAAGCTTCACACTGAAAAATGGTTGTGTGTGGGGCTAGAGATGGCTCAGCAGTTAGAGCTCACTTTTTTTAGAAGAGAACTTTTTTTTTAACTATTGATTATATGCATATAAATAAAAATAAAATTCAGTAGTACAAATTTAAATATTTATAAAGTACTGATAGTGTTAGCATTTCATAAACATTGTAATTATCTAGTAAGTTAGATCCTGAAATGTTTTACACTCAAAATATTTCTTAAATTTATGTCTCTTAATTTTTGAATGAGCAATACACTGACATGAAAATTTAGAGCTGTTCAGTGGAGTATCTTCTTAACACTCCTATTCTCAACAATGCATGCACACGCAAACACACGCACATACATCTGTGTTCTTTCAAAATTTCCTCATGTACGTAGGATACAGAAATCCTCCTCTTTTCTGACATACTTAATATTCACTTGAAGCTTTTCTTGTATTTGGTCTGGATATATTTTAAAATCATTTTAAAACGTCATCCTATTTCTTTATACTATTGTGGCAAAGTAAGTTAATGTATTCTCTACTGATGTACATTTAATTATCTGTTTTGCTGTAACAATGCTACAATGAATAACTTTGTTTCTAATCATTTCAAGTCACACACATTTACACCAACGAGATGGCTAATCTTGGGTGTCAGCTTGACAATATCTGAAATTCACTAAAACTCAAACCGCTGGGCACAGTTGTGAGGGATTTCCTTGAATGGATTAGTTGAAGTGGGAAATCCCACCCTAAATTGCTGTGGGATGTTCTGTATGGCAAATGTGTTGCTCTGATTGGTTAGTAAATAAAACACTGATTGGCCAGTAGTCAGGCGAGGAAGTATAGGTGGGACAAGGAGGAGAAGAATTCCGGGAAGTGGAAGGCTGAGTCAGAGTCACTGCCAGCCGCCATCATGACAAGCAGCATGTGAAGATGCCGGTAAGCCACGAGCCACGTGGCAAGGTATAGATTTATGGAAATGGATTAATTTAAGCTATAAGAACAGTTAGCAAGAAGCCTGCCATGGCCATTCAGTTTGTAAGCAATATAAGTCTCTGTGTTTACTTGGTTGGGTCTGAGCAGCTGTGGGACTGGTGGGTGACAAAGATTTGTCCTGACTGTGGGCAAGGCAGGAAAACTCTAGCTACACTAAATCTAGGCCCCCTTCTGGTGGGGGCCCACTTAAAATGACATGAAGAAGGAAGTTTTTGCTTTTGGCCTGCTTGCCCTCCATGTCGCTGGCAAGGTCATCTATCCCATTGCTGAGGCATTCCTTTGCTGGTATTAGAGCCTACTTCTTTGGGATTCCAATGTAGAATGAAGACTAGCAGCTCTCTAGGAATTCTCTGGTTAGGGATTGCTGAGACACCAGATCTTTTGGACTGAACAACTACTGTATCCTTTGCCCTTCTGCCAGAAGACAGCCACTGTTGGACTACTCAGCCCAGAACCTGCAACCAATTCTAATAAATCCCCAGGCTGCTGGGCTGTGGTGGCATGCCTTTAATCCCAGCACTTGGGAGGCAGAGCCAGGCGGATCTCTGTGAGTTCAAGGCCAGCCTGGTCTACAGAGTGAGATCCAGGACAGGCACCAGAACTACAAAGAGAAACCCTGTCTCGAAAAACCAAATGAATGAATGAATGAATAAATAAATAAATAAATAAATCCCAAGACTAACACAACAAAAAGGACCAAGTCTCAGAAATTGAACTCCTGAGTTTGCAATTTATTCTCTGGTTTTTTCTTTTCATTGAATGGATTAAAGAAAGTATAATATGCAATGTACTCCAATACTTTCAAAGAGTTGTCAATCATGAAACACATTAATGAATTAGAACCACCACAACATGAATAATACCAACCATACTACTGGGAGAGCTTTGTGATGATCTGAGTATCTGTCCCCCAGAATCTGCAATCACACGAACTGGGTTCCTATGACATTACTAACAACTTTAATACTCGAAAGCCATACCAGTACCATGCTCTGTGCCACACAGCAATCATTTCAATTTGTTACCATGGAATAACTTTCAAATGGGTAACCACTTTAAAAAATTATTTTAGAAAACACAACTGAACGTCTTGGGTGCTTAGACTTTCCAATACTCAGGCAGTTGAATTAGCTCAGACTACTGTAACATATACCATGTAGAACAGTTAAGGGTGTTGATTTACTTCCTAACAAGTTGCATAAACAAAAATTCTTGAGAAATTTTGCTCAAATATTTGAAGCTGTCAAAGAATTTCCTAAAGACCTCCTGCTGTTTCTCCTGGGAAGGGTACTAACCTGGAATCACATGGATGAGGTGGAAAAATGGGATGCTGGGAAAATGGGAAGTCCATGACAACATCCTAAGGATGTTTGTATACATGATTAGAAAGACTTATCACTAGAGTCCAGGTCTAAAAGCACCAAAATGTTCCTGAAGGAAGACACCAATGAGCAGACAAGGGACAGCCAAGGACAGTGAGTGGCATGGTGGGCTGGGGGCTGGGGGCTGGGGTGGAGAATCCTGAGACCAGAATTCAAACTGTACTCTTCTGATATACTAAGGTCAGAAGGCAGAATTCCTGTATTTTCTAGACTATATTTTAGATGACACTGAAGGTTCCAGATATCTCTGGGAGACCATTTCCCCACCTAGTCTACCAAATGGTGAATCACACAAGGCCCTGTGCTGATTCACCTAACTTCTAAGTACAGAAAGGATGTGCAGGAAACATTGTCCGGGCATAAAAAGTACAGCAGAGGTAGTTTTAGAATGTGGCGGCTTCTTGGGCATGGCAATGTGATTTTAAGGTGGTCAGCTTTCTGCAGCCATACATTAACTTTCTTGGTGGTCTGGTTCTATGACGAGGCTTAGGAAGAAACTCCTGAAAGCTCTAGCTAAGTGTTGTTTCTCCATCCTAGTGGTCTGCCAAGTGTGGTCCCTGGAATGCCATCACCATAGCCTAGGAAGTTGTTAGAGACACAAAGCAGAAAGCTGATGGTGGAGCCAGCAGTCTGTCTTTAAATTGCTCCTGAAGATTCTGATGAGGTTAACAGTTAAGAATTGCTGGTGCTTGAGTGTGGTTTATGTCTTCCAAAATTCATGTTAAAATTTAATCTCTACAACCAGACATGGTGCACATGTCTTTAATCCCAGCACTCGGGAGGCAGAGGCAGATAGATCATTGTGAGTTTGAGGTCAGCCTGGTCTATGCAGAAAGCTCCAGGCTAGCCAGCACTACATAGGAAGTGAAACCCTGTCTTAAACAAACCCAAACATAAAAAACAAAACAATTTATTCTCCATTATGAGGTATCATTAAGATAAAATCTTTCAGAGTTTTAAGTCTCTGCTTTCATGAATGGATAACTTCATAAAGTAATTAATGGATCAGTGGGGTTAATGAGACAGCTCAGGAGTGGGTCTGCTATATAAATCCAGCTCTTTCACAAGTTCTCTTGTCTCCTGCCCTGTGATGGCCTACTGAGCCTGAGGACTCTGCCAGCAAGAAGGCCACCACAGGGTGGTTCTCTCTGAACTTGGCTCAAAGCTGAGAGTCACAATAAACACAAGTCAGCCACTCTATCTACCATGCTTTGAAGAATGGAAAGGAGAGTGAGGTAAGACTCATTATTCTTGTCCTAGTAACTATGCTATTCCTTACTTAATAATTTGCTGTCACCTTTGACACTGAGTAGATAGGTTAGGACTCTGTTCTCCTCAACTGAAACTTGACCAGTTCAGGAAAGTATAGGAAATCCAACTTAATTACAGTTGAGTGGTGCACACCTTTAATCCTAGCAGCAGGAGGCAGAGGCAGGAGGATCTGTGAGTTCAAGGCCAGCCTGGTCTACAGAGTGAGTTCCAAGACAGCCAGAGTTATATAGTGAGACCCTGTCTCGGGGGAAGGGAGAGAGATGGCAGATGGGGACAACATGACTCTTTAGAACACATGGCTTTACAGCAATATTCTAACCTTTATCTTTAATTGTGATCGTCAAACAACCTAAAAGATTATCCTTTAAGTTCACCTTATTATAGTCTTGAAGTATAACAATCATTATTTATTACCAAAACAAAACTGGTCTATTGACTCTCCCAAGGAAATGATGATGCATGTATTCTTGCTGGTATTTGTTCTGAAGTGTGAATCAAGGTTCATATAGACTTCTCAGTTTTTGTCTACAAATTCACTCCTTAGGGGTTGTCTTTAGCCATTAAGTTTCTAAAATAAGTCATTTTCAATATTAGAACTTCTTTTGAAAATTTTACTAACAAGGCTACATACAAATAAATGTGAGATATGTTTGCTTGATGAAATATTATTTACAGAATATAATTAAAATAATTTGTTCTCATGACAAAATACTCTAGTTAGGCAAGGATATTTCTTTTTTTCTTTTTTCTTGGGTTTTTTTTTGTTTTTGTTTTTCGAGACAGGGTTTCTCTGTGTAGCTTTACGCCTTTCCTGGATCTCACTCTGTAGACCAGGCTGGCCTCGAACTCACAAAGATCCGCCTGCCTCTGCTTCCTGAGTGCTGGTATTAAAGGCGTTCGCCACCACCACCGCTCTCTTTTTTTTCTTTAAAGATTTACTTTGACTTTCTAGTTATGTGTGTGTGCACATGCACCCCATGGGTATACAGTTGTCTGAAAAGGCCAGAGGAGGACATCTGAAAAGTTGTTTACAGGGGGTTGTGAACTGCCTGATGTTGGTGCTGGGAATCAAGCTCATCCTCTGGAAGAGAAGGAAGTACTCTTAAACTGTTGAGCTATCTCTCCAGCTCAGGAATAGTTCTTATTTGTAAAACCAATTATGATAACTGTAATTTATAGAGTACACACACTCTCAAAAATTCTCAAACCACGGCATTATGATAATACGTTTAAGAGGTCTTTGTTTTTTAGTCTCACTATGGAGCTCAGGCTAGCCTCAAACTTGCAATCTTTTGGCCTCAGCTTCTCAAGTGCAACAGATATATACTGCCATGTCTAAAAGTTCTTGATTCCAAACAGAATGAATGGTCTATTTAACTCATTCTGGAGATAAGTAAAAATTGGATTAAGACAGAGACTGTGAGCATTAGGTTTTTGATGTAGATTTCATTACTTTGC
Source organism: Peromyscus californicus insignis (assembly GCF_007827085.1). Classification (NCBI taxonomy): domain Eukaryota; kingdom Metazoa; phylum Chordata; class Mammalia; order Rodentia; family Cricetidae; genus Peromyscus; species Peromyscus californicus. The sequence goes on along the minus strand of NW_026294514.1, from coordinate 13,533,771 downwards.
GTTTCAAAATAAACTGAGTAGTTCAGAATTTATATTGATAAATAAGACAATCTGAAAAGAGATACAAATTCTGTGTTTGCCTTTCCTTTGTGTATGTGTGTGCGAGATGCTTAATCTAGGCTGTCAGTTTGACAGGATTTTGAATTACCATGGAGACAAATCTCTGAATTTATCCATTAGGAATTTTTTAGAGCAGTTAAGAACCAACAAAAATGTAGGTAGTGCTATTATGTAGTCTGCAGCTCACGCCTAAACAAAAGGAAAACACAAAGTGAGCACAAGCACTGATCACGCTGCCTCCTGACGGTGCATGTGACCAGCTGAATTGCTTCTGTGACTATAAATTCCCTGTTATGATGAACTGTATCCTCTGGATTTGTAAACCCAAATGAACTCTTCTTTCAGTTGCTTTGGTCAAGTATTTTGTTGGATAATGAGACAAATGACTAAGACATGTGTGTTCTGACCACGGAAATGTGTGGGAATACATTTCTTTTCTTTTTTCAAGACAAGCCTGTAACAGTCTTGTAACTGGTACAATTAGGGTCTTACTGTAACTTCCATTAGCAGCTCTATTGAGAAATGCTCCAGCCCCTGACTTTGTCCTGGGACTAAGCCCTCGTCTAGCAATTAGGAGTTTTGAGACATGGTCATCCCAGTAAGAGCTGATCTTTTTTTTTTTTTTGGTTTTTCGAGACAGGGTTTCTCTGTGTATCTTTGTGCCTTTCCTGGAACTCACTTGGTAGCCCAGGCTGGCCTCGAACTCACAGAGATCCGCCTGGCTCTGCCTCCCGAGTGCTGGGATTAAAGGCGTGCGCCACCACCGCCCGGCTTAAGTGGATTTTTGAGACTATGACTGCTGTAAGTGGGGCTTAATGGGCCATCTTAGTAGGAACATGGAAGACAGTGGTGCTGAGGGAGATTTGAACTGTGGGAGCCTGGCTCAAGAGGCTTTAGAAGAGAATAACATTAGTATGTGGCCTTCAGACTGATCTTGTGATATTTTGGCAAAGAATGTAGCTGCTTTCTGCCCTTATCCAAAAAAATCTGCCTGAGGCTAAAATGAAGAGTTATGGATTGCCAGCTTTGGCAGAGATTTCCAAACAGCCTAGTATTGACTGTTGCTTATTAGTGGCCACACTTATGCAGATCTATAATGAAAAGGAGCAAGCTGAGCAAGGAAAAATGCAGAGTGTACAGTTTGAGGAGAAAAGGGGCACCAGGGAGTACAAAGGAGCTGAGTCCTGTGTTCAAGGAGACAAACAGATTAAAGAAATGCCTGATGCCAAACGGAACAAAGGGAGTGGTGACCTCAGGGCGAGACCCCACCCAGCTAAGCTTCCAATCTGTGAAAAGAAGTTAAAGGAAAATTTAGGGCCTGGTACGGTGGCACAGTGCCTTTAATCCCAGCACTCAGGAAGCAGAGGCAGGGGGACTTCAGAGTTCACAGTCAGCATGGTCTACAGAGCGGGTTCCAGGACGACAAGCTTAGGCCATGAAGGAAATCATCAAAACAAAAGGCTGGTGAAAATATACTTGGAAGAGGGGGCCACGTACTGGCCTCAGAAAGCAGCAGAATTTGGCACCTTTGGCCACATGGTTTTAGCTTTAGAGTCAAGGATACAAGGGACTCTGGAATCTCCCTCCATGACTAAGGAAACGCCACTGAGGCCAGGCATGTGTCCCTGAATGGAGGCCCAGAGAGGCCATTGCATAAGGCTATGAAGTTGAAGCTTGGATTGCCATGGAGACCCCAAGATACTAGAGATGCCAGAGTCATGGGATACCTGCGCCGGAGAGCTGCTACATGGAGTGGAGCCAGCCCAAGATAAAGAAGTGTGCTGCCGTCAACAAGGCTGAAAGGAGTGGAGACCTGAAGAGCACTTTGACATCTGATATGGAAATGCAGAGTTGAGAGTGTGCCCGCTGGTTTTGGTCTTGCTTTGGTCCAGCATTTCCTCACTATGCTCACTTTCCTCCCTTTTAGAATAGTAATGTACATCCTGTGTCATTCTATGTTGGAAGTATGTGCTCTGATTTTTCATTTTGATTTTACAGGAGATTGCATTAAAAGATTACATGAGTCTCAGAAGAGACTTTGAACTTTTTTTTTTTTTGTTTTGTTTTGTTTTCCCAGACAGGGCTTCTCTGTGTAGCTTTGGAGCCTGTCCTGGAACTCACTCTATAGACCAGGCTGGCTTCTAACTCACAGAGATCTACCTGCCTCTGTCTCCCAAGTGCTGGGATTAAAGGCGTGTGCTACCACCACCTGGCGAGACTTTGAACTTTTAAACAGTGCTGATACTGTGATAGACTATGGGAATTTTGAAGTTGGAATAAATGCATTTTGTATTATAATATGGCTACAAGCCTATGGGGGCCAGGGAGTGGAATGCCAAGGGATCCCATTATAGACGGTTGTGAGCAACCATATGGGTGCTGGGAACTGAACCTGGGTCCTCTAGAAGAGCAGCCAGTGCTCTTAAATGCTGAGCCATCTCTCCAGACCCATTCTTAATTAATTTAAGATAATCAATTCTTTTTCGAAAATATGCACACTTTTTGTTCTCCTTTCTACTTTTAATAGTATAAAATGTACTTGTTTAGCCTCTTCACTAAGCAGGCATCTCGAGTCATCCTCATTTCCCATGTTTAATGAACGCCCTTACAGAGGCAGCACTAAACACTGCCTTACTGCATTATGAGGTTACAGTAGCACACAGCCTACTTGCGGCCCCGTGCCAGCACTGGCTTTTCTGAGTGGAGGCTTTCCTTCCGAGCTTGGTGTGAGATGAAGACATTTGTTGCCAGATACCAGAAATTATAATTTCTAATCTTAACAACACAGAATAAATTATAATGTTATTTCCTAAACTTGGGTTTAGATGCAATTCAATCTTTGTTTCTCATTGTTTGGCCCAACCTCAAAGAAATGAATAATGTAAGTAAAGGAAAAATAAAAAAGAATTCCACATTTATATTCTGGCATTCACACAAGAACTGCCAAGGTTCAATAAAAAGAATTAGGTTTATTTAATTAAACATATATGTACAGTTTTTTTGCCTGCTTTTCTACTGACTTAATTATCTTGTTTATACAGTTAGGGAGGTTAACTATAGCAATTCCAGATATCTTATCATGAAAATGTTCTAATAAATTTCCAAAAATTATAATAATTATATATTTTCAAATTGTGAATTTACAAATACATAAAAATTTCTTAAAGGTATAAAATGATAAATATTATAGCTTAAATTCATTCACTTAAAAATTGATTTTATTTTTAAAATTATGTGATGCACACACATGCATACAGGCAAGACGTTCATATACATAAAATAAAACTTTTAATTAGATAATTTAAAAAAATATTAAATAATGAAGGAAACGTATAATTCTTAGTGATATACAGCTACACTGAAAATCATGGCAGAGTTCTTGAATTTTAGGAAACATGATTGAGTATTTTCAAAAAAAGAATCTATCCCCTCACCTAGCCCATAACGAAAAATAAACGGGCCTGTTGTTTGTTTGCGGATCAAACATCCTGGAATAAGAACAAGCCTTCAATCTCGGCTCTATCACTTGTTAGCTATATAATATTACATACCTGAGCTTAGTGTCTTCACTATAAAATAGGAAGGCAATAGTCACTATTTCACAATGCTTCTAAAAGGGTTAAGTTAAACATTTAATGCATATAGAGTAGTAAGAGAACAGCGTCTGCCGTATCGAGTGTTCAAAGATGTCCAGCTGCCGCAGAGTCCCTATGAAATCACTAAGCACCTTACAGATATACTGAAGAGGTTGCTCAGTCTATTAACTCTATAATCCTGGATAAAGTGAACTAGTTTAATCGCTGGGTTTATCCTATATGAAATAACATTCTTTACCATCTTGAAGTTTAATACAAGTATTTCATGAATAAAACCCCATTAAATAATTATCTATAATTACTGTCTTAAGACCAGTGGGAAACCATGCAAATAACAGGATTGTTAAAGAGTGAAGAAAGAACAGTTCCTAGAAAAAGTTAACAGATTCAGATGGGGACACTAGGCACAAGATCAACTGTGCATTCCTTCTTCATAAAATAAGCTCTCAAAGGGAAGAAAAGAACTTCATTTTTCTTAATTTCATAAGTTTGTTTGAAGACAAATCTCCTTTAAATTGTATATTAAATAGGTACAGAACTACTTAGTACATTTTTAAAATTCAGATTTATTTTTATTTTATGTGTATGAGTACTTTGCCTGCAGGCCTGTATGTTCACTACAGTAGTGTATTGCCTGCAGAGACCAGAAGAGGGCGTGTATCCAGTTGGAGTTATAGGCCACCATGTGAGCTGTGGATGTTGAACCTGGGTCCTCGGGTTATCTCCCCAGCCTCAAGAACTACTTAGCATCTTTTAAGGTTCCCATATAATAAAAGCAATCCAATATGTTCTAAAACTCTGAAATAGGCTAGCAAGAGGAGAAAAATCTTTGAAAAATGAAAATTAAGGTATGAAAAACCTAAGGCAGTAGTTATAAGCCTTTAAACCTTTAAACCTTATTATCTACTAACAGTCTCTTGATTAAACAGACTTTCAGTATCTGATTGTAACCTCAGATCTCAACTACTAGGAATTACAGAAAAATAATTACTTGGATTTCTAATTACAAAATAATTTTTCTTAATGATAGTAATTAAACTCCAAGGAAGATACAATAAGTAACTATGCTTCAATTGCCAAAACTGAAAAAAGCAATGGCTTTTTTATTTTTCTAACAGAAAATGAATGTCCTTATGAACTAGAAATAGTTGGTGACCCATAGTAAGAGTAGAATCTAGGCCGGGCGGTGGTGGCGCACGCCTTTAATCCCAGCACTCGGGAGGCAGAGCCAGGCGGATCTCTGTGAGTTCAAGGCCAGCCTGGGCTACCAAGTGAGTTCCAGGAAAAGGCGCAAAGCTACACAGAGAAACCCTGTCTCGAAAAACCAAAAAAAAAAAAAAAAAGAGTAGAATCTACATTGTGAATAGAATATAACAGTGCTCACATAACTCTTTTCAATATTAATAATTGTCAGTATTTACTTTAAAATACACTGCATTTATGTCTCAACAAAAGCATCAGTAGACTTTTTATCCTTCTAAATCTTTTGATAACAGCTCCCAAAAAAACAAGTGGGATGGAGAGTCTGTAGCGATTTTATTGATACGTGCTTATCTTATTGTTTATAAAACGCTATGCAATACAGTTGTATAAGAATTCACAAAAATCACTGGGCCTAGTGACACACGCCTTTAGTCTCAGCACTTGGGAAGCAGAGGCAGGTGAATCTCTGTAAAACTGAGGTCAGCCTGGATTAGGTAGAGAGACCCTGTGTCAAAAATAAAAACAAAACCAAAAACAGACAAAAAAAAAAAAAGAATTCACAAAATCTACATGTTTAAAGTACAAACTAAAAGTAAACAAAATAACCTTCCTCCATGATCTTAACTTTATATCTAAGTAATCTCTGAATGACTGTGTGGCTCTATGGCTCAGCCCAATTAAATACTCATTCATGAACATACCACTGGTCTGTCACATTTCCCAAGAAAAATCCCATCACATCTTAAAAATCCATTGGTGTTACACACTTTAGTTAATTAAATATACATTCCAGAGTGTCTAATGAAGTCAGGAACTGTTTTCTTCTGAAGAGAGCTATTTTCTTTTTTAAATTCTTAAATTCTTTTTTTTAAAGATTTATTTATTTATTATGTATACAATGTTCTGTCTGCAAATATCCCTGCAGGCCAGAAGAGGGCACCAGATCTCATTACAGATGGTTGTGAGCCACCATGTGGGTGCTGGGAATTGAACTCAGGACCTCTGGAAGAGCAAGCAGTGTGCTTAACCTCTGAGCCATCTCTCCCTAATTCTTAAATTCTTGACATTACAGAACTAAACTGAAATTATTAACATTCCACTCTTACATTTCTTATCGATAAACAAAAATAAAATCCATGAGCCAAAAAACCCAAACAAAACTAAAAACAGGGAAAAGCTTACAAAACTAAATATGGATCCCAGCATTAACAGCTGAACAGAGAATGCGATTTTCTTTTTAAATTCTTAGTGGATGATAAAGTGTAGAAACTGAACACTTACAAATTATTTAAAACCTGGAATCGCTGACCAGAAATTACACAGTTGGATCATGGGAAAACAGCAGAAGGGGGTTACCAGCGAACCTACACTGTTCTAGCTGCACCCCATGCCCTTCTCAGAGGAAAGCCTGGCATTGATTAGATACTGGGCCAGGCTAAAACTGGCAGCCGAGTCAGTGATAGTGACCTGCCTTCCAGAAGAGCCTTCCACTGGGTTGGCAATTTTGATCTGGGCCCTGGACATCTGGCGGATCTCACTGATGCTGGCGCCTTGGTGCCCAATTATGCAGCCGATTAAGTCATTTAGAATGGTGAGTTCATGGGTGGTTTGAGTAGATGCATCCAAACTTGCCCAATAGCCTTTTACCTCTGGAGAGCTGGAGTCAACTCCGGCAGGATTCGCTGTGCATCATGGCAAAGTGAGACTGTTGTCTTGCCACCAGGCAGATCTGCCTGACACGCGCGGTGACACTGCGGCACGCCGGCGATAGTGATGGCCCGCTCCGTCGAATTGGGCAGCATATCCCCCGCCACCTGGGTCCCCCTGCTCTCGTGAATCTCCTTGATCTTGCTGCAGTCCTTGACGATCAGGGAGCCACACTGGGTGACTGGGGGTCTGCTGGCCACCGTACTGTTGGTCATACATCATACAGCTGTTGACCTCCAGCTTGTTGAAGGTCTTTTTTTTTTTTTGGTTTGTTTGTTTGTTTGTTTGTTTTGTTTTGTTTTTTCAAGACAGGGTTTCTCTGTAGCTTTGGAGCCTGTCCTGGAACTCGCTTTGTAGACCAGGCTGGCCTCGAACTCACAGAGATCCACCTGGCTCTGCCTCCCGAGTGCTGGGATTAAAGGCATGCACCACCACCCACCGGCTCTTGTTGATGATCTTAAAGATGGCATTGGTGGGCCTGGTCAGTGTGATGATTCAGAAAGCTATTTTCTTTTTCTTTTAACCCTTTAGAAAATTTTTTTTCTTTCATTTTTCTTTATTAAGAAATTTTCTACTCACTCAACAGATCCTCCCTCCTCCTACCCTCTAGCCCTCTTTCCCAAGCTACCCCACATCCCCACATCCCCCAAATCGAGGTCTCCCATGGGGAGTCAGCAGAGCCCAGCACCCTGAGCCTGGCAGGTCCAAGCCCCTTCCCACTGCACCAAGGCTGGTGCAAGGTGTCACACCACAGACACCGGGTTCCAGAAGCCTGCCCATTAGACCAGGGACAGATCCTGATCCCCTGCCTGGGTGCCCCCCAAACAGTTCGAGCCAAACAACCGTCTTCCGTGTCCAGAGGGCCTAGTCCAGTCCCACGGGGGCTCCACAGCCACCAGTCCACAGTTCATGGGCTTCCACCAGTCCACAGTTCATGGGCTTCCACTAGTGTCGGCCGGTCATCTCTGCACATCCTCCCATCATGATCTCGACAATCCCTCGCCTGCAGTATCTCTCCTCTCTCTCATCAGTTGGATTCCCGGAACTCAGCCTGGCGCCTGGCCGTGGATCTCTGTATCTGCCTCCATCAGTCACTGGACAAAGGCTCTATGATGACAGCTAGGTTATTTGCTAGGCTGGTCACCAGAGTAGACCAGTCCAGGCACCCTCTGAACCACTGCCAGCAGACCAAGGTGGGGTCAACCTTGTGGATTCCTGAGAGCCTCCCCAGCACCCTGCCTCTTCCTATTCCCATGATGTCCTCATCTATCATGGTATCTTCCTCCCTGCCCTCCTACTCTGTCCCTGTTCCAGCTTGACCCTCCCATTTCCCTATGTTCTCATCCCCCACTCCTAGCCCTCTGCCACCCCCCCCACACACACCCAGTCCACTCATGTAGATCTCATCCACTTCTCCTTCACAGGGTCATCAGAGAGCTATTTTCTTATCGCCAGTGAACCATATATTCTTATTGTTGCTGGGTCAGTTAAGAGCACTTGCTGCTCTTCCAAAAGACCTGAATGCAGCTCCCAGGACCCACATCAGGTGGCTCATAACCTCCCTTTAACTCCAATTCCAGGGATCTGAAACCTTCTTCTTGCCTCTGTGGGCAACTGCACACATGTGGCAGACACTCACACAGGAACACATATACACATAAATGAAAGTAAAGTATAACTGGGTGGTGGTGGCGGTGGCGGTGGCGGTGGCGGCGGCGGCGGCGGCGGCGGCGGCGGCGGCGGCGGCGGCGGCGGCGGGAGGCAGAGGTAGGTGGATCTCTGTGAGTTCGAGGCCAGCCTGGTCTACAAAGCGAGTTCCAGGAAAGGCGCAAAGCTACACAGAGAAACCCTGTCTCGAAAAACCAAAAAAAAAAAAAAAAAAAAAAAAAAAAAATTCCTTTCAACCTTTTGACAATATTTCACAATTTACCCCTTTATTTATTTATTCAGCATTTACTACATTTTCACTATGTGCCCAACACTATAATGGTTAGTAGGGACAAAAAGGCAATTTTTAAATTTTTCTTTTTTCTTTTCTTTTTTCTTTTTTTTTTTCCGAGACAGAGAGTTTCTCTGTGTTGCTTTGCGCCTTTCCTGGGACTCACTCTGTAGCCCAGGCTGGCCTCGAACTCACAGAGATCTGCCTGGCTCTGACTCCTGAGTGCTGGGATTAAAGGCGTACGCCACCAACCGCCTGGCAATTTTTTAATTTTTCAATTTTTTATTTTATGTGCATATGTCTGTGCACAATATACATGACTATGCCCTCAGAGGTGAGAAGACAGCATCAGTCCTTTGGGACTAGAATTACAGACGGTTTGAGCCACCATGTGGATGCTGGAACTCAAAACTGGGACCTCAGAAGAGCTGTCAGTGCTCTTACCCACTGAGCACAAAGAAACAAGTCTGTACAGTGGTACATACCTGTAATTGCAAGGCTTGGGAGGTAAAAACAGGAAGATTTTGAGTTTAGCTAGCCTGGACTACATAGGGAGTTAGAGGCCAGTCTGGACTAACATAGTGCTCCAAGAGAGAGACAGAGTGGGGAAATGACAGTTTCTTCGTAGTCTCTCAAATCTTAGTATGGTTAGGTCAGCTGGATGCAATTACACTCCCACATTTCTCCCTTTCTTATTTTATTAGTCTAGGTGCTTTGTTTGAATACATGTTTGTGCACCACTTGTATAGCTGCTGCCTGTGGAGGCCAGAAAAAGGGAACAGAGCCCTGGAACTGGAGTGACAGACAGTTGTGAGCTACCACATGGGTGCTGGGAATCAAGCTTAGGTCTTCTGCAGGGGCAGCCAGTGTTCTTAACCACTATGCCATCTCTCCAGCCCCCAGATTTTTTATTTAGAACAATAAGTATTTTCAAGATCATTATGCATTTTTCATAATATTTATTGATGCTTACTTATTTACTCAGTTTTTTGAAACAGGATCTCATCATGCCCAGAGTGGCCATGAATTTGCTAAATTAGCTGAGGTGTGCCTTGAGCTTTGACTCCTCTGTCTCCACTCCTCCAAGTGCTGGGATTACAGGTGTGCACCACTTCACCTGAGACTACAACTGTTTGCTTCAACAGTTACACAATCTCTCACATGAAACAGATATTTTCCTCCTCGATTCTCTTACCAGCTTTTAGACTACTATTAAACTTCAATATTGTTATCGTAAAGTTTCACACAGAGACAATGTTAAAGCATCTATTTATTCACTTGACCCACGTTGGCCTTCAGCACACTGTATGTTGTGTGTGTGTGTGTGTGTGTGTGTGTGTGTGTGTGTGTATGTGTGTGTGTGTGTGTGTGTATACACATAGGCACCTGTGTACATGCAGCTGCGTGTGCACTTATGTGTATGGAGGCCAGAGGATAGCTTGGTGTAATTCTTTCTCAGGCACCGTCCAGTTTGTTTTCTGAGACAAGGTCTCTCACTAGGACCTGGGGCTTTCTTATGGCTGGACAGTGAGCCCCATTCTCTGTCTGTCTATCTCCCCAGAGCTGAGACTGCAAGCCCGTGCCAACGTGCCCAGCTTTTATATGAGTACTGAGGATGGAACATTTTTGCCATTAATTATAGGACAATCTTGTCACTACAGCAGTTCAGCTACTGCTTAGTTGAAAAGTCCTTTAGCACTTAAAAAAATGTTTTACGGGGCTAGAAAGACGGCTTGGTGGGTTAGAGCGTCTAACGCTCTTGCAAAGAATCCAAATCTTGGATCTCAGCACCCACATGGAGCATCTTACAACCAGCTGGAACTTTACCAATTCCTTCTTCTGGCCTCCTATGGCACCTGCACTCATATCCTCAGACAGATTCTTAGTACAAGGGCAAAAAGCAGCCACGTTCTTTGCCAAAATATCACAAGAATGGACTCGAGGCCAGTTGCTAACATTGTTCCCCTCTGAAACCTCTCGAGCTTGTCCTCCAAAGCCACATTACTCTCAGCACTACTGTCTTCCACGCTCCTACTGGTATGCCCATTCAGCCTCTCTCTTAATACAAAGTCTCATACACTCCTCCAAAACACACCATGGCAGGCCTGTCACAGCAATGTGCCACTCCCTGGGACCAACTTCTGCCTTCATTACTTTTCTATTGCTGTGAAAAGACAATGACCAAGGTAACTTATACAAGCAATCATGTATTGGGGACCATCACGGTGAGGAGCATGGGGCAGGCAGGAATGGTGTTATAGCAGTAGCTGAGCGCTTACGTCTGATCACAAGCACAAGGCAAAGAGCTAACTGGGAATGATGTGAACTTTGAAACCTCAAAATCCACCCCCAATGACACATGTCCTCCAACAAGGCCACACCTTCTAATCCTTCCCAAACAGTTCCACCAACAGGAGACCAAGCACTCAAACATGGAAGCCTATAGGGCCATTCTCATTCAAACCACCACAGTATGTATACTTAAATTTTTATATACATAAAATATATGCTCATATACATTATATATGACTATATAAACATGCATGTAATGCATGTGATGCATGTACACATATTTAAAAATTCCTGTCTATATCAGTAAGTTGTATGGCAAGTTTCAATTACATGGTCTTATCTTCTTCCTCTATTCTACAGTTACATGTCTATCCTCTAAGGACTTCGTTGCTAATTTTCATTTTGTTTGGTTGGTTTTCTGTTTCATTGCAGGTTTTGGTTTTTCATTTGAGACAGGGTTTCACCATGGAGCTCTGGCTGGTCTAGAGCTTGCTATGTAGACCAAGCTGGCCTCAAACTCACACAGATTGACCTGCCTCTGCCTCCAAGTGCTGGGATGAAAAGCATGTGCCCCAATGCTGGCTGTTGTCTGTTTCCTGAGTTAGGATTTCTCTGTATTTCCCACACTAGACTTGAACATATGACCTCAAGCGACCCGCCTTCCTCGGCCTCCAGAATAAGTGGGACGACAGGAACAGGCCACTGAACTATAGCTATACTTTCCTTTTTATTGTTTGTTGTTGTTTTATTTTCAGACACGGTTTCATTGTGCAGCCCCAACTGGCCTAGAACTTGCTATGTAAACCAGGATGGCGTCACACTATCAGAGATCTACCTGCTCCTGCCTCCTAAGTGCTGGGATTAAGGGCATGCACCACCACGCCTGACTTGTAGTTTTCTTGATATCACTAATTCCCTTCCTTAAGAGGGTTTTGATTTTTTGTTTGTTGAGACATGATCCTGATATGTAGTCCAGATTGGCCAAGAAAATACCAGGTAGCTCAAGCTTGCTTTGAACTTGCAATCCTACTGCCTTAAGTCTCTGGAGTTGTGGGATACCACCATCTCCTGACAAAAGGAAAACTATATCTTGATTCAGACTTAGTTGGTGATATACTGATGTTTTCTGGTGCTGGTAAATCTCTTCTGGGATTTTAGATTAAATTTCACAACACTGGAACTCTCCTCACTTTTACTAACCTTGGATGGTTATCTGCTTTATATTTTCAAAACTTCTAAAGCAAGGAATTATAAAGAAGTTACTATAAATACTTACTGAGTGGTGTTGTATCAGGAGGTGGAAAATTCTCAGTAAAGTTGACATTACATAAATCTGTACTACAGCAGCAAAAACGGTATGTTCCATTCTGAATAGAAGGTGGGGTGGTAGTTACTACACATTCTTCATAGTGACACTCTTGGGGATCACCAATGTGAGACCAACAGCCTACAAATCAGTATTAAAATAAGTCAGGAAAGAACACAATAAGTAAAACAACAAACTATGAAATAATTGCAGTTTTACATTACATACGTAATATATGTCATTAAACAACCTAAAAAAGAATGGTAAAGTATATAACAGACATTTCATGAGAAAAAAGTGACCAGCATGGTTAGGATTAACTGCAAAGTCAAACTGTTTAGATTTAAATTGTCCTAATTTTTAAAATAACAATATGAAATCATAACAAAGTGTTAGTGGCAGTTACTCTCATACAATTCTATAATAAATGTATGTATGCTGGTAATTTTGGAAAAACCCACAGCAATTTTAATGTAAAACCTTTAAAATAATCATACATTTTATGATCTACTAATTCTATATCAAAGAATCTAATGTTTATGTTTATGTATGTATATGTTTAAAGTTTTTTACTGCAGGATAAAGCATTTCAGTGAAAACTTAAAACAGCATAGTATCCAAAGTGTGTAAGTAAACTGTGATGCATGTACATAGTGAAATACGGAGTTGAGGTACATTTCCAGAAATTATTTACAATGACATGAGGGAAGAGCATGGAATTATTATACAGCATTATCACAACTGTCAAAGAAGACGTACACATGTAAACATTAAAGTCCATGGAAATGTACGTAAAGGGAAGAATCAATATAAAAATAGTATTTTTAACAGAATTGAGTTGTAGATCTTGGTTTTTTTGAGTAGTTTTTTCCAAATTTCATTTACATATATTAACTTATAAAGACAAAAATGTTATTAAAATAAGATGTTATTAAAAGGCCAGGCGTGGTGGAGCATGCCTTTAGTCTCCACACTTGGGAACCAAAGGAAGGCAGATCTCTCTGAGTTCTAGGCCAGCCTGGTCTACACAGTGAGCCCTTATCTCAGTCAGTCAGTCAGTCAGTCAAACAAACAAAAAGTAAAAATTCTTTTACAAACTTGGAGCTTGTGGGTGAATATATAGATATATGTGTGTTTACATTCTTAGTTACTACTTTTCTGGATAGGGTTTTAATCTACCCACACGTCTTTTCCAAATAAACCTCAACTGTATGAAAACAATGCTGAGGATATGGCCCTGTGGCAGAGAGAGAGCTTGCTGCCTATGTGCATGACATTCTGTGTTTTTGACTCTCAGCACCCAAAAGAAAAGAAAACCACAAAGCCACGTTAAGTGAAGACAAAAGTATTACTCACCTTGCTTCACAAGGTTGATGTCCCCTTTTGACTTCTCCCACAGGCCATAGCACGTGCTCCCTTTGGAGCACAGTATTGTCCCGTTTTCGTGAGAGATTCTGCTCTCACCTATCCCAAGGTCTTGTTGATAAGGGTCTTTAAACGCACACAGCCTTTCTTGATTCTGGGAAGCTAAAAAAAAAAGGAAATAACACAACCATAAATTGATGTTACTTTGATAAGACTACTGATTATGAAAATCTTTGATTTCTTTATTAATATATAACACAGTTTGAATAAAATTATAAATTTTCCTACTAAATTCTTCAAATTTAATTGCTGAATAAATCTTTAATTTTACATTTACCCAATAATTTCTTTTCAAGATTTATTTTTATTATTGTAAGTGTGTGTGAGTGTGTATGTGTACAGATAACCTAGAGAGGCCAGAGGAGTTGGATGCTCCTGTAACTGGAGCTACAGGTGATCATGAACTGTCTGACACAGCTGCTAGGAATTGAACTTGGGTCGCCTGTAAGAGCAGTACACACGCTTTTAAACACTGTATCATCTCTCTATACGCACCCTCGGGCAATTTCCTTTTGCACAATTTCCTTACATCCAAGCAAAAAGAAGCATTTAAAAATGTTTCCTGAAGACAGTCTTCTTCTACTCACGTAACTCTTACCACTATTTCTACTATTGAGTATCTTTGCTGTTCAAAAAAAGAAATTCCATGTTCAATAGTATTGTACACATTTAATCCCAGCACTGGGGAGGCAGAGGCAGGCAGATCTCCTGAGAGTTCTAGACCAGCTTGGTCTACATAGTGACTTCCAGGCCAGCCAGAGCTACAAAGTGAGACCTTACTTCAAAAAAAGAAAAAGAAATACCATGTTCTAAATCAACCTTTAAAACGAACAGATAGGCTGGGCGTGGTGGTGTACACCTCTAATCCCAACACTTGGCAAGCAGAGGCAAGTGGATCTCTGTGAGTTGGAAACCAGTATAGTCTATTAGTTCCAGGCCAGCCAGGGCTACATAGAGAGACCCTGCCTTAAAAACAAACAAACAAAAACAAAAAACCCCTAAAAGTGTAAGAATGCTGGCAAATTCTACAGTATTCAATTCTATCATTTTACAGTCATTTGTATAAAGTTACTTTATTAGACATGATAGGATGAGGTGTGAAAATCACTGTGGGAGGCCAGCTCCCACCTTTTAAAGGGGTTCCTATGAGGAGGAGAGAGGGATAAGAAACTTGGATAGAAAGACAGCAACACAGGATAGCTTCGGGAGGACCTGGATCAAAACTTAATGGTCCTTTCTGACTCTTCAAAAGGGTTTTTTTTTTTTTTTTTTTTTTGGTTTTTTCAAGACAGGGTTTCTCTGTGTAGCTTTGTGCCTTTCCTGGGTCTCGCTCTGTAGACTAGGCTGGCCTCGAACTCACAGAGATCCGCCTGGCTCTGCCTCCCGAGTGCTGGGATTAAAGGCGTGTGCCACCACCGCCCGGCAGGTTTTTTTTTTTAAAGATTTATTTATTTATTATGTACACAGAAGAGGGTGCCAGATCTCATTACAAGATGGCTATGAGCCACCGTGTGGTTGCTGGGAATTGAACTCAGGACCTCTGGAAGATTAGTCGGTGTTCTTAACCTCTGAGCCATCTCTCCAGCACCAAAAGGGTTTTTTATAACAAGGCCAAGGGGCAGAGCAAAAGACTGCCCCCTTGCTAGATCAAAGCACACCACACAGCCAAGTGTAGACCCTTCCAAACACCTGGTAACCATGCCCATGGTCAAATCACCCCCTTATGCAGCCCTGGGTAAAGCAAGCTCAGATTCTCGACTCTGAGTAAGTTCTCAGTAGGAAAATTCTGTGAGTCTCTACAAATAATGAAAAATGTATATATAGTTTCTTTTCAGAGTGATATATATGTGTGTTCTAAAAGTATACTGTGGTAACAGCTACATAACTATCAAATTAACAGAAAGAAATCATGGAATTCTTTACTCCAGATGAGTGAATTTCATGATATGCAGATCATGTCTGATTTCATATGCATGTATATATGTATTTTTTTAAGGGTCAGTCTTATTTAGTAGCTCAGACTGGCCTAGAACTTGGTATGTAGACCAGCTCTGGCCTCTGCCTCCCAAGTACTAGGATTAAAGATGTGCACCACCACTCTCAGCTAAATCTGTCTTTAAAACTAAGACTACTTCTGAGCAAAAAGAAAATGATTTCGCATTACTTGAAATAGCCAGATGAAGAAATTTTCAAAAGCCCCTCGCATTTAAGGGACAATCTAATGCAATTTAATGCTAATCCATCTTTCTTCATATATATTGGTATATATTGATACCAATAGCACATTACCATGTAACTCACTGATTAACAAACATAAGCCAGCATTGTGGAAAATACAAAGTAAAAGGTTATCAAAAATCAACATCTGATCTTTAATTTTTTTTTTTTTTCCGGTTTTTCGAGACAGGGTTTCTCTGTATAGCTTTGGAGCCTGTCCTGGAACTCACTCTGTAGACCAGGCTGGCCTCGAACTCACAGAGATCTGCCTGTCTCTGCCTCCTGAGTGCTGGGATTAAAGGCGTGTGCCACCACCGCCCAGCAATCTTTAATTTCTTAAAACAGACTTTCCTAATGTTTGAGTATCAAGGATAATCACTAAAGATAACCAATAATTTCTTATGACCTTCTGAATCAGTTTTTGATCTGAGGTGTACAAAACTGGGACAGTATAATTCAGAAGCATTTTAGCATGCATATTATTTATTAAAATAATGTTTCTGAACATAACAGAGAAGGCTAGAAAAGGAATGGCAGGGCTTAACAACTGTGTGTCCAGCCAATTCACATAAATAGACCTGCTACATTTATTACTATGCAAAACACTGTCCAAGTCCTGGGTCAGGTAACAGAATATTTACAAGTAGACACAGAGTTGCAGTTATCAAATCTTTGGTAATATATTTTATTCAGACAAACCAAAGCAGACAGTAATTAGTGGGAAAGAAATGTAGCTTGATTTTTAAACTACTTTGCAGTCTTCTGGAAGATGTTTACCAATATCTAAAGAGCACAATATATATGTAGTGCTGCCAATTTAGAAAATGAGCCAGAAGCCAGCATTACTGGCACAGTGGCACAACTTTTTCTTCAGATAAACCTGACAGTTAAGAACAAGGAACACCAGGAAGTAAGGGCTCTGTTTAAACCTGTAGTAGCTGCTCAGAAAATGAGAACGCAGACTCCAAATCAGCCCTTCGTATCTCAGGAAAGACCAGTACACTAAAGAAGGGAAGTCCACGTTATCAGAGATTGGTAAAAGCTGAAAAAAGTAAAACAAATTTGCAGATCAAACAGGATTTCTAAGGCATCTGGGAGTCTGAAAAGGAACACAATGAGACTTGAAACTGGAATAAATGAGAAACGATTGTTTACATGGACAGTATTCTGTTGGGAGTGGGGGCGGGGTAACTAGGACGGAAGCTCAACACCAGTCTAGCAGAGGAGAATGAGACCTCAACCTGAACAATCAAATCGCTTCTTGAACATTGTAAGCAGTTCCACTGAAAGAATAAGGATGATAAAAACAATGAAAAAATTCTAACCAATGACTTAACCCCAGATGTTCAAGTCCTAACGCAAAAACACAAGAAACATGAAAAATAAAAGTAACATGAGTCCTCCAAAAAGTACTAACTCCACAGCAGTGGCTTCTAGAACTTCTCAAACTATTCCACAGAACAGAAATGGAAGGAATACTACAAAACTCTTCTTACAAAGACATAATAAATAAGGAAAAAATTACTGACCAATTCCTCTGCTAAACACAGATGCAAAAGATTCCCCACCCACCCCCCAAAAATGCCTGCAAACCAAATTGAAGAACACAACAAAAAGACATTCACCATGACCAAGTTTGGCTTCACAGCAGAGAAACAGGGATGCTTCAACATACGTAAGCCAATATATATAACAATCCCATCAATGGCCTCAAGGAGAGAAATCACAGTTTCATCTCAACAGATGTAGAAAGAGTATTGACAAAATCCAACATCAGCCCTAGAAAAACTAGGAATACAAAAAAATATACTTAATAAAAGATATATATGACAAACATATAGACAACATTAATTATACTAAATAATAAAAACTCAAAGCATTTCCACTAAAATCAAGAACAAGACAAGGGCATTCACTTTTTTCTTTTCCTTTTTCTTTTTAAGTTGTTTGGAGGTGAGAAAACATCGTGAGATCATGTGGGTTGTAAGGATCAAACTCAGGTCGTAAGTCTTGGAGGCAAGTGCCTACACTTGTTGAGCCATCTTGCAGGCCGGAGTGTCCACTTTCTCCACTTTTTTTTTTTTCCCCCTGAGACAGGATCTCACTATGTAGCCCTGGCCATCTGGGAACTCTACTGGTTCCCAGTGCTGGTATTAAAGGTGCGTGCCACACCTAGCTCACTTTGTCCATTCTTACTCAATATACTGCTGGGTGCCTTAGCTAGAGTAATGAGCCAAGAGAAGGGACAGGGACACAAAAAGGAAAGGAAAAGGTCAAAATACCCTATTGCAGATAATAAATATTCTACAGTTCTTACACATATGAAAAAAAAAAAAAAAGCTAAACCTCCTACCATTAGAGAATGCAAATTAAAACCACACTGAGATTACATGTCACCAAAGTCAGAAAGGGTATAGTTTAGAAAGCAACAGCTGATGAGAAATTAGACAAAGGGAACCCTTCTTTATACTGCTTCTAGAGGTGCAAAGTCATCTAGTAACCATGGAAATCAGTATGGATGCTTCTAACAATGGACCTACCTGAGGGCCCCACTACACCACTACTGAGTTTACACGGAGCACTCCAAGACATCACAGGGATATTTGCATACCAATGCTTTTTGAAGCATGCTCACAGGAGCTAAGTTATAGAACCAATATAGGTTGGTTCTGTGTATGTGACAGAGACAGAATTTTTTCAGCCATGAAGAATAAAGTTGTTCCTTGTAGGAAAATAGATAAAACTGGAGATAATCAAATTAAGTGAATTAAGGGCCTGGTGATGGTTGCCAGGCATGGTGGCGCACGGCTTTAATCTCAGCACTCAGGAGGCAGAGGCAGGGGGATCTCTGTGAGTTTGAGGCCAGCCTGGTCTACAGAAAGAGTTCCAGCACAGTCAGGGCTACACAGAGAAACCCTGTCTCAAAAAAACCAAAAAAAGGGCCGGGCCCACCATGGTGGCGCACGCCTTTAATCCCAGCACTCGGGAGGCAGAGCCAGGCGGATCTCTGTGAGTTCGAGGCCAGCCTGGGCTACCAAGTGAGTTCCAGGAAAGGCGCAAAGCTACACAGAGAAACCCTGTCTCGAAAAACCAAAAAAAAAAAAACAAAAAAAAAAACCAAAAAAAGATTCTAAATGTTGCTCCATCTTTCATGATATACAGTCTTTTATTATTTTTACTGAACAGACATAAATAACTACATGTATGCCACAGTTATATATTAAAATACAGATAAATTTGACAAATAACTAAAAGCAGACAAAAGAAGAAATGTACAAATGAGCTGCCTGGTGGTTACTGGCAAATGCTTAATGAACAGGCATCGATTCACAAAACCATAAACTTAGAAAGTCAAAGAATAGAGTTTGCTCAATCAATGAGGAAGACTTAAAATAAGGAGGGAAAAGGAAGATTTCAACAGAGACAAGTAAAAACAACCCTGGGTTTATCAACAGGATATCTTATTTAATCTAACATTTTGAGAAGAGCCTATATCTTTTCTGTCTACAAAGTATGGCATTTATAAATCTAAAATTCTAGAAAGTACACATAATTATAGAGTAACGGTTTTCAGATTAATTCTACAAAACTTTTTCAGAATCCAGAAATAGCCAATTTATATACTGATAAGATTTAGGAGGCAAAAACATTGCAGTGATAAATAATAGTTTACTCACAGGTAGATAAAAACTGGGGAATAAAATGAACAAGATATTTGGTTTAGAGAACGCAAATAAAAATGAAGCTGTTTTAATGAGACAAATGGGGAAATTAAAAAATGATTACTATTCTGAACATCTGTTAAACTGACTATGAATGAATATAAATTTCTCTGAAAGACAGCATCCCATTGAAGCCAGACTGGTCTGGAACACACTGTGTAGCCCAGGCTGGTCTTGAAATCAGTTCCTGCTCTAAGCCTAAGCGCAGGAAGTACTGGCGTGAGCCACACCCCCAGTTTCGCAGACTCTTTCAAGCTCCCCTACCATTTTGCCTCTAAACAACCCAGAAGTCCCACCACACTTACCCCCGGTAGCTGTGATGCACTTATCTGCACTGCAGAAGTCTAAGCGGCTTATCTCTGCCCTGGGAACAAAGTTCAGGGATGAATTCTGGGTATGCTTATGTGCTTGGCTTCTGTTTATCTAAGTGTCAAAATGAACTATCTAGAATAAACAGCACAGAACCCTTGCAGGCATGGGACAAACAACTGAATAACTGAAGCAACAATATCCTTTCCCAGAACACCAACGCCTAAGGACAAACTGAACTATGATTTCAGAGCAGCACTACAGTAGTTCTGTTAGAGAACAGATGAAGAGTATATCCCCCATCGTCGGGGTGTGTGTGTGTGTGTGTGTGTGTGTGTATATGTGTGTGTTGTAGGATGTGTTCTTCAATCACCGCCCACCTTGTTCCATTTTTTGAAAAAGGGTCCCAGCACTGAGAGCTCACCAGCAGATGAGGCTAGCTAGCCTGAATCCAGGAGGCCACCCATCTTTGCCTTCTCAGCAGTAGAATTACCACACTATGTGTTGTTGTTGTTTTTAATTTGAGTACTAGGGATCTCAACTCAGGCTCTCATGCTCACAGGGCAAGCATTTTATGAACAGAGTCATCTCCTCAACCCCATGAATATCTTCTTTTAAAGATTCGTTTATGTTTATTTTTTATGGGTATGCATGTTTTTCCCGAATGCCTGGTACCCTTGGAGGCCAGAAGAGAGCATCATATCCCCTGGAACTGGAGTTACAAGTGGTTGTGAACCACCATGTAGGTGCTGGGAACTGAACCTGGGGCTTCTGCAAGAGCATCAAGTGCTCTTAATCCCGAGCCAATTTTCCAGCCCCACAGATATATTATTTTAACAGAAATTTCCCCCAGAAATTTACTATGAACTTAAAATTTTAATTCAATTACAATAAATCAAGCAAAGAAGACCCTTATTTTCCAATGTTACAATGAATCATTTTGTAAAGTAAATAATCTTTTTTAATGTATAAATTATGCCCTCCTTTTCTTTATGCAATACTTAAAAACAGACCTAGGGCCTTGCAGGTACTAGGCAAGTGCTCTACCGAGCTACATCTCAGCCCTTAATTTATATATTTTATACCCAGATTGCAACATATTTAAATGTTATCCTGCTGAGCACTGTCATAATTTCAAATTAAGAGCGCCTTGGGAGATTAAAGTCATCAGAAGACACCTCTTTAGCATTTTCTTGAGTTTAATGCTGTGCTGAGGACTCCTGAGATTCACAGAACTCAGCACGTAGTCATATTCAAAGCTGTAATTTGTCACAGCAAAATAAAGCAAACCACAACTAACAAGAGGAAAAGTTCTCAGAGCCAAAGTCTGGAGGAAACAAGGTCCAGACGTCCTTAAGTCTCCACAGCATCACACAGCACACACTTAGTCCCCCACTGCTGAATTCTGAAACACATGAAATACTGTCTAAGGACAAGTGTTCCAAGTTTTATTGAATAGCTTGGTCATGTAAGCAGCATTTTTAGTCTGGCACCAAACTCCCAGGTTCACAGAAGAAAAGGAGATGGTGAACATAAACTATTCTGTTTACACAAACAACATTAAGTATGGTAAACTCTCCTTGTCGGTCAGGAAACGGTGGTGTGTTGGGAGCTTGGAGATCCTTGCACCCACAGACATCCAGGGAAACCAGGAGTGTTAATCACACAGGGGTGTCTCCTCAATGGGAAGGTAAAATAAAACACCTGCATTCCATGCAGAAACTGGGAGTGGACATTGTTAACAATCTGTAGACCTTTTTGCTATCTGTGGAGGCAGACCTCACCCACCTTTTGCTATAGAGGCAGGCCTTACCCAAACTCCCCAGAACGATTATTCTCCAGATGACTATCCCAGACTCTCCCTCCCTAGACCCTTATCTTTAGCTCCCAGAGTTAAGAGAACTTAACCTTATTGGAGATGTCACATGTATTTTATAGTCTGCTAACATCTACGCTATCGGTCAGAGACCACCCTAGATTCTAGGCCTCTTAGCTGTAGAATCCATGCTCACAGTAACGTGTACTTTGTAAAGGTGTTTCTACACAGTCACACCTTAAGGTTTATTGTGCACCTGGAACTGAAATGATTGTTGCCTGGAAACCCGGAATGGGAATGATTGTTGCCTGGAAACTTTTCCCCAAATTGTACTGTGTTTTAAATACGCTGACAATGAACCACCTGGTTTAGACTCCCCAAGTCCCTCTGCAGGCTCCCTTCCCTGCCTGGACATCTGCAGGGTCCCCCTCAGTGGGAGCACTCCCAAACACAAATTCCCATATGCCAGCCAATGCCCAACTTAGAATGCAGGGCTTTCTAAGAACGGCAGTCTTAGGCCTGTTATTTTAACTCTTTCTCTGCACAGATTCTAAAAGCTAATTAACACACATGCACAAAACACATCTCAAGCAGAAACAAACAAACAAACAAAACATACTGTTCATAAACCAGAGCAACAGTAAAACTACACAAAAGCAAGTAAGACTGTCCCAAGCCTCTAAGAGGCTTTCTATCCTGGGGCAGGCATAACAGCCATTAAAGAGTCAAATACTATTAAGTGCTTGTTATGTGGGAGCAGTATTCTAAACGTGGGGATACTGCACAAGTAAGACAGTGTTATTCCCTCAAAGTACTTGTATCCTAGTGATATAAATAGACAAGTAATGAGTGCATAAATAAATATGCTTATTGGAAGACTTTGAGTAGCTCAGTGTTTCCACCCACATTGCCACGAGTGGTCATTCTGTGTCGGAGGGTGTGTGTGTATAGATCAGGTGTCTTCCTCTACTGCTCTCTACATTGGTGACACAGGATCGGTCTCGTTGAACCTGGCATTTGTCATTTCAGCTAGGCTGGCCAGTTGGCAAGCTCTGGGAAGGTACCTGTCTCTGCCCTCCCCCGGTGTCAGGGTTACCATACCTGCTTTCTACATGAGTGGTGGTGATTTGAACTCAAGTCCTCGTGCCTACACAGGAAGCAGTTTACCCAAATGAATCATCCATCTCCTCCACTCCATGGATGATCACTCAAAGGGTACTCTTGAAAGAGGAGTAAATTTTAGAATATAATAGAAATATGCCCTACCTATATAATACCCTTCTTCAGGAAATATAAAACACTTTTTTTGTTGTTGATGTTGAGACTAGGTTTTTCTATGTAGCCCTGGCTGTCCTGGATCTCGCTCTGTAGACCAGGCTGGCCTCGAACTCAGAGATTTACCTGCCTCTGCCTCCGGAGTGCTGGGATTAAAGGTGTGTGCTGCTGCTGCCGCCGCCACCACCATCCAGCACAAAATAAAACACTTTAAATGTGTTCAAATAGTGTTTTGAATTTCAAAAACTGTATTTGTTGGGAATAACTCACGTTGGGTTCAGAACAGAAAAGAGAAATGAGAAGAGAAGACACTGAAAGATTATCATAGCCGGGCGGTGGTGGCACATGCCTTTAATCCCAGCACTTGGGAGGCAGAGCCAGGCGGATCTCTGTGAGTTCCAGGACAGCCTGGGCTACAGAGCGAGTTCCAGGACAGGCACCAAAGCTACACAGAGAAACCCTGCCTCGAAAAACAAAAACTATCATTATTGTTTTCTATGTGGGATAATATAACTGCTGCTCAATATTGATTTGATGTCAAGAATACACAACCATTTGGGAGGGAGAGGTGGCTCAGTAGTAAAGAACACTTGCTGTAGACCCTGGTTCAATTCCCAGCACACACACACACACACACACACACACACACACACACACACACACGGTGGCTCACAACCACATGTAACTTCAGTTCTGGGGGATCCAATGTCTCTTCTGACCTCCGATAGGCTCATGAAAATGTGTAGTGCACATTCACACACTCAACACACATATACACATTAAATAAATAATTTTTAAAAGAGTATACAACAATCTGATGATTAAAATGTTCATCAAGTGTGGAACAGAAAGTAACTTCTTAATCTGAGAAAGGACATCAATGAAAAACCCACAGCTACTACTATACTCAATGATGGGAAAACAGAGAGTTTTTCCCCCCAAGATGACGAACAAGAAAAGACATTAACTCCTTCAATTCTACTGAACACTGTGTTAGGAAAGTCTGCAAAAAATTGAAGACAAAAAGCAGAAGATGAGGTGGGCAGTGGTGGCACACACCTTTAATCCCAGCACTCAAGGATCCCTGAGTTCAAGGCCAGTCTGGTCTACAGAATGAGTTCCAGGACAGCCAGGGCTACATAGTGACACCCTGTCTTGGAAAAACAAACAAACAAACAAAAAGCAGAAGACAACAAATTTGGAAGGAAGAATCAAAGACGTTTGATCGCAGGTGACATGGTCTTCTACATAACAATTCATAAGGAACCCTTTTTTTTGTTGTTGTTTTTTGTTTTTTGTTTTTTGTTTTTTGAGACAGGGTTTCTCTGTGTAGCTTTGCGTGCGCCACCACTGCCCGGTGGTAGGAACCCTCTTTTATTCTTAATTTTTTTTTCATTTTATTATGTATTTGGATGTTTTGTCTGCATGTATATACACCATGTATATACAGTGTCTGAGGAGACGAGAAGAAACCAGATCCTCTGGGCCTCAAGTTCCAGGTTGTGAACCACCATATGGGTACTGGGAATTGAAACCAGGACCTCTGGAATAGCAGTCAGTGCTCTTAGCTGCTGATCCATGTCTCCAGCCCCAGCTAATAAACACATTCAGCAATGTTCCAGAACATAAGATCAATATATAAAAATCAACTGTATTTCTACCCATTAGTAGTGCACAATCCAAAAGTAATACTAGTAAGTGCAAGATTCATACACTGAAAACTAAAAACATTACTGAAAAAAAAAATTAAGGCCCTTAGCCAACATTTCATTTGCATAGAATGTCAGGAATATGCTGTGGGTGGCAAAACTTCCCAAACTTATCTGCTTATTCAATGTAATTCCTATCAAACAGCAGTTTCCTTTCTTGCAAAAACTAGCAAGTGGCTTTTAAAATTTATATTGACATAAAAAGAGCCCAGAATAGCTAAAATAATCTGACCAAAAAATAAACAAAGTTGGATGACTTATATATCCTGATTTCAAAACCTACTACAAATCATTCAATGAAGACAGTGTGGTATTCTCAGGAAATAAGCATGTATATCTGTGGAACAGATATTGGTCATTCAGACATATACCCTTAACTTATGTGGTAAATTAATTAATAAATTTTCTTGTTTTGAGACACACACAAGTGCATACACACAAACACAGGCACACACACAAGTACATACACACAAGTGCATACGCACAAACACAGGTACACACACAAGTGCACACACACAAACACAGGAACACACACAAGTGCATATACACAAGTGCATACACACAAACACAGGCACACACACACACAGGAAAAAAGGGGGAGGGGGACAAAGAAGGAGTAGACAGCTATGACTTATAAACTCAGTTTTTTGTATCATTAACCTTACACAATTCTTTGCTGTGGGGTGTTCCAGGAACTGTTAAGAAGTTTAGCAGCTTCTATTGAGCTAATTAAGCAACTTGTAGTCACTACAATCAGTAATACCTCCACACACGGTCAATGTTTTACACACAAAGTCACCCCTGGTTAAAGCCACTATGACAGTCTGGGCACAGTGCTGATTGGACTTTAATCCCAGGACTGCACCCCTAAGGCAGAGGAAGGAATATCTGTGAGTTCAAGGTCAGCCTTGTCCACATAGTGAGTTCCAAGCCATCCAGGGCTATAGAGAGGGGATCTATCTCCAAAAAGAAGAAAAAAAGAAATACTCACTATTGTAATGGAATGAAACAGTATGTTACAGAATAACCTCAAATCACCAATAATAAACCATTATCTCATGTTAGATATTAAGGATTTACTACTTACTTATAAACATAGTTAACCTTTGTGATCTAAAAATAATATTTTCAACTACAAAATAAAAACAATATTAAGGAACTTTGTGATTGCAAAAACCCTTCAGAAGTCATCTCTTTCTTTCATTGGGGGGCGCACTAACAACTGTCATTTAAAATCCAACTTACTGTATTACATTATGCTAGTTCTTTTATATAACTCATTGTTTTTGATAACAATCCTCATACACATACCCATATATGTAAACATGTAAGTACTGGTACTTACAAATAAATAAAATACTTTTGAAAGTATACAGAAACTAATAAAAATAGTTGCAAAAACTTCATTATATATTCTCATACTATTAGAATTTAAAAATAAATGTATATTTTACATGTTCATTTAAAAGTCATTTCAATAAATCCAAACTGTAATGTAAGTTATTCTTGTATAGACCAACACTCAAAAAGGCTCATCATTTGCCAATTTTACTAGAAAGTGATACAAAATTCATATTTATATTATTCTAAAGACTCAGTGCCAGCACCACCCCAGTTTTTTATGTATTGTATATATGCTGTTATACATAAATACACTTGTTTTAAGACCGGATCTCAGCCAGTCAGTGGTGACTCACACCTTTTATCTCAGCACTCGAGGGGCAGAGGCAGGTGAATCTCTGTGAGTTCAAGGCCAGCCTGCTTTACAGAGCAAGTTCTAGGATAAACAGGGCCACACAGAGAAATCCTGTCTCAAAAACAAAAACAAAAAGTTAATACAACAGACATTTAGCCTGAGCTGAGCTGTGACAGACAGTTCATGACTCATGCCTAAAAAGGAAATCCTGAGCAAGAGAAATATCATGAATGAAAGTTGGGTAACCTGTGCTGAGTTCCAATAACCATAAACAGTTCAGTGTTGCTGGAATGCACACAGGGGAAGGACATTAGAAAACAGTGCTGCAGATTCAGCAGGAGCCAGGTGACAGTCTGCCACAAGTAGAGAATTACAGATCCAGACTGACTAGAGTAGGTTTGACATCACACACACACACAAAATGAACATCTATCTCGCACAAATTCCTTAGCCTCTCCGAACATCTCAACCATACAATGGGAATGAGAAAAATCTCTCCAGGGAAGGTTACTAATGTAATTTTTAAATGTCACATACACTTCAGTTGTTTCTAGATAATGTAACTTAGAACTGACAGGATTGTCGTAGTGCCTAGTTGGACGTTCTGGTAAGAGTGAACACGTGGGAAAGAATGAGGGGAACAATCAAGAACCAAAGATCATTCTAAAAACCTAAGCAACCGTGAACAATACTATTAATAACTAAGTTAGAAAAAAAAAAGAATAGTTTGGAAGGGAAAGTGGCAGGATAGAAATAAACACAATGTTGTGGGCATATGAAAACATTTCTACAAGCACAAAAAAATGGAATATTTACGATGGATCTGAAGAAAAAAAAAAAGATACCCAAAAAACACAAAGATGTTCAAGAACAGCATCACCAGAACCACAGGAATAAAAGCTGCAACTCTTTCATGTCCGAGTCCATGTAAACAAGAAGGGTTAGGGGTGGGTAAATCAGCAAGGCTGAATGTATGCAGCTCCTCTTTGAGGATGTAAGATGTACTACAGTTATGCTTGGGTAAGATCAGGCTGTTCAAAACCACAGAAAAACACAGCAGTAACAGAAAAGATGAGTGAAACAGTAAGAGTTATTTCTCAAAGACAGTTATGGGGTGCACACCTCTAATTCCAGCAATTTGGAGGCAAAGGCAGGAGTATCCAGAGTTCAAGTTCATCCATGACTACACAAAGTTCAAAGCTAGCCTGGGCTACAGGCGACTCCATCTCTAAATTAAATAAATAATAAATAATTTCCTGTAATGGTACATTATTAGTATAACACAATTTTTAAGTAGAGAAGTGCTGTAAAGATGGGGGAATGTGTAAATGAAGAAAAGAAATGCCAGTATAAAGATTAAAAAAGGTTTAATGCTCAGCAGTAATGAAATCTTTCGGGTAGCCTACTTTTTTTTCTTAATAACTGTTTGGAGCCTATAAAAATATTGTGTGCTCACTGTAAAATTTACATTGCAGAAGCAAATAATATAGCTAGTTAATCAATAAATCCAATGAATTGTACCTTCTATTTTTCTCCAGACTGAACCCCAGTCTGGACTGTCTTGCCTGTACCACTTCAACTGCTTCTTTACTGATTTATCCGCATTCTCCCTAAATCTAATTTTTATATGCTAGTCAGAGCATTATCACTATTTAAAATAAGTAAATACATGTCCACAGTAAGACAATTCAGTCATACTGAGACAGGCTTCACGTCTTCCCTTTAACCCAGTTCTCAAACACTATATTTACATTAGGTACAGTAACAATCCCCAAATCCCACTGGCTTTAAACAGGCATTTATTTGTGCTCAAACTTCATATTCTACAGGTCAGCAAGCATCTCTGCTGTTCATGCTTCAAAATGAGTTCTTTTTGCTAAAAAGAACTGATCTGTCACTTGGGCCCGAAAGGTAACTAAAAGCAGGCTGGAAGCCTGGCCTTCCTGTCTCCACTTCCTATCTATTTCCTTAGGTCTCCTTAGTTAGGCATCTTACTGTCACAACTTTTACAATGCCCTGGACCAGACCCCCAAAAGGCTCCCACCCATCTTCATCCTAAATTGTGATTTCCTTGAATCCTAGAATAGGACTGACAAATCCTTTTATGATAAGGGGCCCAAACTACCCTGGAGCAACAGAGCAACTAAGAAATAAACAGAAACACACAATTCCTCCGTTTTAAAGACAGCTACATAATTTTTTCCTCCTTAATTAGATCTCATACACACACACACACACACACACACACACACACACACACACACATAAAAAAAAAAAAAACAAAAAAAAAAAACCAATGATTTAAACACTGCCTTAAAAACTTGGCCGGGCGGTGGTGGCGCACGCCTTTAATCCCAGCACTCGGGAGGCAGAGCCAGGCGGATCTCTGTGAGTTCGAGGCCAGCCTGGGCTACCAAGCGAGTCCCAGGAAAGGCGCAAAGCTACACAGAGAAACCCTGTCTCGAAAAACCAAAAAAAAAAAAAAAAAAAAAAAAAAACTCACCAAGGCCAACATGGTGGTGCACAGCTTTAATCTTAGTACTTTCGAGGCAGAGACAGGCAACCTCTGTGAGTTCCGGACACCCAGGGTTATGTAGAGAGACCATGTCTCAAAAACAAACAAACAAGACAAAAAACAAAAAACAAAAAAATCTTCATCTGAGGGTTTACAAAACACTATTCCCTGGACTCAATACAACTAATGTAATCATAAACTCACATCAACCTCGTCACCTGTACTGGGCCTATGCAAGACTAGCCTTATCAGTAATCAGTCAGGGAAGGCAGAAGGGTTCATTGGGCCCTACCCTGTATTTCTGAATTATTGGCTTTCAATCAATGCTAGGAAAGAAGGGACTCAGAGTCTTTAACTGGATTCCCTCTACTGAGACCACCAGACTCCAACGGATAACTCCAAACCCACAGTCACACAGACGGCCCTGGCTATCTTGGTAGGTCACCAAACAGACGCGGAGGTGAAAAATCTGTGGAGGCGGAGGGAGTCTGGGCTGCGAGCGAAGTGGGGTCTGAGAGTGGTACTAGTAACCACACTCAGGTCACCTGAAAGAGTAACACGACATGGTGATCACTGGGCTACTTCTCCAGCTCCCTTTTTTTATTTTTCATTTTTATGTTTTGCAATGCTGGGGAATCAAACTCAGAACCTTCGGCATGCCAAGCAAGCACTCTACTACTGAGATACGCTCCAAGTCTTTTTTACTAGTTTTAATTAGTCTATTAAATTTTTGTCATATATACCTTAATTCCTCTATCATAAATAATAAGCAAAATAGGAAATTAACTATTCAATTCCCATTTTAAGAATGCAGGGGATAAACAACATTCTTTCTTTTTTCTAATTTCAGGGCTGAGGACCGAATCCAGGGCCTTGCAGCAAGTGCTCTACCAGTGACCTAAATCCCCAGCCCACAAACAAGCATTCTTTTTTTTTTTGGTTTTTTTTTTTTTTGGTTTTTTTTTTTTTTTTGGTTTTTCGAGACAGGGTTTCTCTGTGTAGCTTTGCGCCTTTCCTGGTACTCACTTGGTAGCCCAGGCTGGCCTCGAACTCACAGAGATCCGCCTGGCTCTGCCTCCCGAGTGCTGGGATTAAAGGCGTGCGCCACCACCGCCCGGCCACAAACAAGCATTCTTAGGGAGATCTAAATGCTTTTGGAACAACTGTGTATCATGCCATTCCTCTTTTTCTTTTTCCTTTCCTTTTCCTCTTGTAATTTAAAACTTCTACTACTGACTGAGCAGTTGCTGACCTGTACCCTCTACCCCTTTCCTTTGTTTTTTTGGAAGGAGGGGGTTTCGTTCTTTTATTTTTAAAACAAGGTCTTACTATGAGGTCTAGACTCACCTCAGATTCCTAATCTTCCTGCCTCTGCCTGGGCTGCACCAGGCCCTAAGCTTATTGTAAACCATGTTTTCCTCCTAACTCATTACATTGCTTGGAGGGGGGGGGGGGAGGGACTGGAGAATCGGCGGGATACCATTTTCTTCTGGAAACAATTAGATATTCTATTTTTATTTATTTATTTATTTATTTATTTATTTTTGGTTTTTCGAGACAGGGTTTCTCTATGTAGCTTTGCGCCTTTCCTGGGACTCGCTTGGTAGCCCAGGCTGGCCTCGAACTCACAGAGATCTGCCTGCCTCTGCCTCCTGAGTGCTGGGATTAATGGCGTGTGCCACAACCACCCAGCTTGGTAAATATCATTTTAAATAAGTCAATCATTGGGGAAAAAGTAAACTGCTAAAACAAAAAAGTATATAATGCTGAATTTAACTTTAAAATGAAGGCAATCAAGCTTCAAAAAAGATGTGAGGAAAATCTTACTAGTCCCACAATGTAATTCAACCAAGATATGTTTACATATGCTTTTGCATTATATATTGTAGGTAAAGTAGACAAGAATCTAAAAAGACTATAGACTTTGGTCCTAGATCTTGAATTTTGTCTATATATTAGACAATTTCCTTAAATGTTTACTCTCATGCTCCTGGAGGATGAAACAAGAAATACATGTCACATATAAAAGTACTATGTATGTAATATAACATGTTAACATACAGTTAACAAGACATTATATAATAAATTAGATTTTGACCAGATGTTACATACATATAACATCCTTATGTTTATAAGACCACTGTAAATACTGAACTAATAAATGCTGAACCACTGTCCATTACTCCTATGTCAAATTTTCATCAATACAGTGCTGTTTTGTGTTTCTGTTTAAATGCACCTTATTTAATATATGTTAATATTTATTAGTGATTCCTTGACAAACACTGCCTTTGCAAATCACACCCAAATCGTCATTATCTTTTTTTTTTTTTCCTTTGGTTTGGTTTTTCAAGACAGGGTTTCTCTGTGCAACAGCTCTGGCTGTCCTGTGATTTGTAGACCAGACTGGCCTCAAATTCACAGAGATATGCTTGCCACTGATGGGATTAAAGGTGTACTTCACCACTGAGCAGAAAGATCTTCATTATCTAAGGCAAGTATTTCCTCTCTAAAGAGAAAAGCCTTGGCCAAGTAAGATGACAGATGCATTTAATCCCAGCACTCAGGAGGCAGAGGTAGGCCCATCTCTCTGAGACTGGCCTAGAACTCAAAGAGTTTATTTATTTAAAAATTAAAAAACTCGCCGGGCGGTGGTGGCGCACGCCTTTAATCCCAGCACTCGGGAGGCAGAGCCAGGCGGATCTCTGTGAGTTCGAGGCCAGCCTGGACTACCAAGTGAGTTCCAGGAAAGGCGCAAAGCTACACAGAGAAACCCTGTCTCGAAAAACCAAAAAAAAAAAAAAAAAAAAAAAATTAAAAAACTCTGTGAACATGAAGTTCATAGAGTTCCAGGCCAGCCAAGGCTACACAGTGAGAGCCTGTCTCAAAAGAGAGAGGGAGAGGGACAGGGAGGTCTTCTTGCAACAGACTAACACTTCAGTGCTACATCTGTGGCTTAATGAAATAAGGACATGACTGCTCCCAGGTCTGAGGGAGAGGACAGTCAGAGGCATCTGGAAGAGCAGGGAGGGAAACTAATACACTGAACACGGCCAGTAGACTGAATGGGGCCATGAGAGGAGAGAGGAACGGGGAGATCGAGAGGAAGGAAGGGAACAAAGGAGACAGGGAGGACCAAGAGGAGAGAACCAAGTGACGGCATGGCCAAAATGGCAAGGTTATATAGGAGTCAGCAGCTGGGGCAAGGGAAACCCTCGGGCTGGAGTTCAGGGCAGGAGGCAGGGTGAGAAGAGCTGAGAGGGAGCCCAGTACTGCCTAAGCCTGGAGGCCAGCATGCACTTTGGCATGCCAATGGGCACCACAGTTAGCCATTTGTCCCGTTTCTTTTGGACCTGACTGGCTATTTGAATAGTGAGATCATCACCAAAAAAAGGATAAAAAGTAGAAGAACATAGCATTAAATAAACCACTGAAAAGAACATTTGTTCTTTTCAAAAAAGAACATTTAAAGCCGGGCAGTGGAGGTGCAAACCTTTAATCTTGGGAGGCATAGGCAGGCAGATCTGCGTTCAAGGCCAGCCTGGTCTCCAATGCGAGTTCCAGGACAGCCAGAGCTGAGCTGTTACAGGAAACGGGGTGGGGTATTTGGAGGGGAGGAAGGAAGGAAGGAAGGAAGGAAGGAAGGAAGGAAGGAAGGGAGGAAGGAAGGAAGGAACACTTGTTCATACATTGAGAGTTAAAAATAAGACGACAGTGCTAATCTGTTCCACCTGAACTGGGACTGTGCATCAGGTTGCTGCACAATGACACAGGGAGAGAAAGGGGCCCCTTACTATCTGAGAATCAAGCCTTCTGGCACAATTAATAAAATGTACTGTGAAAGTTGCCGACATAATGACAATATTCCTTTTGCACGGATTATTTCAAATAAGAATGCTATAATGGGCTGGATGGAGGTGGCGCAGACCTTAGATCCCAGCACTTGGTAGGCAGAGGCAGATCTCTGTAAGTTCAGGGCCAGTCTGGTCTACAAAGCAAGTTCCAAGCAGCCAGAGCTGTTACATAGAGAAAAACCCTGTCTGAACAAAAAAAAAAAGTTGTAATAGCCAAGAACAATGCTTAAGGCCTAAGCCTAAAATATGACCTGTAAGGATGGCCTTTCTCCTTTCCCAGCTGTAAACCTACCATTTTTCTGGGAATCACACCTGTAGGTGTTGATTGATTTTAAAATGAAATTAGTAGGTAATTGGGAGTGGGGCTTAAATACACTATGGTTCATTTCCACAGATATATAACGTTCTAACAAGGACAATACTGGCTCTCTGTAGAGAATATTCAGAAAACTTTTGTTTTTGTTTTGAGACTATGCAGCCCTGGCTGGCCTGGACCTCAATGTATAGACAGATCAGGTTAACCATAAAGTCACAGAGATCCACCTGCCTCTGCCTTTGCCTCCTAAGAGCCAGGATTAAAGGTAGGAGCCACCACACC
This sequence comes from Peromyscus californicus insignis, assembly GCF_007827085.1. Classification (NCBI taxonomy): domain Eukaryota; kingdom Metazoa; phylum Chordata; class Mammalia; order Rodentia; family Cricetidae; genus Peromyscus; species Peromyscus californicus. The sequence goes on along the minus strand of NW_026294514.1, from coordinate 13,500,532 downwards.
TAACTCAGAAAACTTACTTGTACATCTAAACAGACTACACAAAAATTCTACTTTTCAAAACTGTAGCCAAAAACATTGGATTAAAAAGCCGCCAACATAAGCCTGGTGGTGGTGGTGGTGGTGGTGGTGGTGGTGGTGGTGGTGGTGGTGGTGGTGGTGGTGGTGGTGGCGGCTCACACTTTTTTTTTTTTTTTTTTTTGGTTTTTCAAGACAGGGTTTCTCTGTAGCTTTGCGCCTTTCCTGGAACTCGCTTTGGAGACCAGGCTGGCCTCGAACTCACAGAGATCCGCCTGGCTCTGCCTCCCGAGTGCTGGGATTAAAGGCGTGCGCCACCACCGCCCGGCGGCTCACACTTTTAATCCCAGCACTTTTTGAGAGGCAGAGGCAGAGGAAGGCGGATCTCTGAGTTCAAGGCCAGCCTGGTCTACACAGCAAAGTTCCAGGACAGCTAGGGCTGTTATACAGAGAAACTCTGTCTCAAAAAAAAAAAAAAACTTCCCAACACAGTGCAATTTTAGTACAGTAGAATCTGAATAACAAATTATAGGATCACATCTACAGTCTCTCTGTCTTTGGAATTACACCCAAAAGCGAAGAGTAGCATTAGCTCTAAATTACTGGCAACAAATATTCTTTGTCATCTGTGACACTGTTTGTAGCATGTAACAGTTGGACCTCACAGAGAGGTTTGAGCAAAGTGAAAATACATACATATACATAAAGATAAAATAAAAAATGAAGTAAACTGAGAATTCTGTATCTACAGTGATCTTGTAAAACACCTTTCATGACGTTTTAAAATAAAATTTATCAAGGATGAATGAGCTTTGCCTAACAAAGTACCTCAATATAAACATAAACTTGGGGACATTATCAATTCCTCCTCTATTAAGAATTTTTCCTCTGTCCTCTTAAATATCTTCAGAATTACAAAAGAAACATATCTGTCTTTGTCAAGTTTTCATTTTGAAAATACTTGAAACTTACAAAATTAGTGGTTTTTGTAGAACTTTCTCCCAGTTGCCCTAAATGTTAACCTAATCATGGCACAACTGTAGAATTTAGGCTGTTTAGTTAGTTCATTCATTCATTTGTTCATTAGTTATTTGTGCGGTCTCCCGTAGTTGAGAATGACCTTGAATTTGTAATCCTCCTGCCTCCACCTCCCAGGTGCTGGGGTTTCAGGCGTGAACTCGACACCTGGTTTCACGCAGTGCACGGGATGAGCCCAGAGCTTAGTCCCCACCAGGCAAGCACTGTGCCAGCTGCGCTCCCTCTCCAGCCCATGCACCAGGGTATTTATACTCATGGAGTCTTTAATGTACTCAATCTAACTGATTTCAGCCATTTTCCACAAATAGGCTGTTGCTGACCCGGATTCTTCCAGAATCCTATTTGTTTCTTCAAGTCTTTCACCAGGCCCACTAGAGGTCTTCAGTTCTCCTTGGTCTTTCAAGAGTGAGACTTTTTTCAACACTGGTCAATAATTTTGTGACATGTCACTCAATTAGAGTTACTGTTTCCTTCTGAGTAGTTTGAGATCATGCTTTTCTGGTAAGAACACCATTGAGGCAATGCTGTGTCCTAGATATCCCAGATGGGTTGAGCAAATTTATGGAGGGACATTGTTTTAGATTTAGCTCCTGTATTAGGCTTCAACCAGTAAGTCTAAACCAGAATTCAGTTAATCACTGTTAGGTTCTAAGTAATCAAACTGAACTTTACAATAGCTAGTTTTCCTCAAAATAAAGAGGTTCACTGCAACCCGCCAGAAGGGGCGTCTCACCTGAGCTGCTGATGTGTTAAGACGGTAGGAAGTCCGCCTGCTTTAACACTGCAGCTCTGTAATGAGCAATCTGCTGTTTGCCTTCCACCGCCCGTTTCTGCTTTTACACATTTTTCAATTAAAAAATATTTTTAGATTTATTTTTATGTGTCTACATATTTTGCCTGCCTGTAACATTTGTGCTTGTGGCCACGGAAGAGAGTTACTTATGGCTATAAGCTACCATGCGAGTGCTTGGGAACCAAACCCAGTTTCTCTGCAAGAACAAAAAGTGCTCTTAAGCACTGCAACATCTCTCCAGCCCCTCCTTTTCTTTCTTTCTTTCTTTCTTTTCTTGTGTGTGTGTGTGTGTGTGTGTGTGTGTGTTTTGTTCAAGACAGGGTTTCTCTGTGTAGCTTTGGCTGTCCTAGAACTAGCTCTGTAGACCAAGCTGGCCTCAAACTCAGAGAGATCTACTTGCCTCTGTCTCCCAAGTGCTAAGATTAAAGGCATACACCATCACTGTCTGGCATTCTCCCTGAATTAAAAAATAAAAAATTCTTTTAAAATTGTGTGTGTGTTTGTGTGTGTGTGTGTGTGTGTGTGTGTGTGTGTGTGTGTGTGTGTGTGTGTGTGTGTGTATGTGGGGATATGTGTATCTTTAAGTTGCAGGTATTTAAACATGAAAAGCCATCTCTTCTCTCGTGTCTGTTTATGTTAGTATGGATTTGTACCGGCTCTAGCCTATTGGAAGTACCTCTGAAAGCTGGCTCTGTACTTCCATACACCCACATGATTTTTTGAGTACTTCCTAACTTTCCAGTATCGTTAAATGATCCAGCTATATCTTGATTTTCTCTTCCCTAGTCTAGTAATAAACCATTTCTCCAGGGGTTTTTTTTTGGGGGGGGGCAGTTTGTTTCAATTGGAGAACGTTGTGAGAAATCAAGATCTGCGCAATACTATGGGTGCCATAACTTCCAGATCCTCTCATTGGAGAGGGTTGGGAATCCTAATCTCATTATCCACACACTATTTCTTTTCTTTGTTAATACAAGCACACATTTCAAGTAAAATGCTAGGAACAACTCAGAATTGCTACCTCGTGCCTCTCTGATAAAGAAACTAACCAGCACCTATGTCTGTGTGCACTCCATCCTGTCGTTAATCTTAGTTTTCTAAACAACTCAGGGTAGTCTTTTCTTTCCCAACTTTTTCAGCATGGTTGTTATTCATTTACAATCAGCTTCATTTGTTACTGCTTAGATAACTTTTGTATTCTCCCCACATCCTAGCTGATCTGCATGATTTATTTATTCTAGAGCTCACATACCTGTTTTAATGAACATTTAAGAAGAGAAATGTTCCTTTAGCTAATAATTTGGAAATAGGAAGAAAAGTCAGTATCTTTTTTTCTTTTGAAAAGTCTATCTTTTTGACAAACATTCACTTAGTTCTTAACAATAATGGATCAATTCAAGACATTCCAGACATGTCCAGACATAAAAGATTCTGTCCCTAGTGTCCTAAAATGATAATGTAATAAAAACAAGATAAAGACACAGATAAAAACACACACAAAAAATACTTAAACAACCATTGTTTTATGATTCCCTTGTGTTTCCAAGATAGTTCAAATGGAATGCGAAATAAAAACATGGGTAATCTTCCTGTTTCCTTGTAGATCCTACGCCCTATTTCCTGTTTCTTTAAAATCTCAAGATAGAACATTGATTAGAGTGTCTGGAAAGGCCTCATTCTTACAAGAATCTGAATTTGTATTTTAAAAAACACTTGTATGTATCTTACATGCTAGGGGCAATGCTAAAGGTTTCATATATATTTATCTACCTGAGAGTGTTGGGAAAGACCCATTAACTCTGGTATGACCACACTAATTTGTCCAATACCTCACTCTATCTTTTAGACCCCACTATATTGACAATATAGTCAACATCTGATGATAATAAAAAGCTAAAACCAAAAATTTTTAAGATTAGGGATGCATGATTGTAATTTCAGCATTCAGGAAGCTGAGGCAGGAGGATTGCTATGACTCTGAGGCCATTTGGGGCTATACAGTAGGTCAAAGTCAGCCTATAATACAGAAGTGTCTCAAAACAATAAACAAAAAACTGTCAAGACCAATGTTATATGGGAAGGAACTTAATCTACTTGTATGACTAAGTAGAGATTTAACAGTGGGAACTAAGAAGCAGCCACAAATATATGCTTCCTGTAAAGAAGTAAGACTATGAAATTATTTTGCCACCTAAAAAGTGCAAAGGTAAAAATCATTCCAAAAAAGATAAAGCTCTTTCAGTATTTTACTGATCATCCCAGGCTTGATTATAGCCAAGAATATATCATTATCTTCACACAATAGAGGGATTTTGGTTTTTCTCAATCAATCCTGCATAAATACTGTTAAAAGAATCTTTGCACAATAAAATGTGAACACAATATTACTAAGAAATACATTGAACAAGGGGACTCAAAAGCACGTGCTGCTCTTTCAGAGGACCTGGGTTTGGTTCCAGCCACCCACATGACAGCTCACACCCTCCTGTAATTCCAGTTCCAAGGGTTCCAACACCTTCTGGCCTCTTCAGGTACCAGGAATGCATATGGTGCACATACACACATGCAGGCAACACATTCATACACATAAAGTAAAAGGAAACTTTAAATATCGTTAAAAGTAAAAGTATCTGAACAAGATAGATGGTACCAATAACTTCAATAACCAACAAGGTAACCACTCTCTGGACAGAACAAAGTATCAGCTTTCAAAATAATATATGGATGCTGCTACTCGAGCAAAAGGACCAGGACTCCCCCACTAGTAGTATCAAGGCTGGGTACGTGGTGAACACTGTAATTAGGTGTCTCTGAACACTAATTACAGATAAGCAGCACCATGTCCATTTCTTGCTTCTATTACTCACCAACTACCTCTGCATATGACAGACAGCACAGAGGGAAAGATACAGACCAGGCAACTCAAGACCTCCTCCTTTCGGTCTCTCCTTACTCATGTGAAGCTGAAGGTAGACTTCTAAGAGAAAAACGGGTATCTTTAAGAAGCAAACTGGGGCTGGGCAGTGGTGGCACACGCCTTTGATCCCTGTGAGTTCAAAGCCAGCCTGGTCTACAGAGCAAGATCCAGGACAGGCACCAAAACTACACAGAGAAACCCTGTCTCGAAAAAAAAAAAAAAATAAACTGGGGAGCTGGAGAGATGGCTCAGCAGTTAAGAGCACTGACTATTCTTTCAGAGGACCTGGGTTCAATTCCCAGCACCCACATGGCAGTACACAACTACCTGTAACTCCAGTTCCAGAGCTTCTGACACCCTCACACAGACATACATGCAGGCAAAACACCAATGAACATAAAATAAGGATAAATAGATTGATTTAAAAAAAAAAAAAAAAAAGAAGAAGTAAACTAGGGCCAGTTAGGGCCAGTTAGTTGACTCTGACAAAGGTTCTTGCTAAACTAGCGGCAACCTAGTTTGATCCGAACCCACAGACGGCGGAAGGGAGAACACTGACTTCACAGAGTTGTTCTCTGACCTCCACACATGCACCGTGTGGAATGTAGTTCAGGGTGGCCTCAAACTCACTAGCAAAGGTTGGCTCTAAATGACTAATCCTCCTGCCTCGGTTTCCTAAGTGTGAGCGAGGATTGCAGGTGTGTGCCACCATATCCAGCTTATGGAACTTGTGGGTGTGAGGCGAGCATTCTACCAAATGATGAGCCACATCCCTAGCCCACGCCAAACATTTATGTATTTGGGGTCTGAATGGCCTCTTTCAGAGGACACGGATGCAGTTCCCAGCACCCACATGGATGTTCACAGCCTTCTCTAACTTCAGTTCCAGAGAATCTGACACCCTCTTCTAATCAACTCTGACCTCTGTGTGCTTACCTATACACATGACACACATACATACACTCGGGCACATACATGTAAAATAAAAGGATATTTTGATGTCTGCATTTTCAATTGTATTTACACTTCATAAATATAAAAAAAATGGCAAAATTCATGAAAATGATCTAAATTTTTTAATTGCTCTTTCTGAATATTGTTTCTATCTGCACTTTTTAATGAGCACTGCACAAATATATAGAATGTCAAAGTTTCCTGCGAATGATCTACATGGTAAGTTTTAAGAAATACGATTTCTCGAAAGAGGGACCATAAGAGAAAGAGAAAAGCTGGGGTACTGTAGGGGCTCTCACTTCCTGCTCTTGAGCAAGAGGGCCACGGTTGTTTTGCCTTCGGCTACACAATGCTGTGGGCACCCTGCCAACACTCAACCCTTCCTTGTCTGGACTTCTAATGAGTGAATAAAAAAACGCAATGGCGTAGGGAAACAACCATTCAACAAGTTACTACTACATCTGATTTTTCTTTTCAGGCGTTAGGACCACAAAAACCTCATTAGTGTCCAATAATTTACAATAAAATAAATAAAAAACTGGAGACCAATGTTCTAAAATGAAGTTCAAAAAATGTCCAGATGGTCTAACAGTAAAAGTTAGCAAGGAAAAGAAAGCCTTTAATACAACTTGAATCAATAGTTTTTTTTTTTTTACTTTATTTATTGTTATTATAGTAAAAATCATTAACCAGAAGTCCATACAAACAGTTCTGTGAAATATATGCAATATAAAAATAAAGCTGGGGGGGGAGGGGTGGGAGGAGAGAAGAGGGGGATCTGTGATTGGTATGTAAAATGAACAATAAAATTTCCTAATATAAATAATAACAATAAAGTTTTATTTTAAAAATATGAAAAAATGGGGGCTGGAGAGATAGCTAAGTGGTTAAGAGCACTGGCTAGCTCTTCCCAGGTCTTGAGTTCAATTCCCAGCACCCACATGGTGGCTCACGACCATCTATAGTCAGATCCAATGCCTT